>NW_024058197.1:0-361384 GCF_016432855.1 Salvelinus namaycush
TAAAATAAATAAATGTAACCTTTATTTAACTAGGCAAGTCAGAACAAATTCTTATTTTTAATGAAGGCCTACCTGGGGAACAGTGGGTTAACTGCCTTGTTCAGGCGCAGAACGACAGATTTTCACCTTGTCAGCTCGAGGATTCGATCTTGCAATCTTTTGGTTACTAGTCCAATGCTCTAACCACTAGGCTACCTGCCGCTACCTGCCGCCCCCCACATCTCCTGAATGTTTTGCCATTCAGGTCCAAAAAGTCCTTTTCTGACCACTTCTTCCATGGGCAAACATCTATGGACACACTATGGATACTCTATGGACACAGGGCTAGGCTACATCCTCTATATCTACAACAGGGCTAGGCTACATCCTCTATATACAACAGGGCTACATCCTCTATATCTACAACAGGGCTAGGCTACATCCTCTATATCTACAACAGGGCTAGGCTACATCCTCTATATCTACAACAGGGCTAGGCTACATCCTCTATATCTACAACAGGGCTAGGCCACATCCTCTATATCTACAACAGGGCTAGGCTACATCCTCTATATCTACAACAGGGCTAGGCCACATCCTCTATATCTACAACAGGGCTAGGCCACATCCTCTATATCTACAACAGGGCTAGGCTACATCCTCTATATCTACAACAGGGCTACGCTACATCCTCTATATCTACAACAGGGCTAGGCTACATCCTCTATATCTACAACAGGGCTAGGCTACATCCTCTATATCTACAACAGGGCTAGGCTACATCCTCTATATCTACAACAGGGCTAGGCTACATCCTCTATATCTACAACAGGGCTAGGCTACATCCTCTATATCTACAACAGGGCTACATCCTCTATATCTACAACAGGGCTACATCCTCTATATCTACAACAGGGCTAGGCTACATCCTCTATATCTACAACAGGGCTAGGCTACATCCTCTATATCTACAACAGGGCTAGGCTACATCCTCTATATCTACAACAGGGCTAGGCCACATCCTCTATATCTACAACAGGGCTAGGCTACATCCTCTATATCTACAACAGGGCTACGCTACATCCTCTATATCTACAACAGGGCTAGGCCACATCCTCTATATCTACAACAGGGCTAGGCCACATCCTCTATATCTACAACAGGGCTAGGCTACATCCTCTATATCTACAACAGGGCTACGCTACATCCTCTATATCTACAACAGGGCTAGGCCACATCCTCTATATCTACAACAGGGCTAGGCTACATCCTCTATATCTACAACAGGGGCTAGGCTACATCCTCTATATCTACAACAGGGCTAGGCTACATCCTCTATATCTACAACAGGGCTAGGCTACATCCTCTATATCTACAACAGGGCTACGCTACAATCCTCTATATCTACAACAGGGCTAGGCTACATCCTCTATATCTACAACAGGGCTAGGCCACATCCTCTATATCTACAACAGGGCTAGGCTACATCCTCTATATCTACAACAGGGCTAGGCTACATCCTCTATATCTACAACAGGGCTAGGCTACATCCTCTATATCTACAACAGGGCTAGGCTACATCCTCTATATCTACAACAGGGCTACGCTACATCCTCTATATCTACAACAGGGCTAGGCCACATCCTCTATATCTACAACAGGCTAGGCTACATCCTCTATATCTACAACAGGGCTAGGCTACATCCTCTATATCTACAACAGGGCTAGGCTACATCCTCTATATCTACAACAGGGCTAGGCTACATCCTCTATATCTACAACAGGGCTACGCTACATCCTCTATATCTACAACAGGGCTAGGCTACATCCTCTATATCTACAACAGGGCTAGGCTACATCCTCTATATCTACAACAGGGCTAGGCTACTGAGACCTCAGTAAAAGATGTCAAAAAATACAAGTTTTCCATTTCAATTTATAAAACGGGTCATATCATTAAAAAGTACCAAGAATCCATGTGAATTGTTTGAAGAGGATGCTATATCGTTACAAATGATATATGTATAAAAATGAGCTGGATCAGAAAGGCTACTTTTGAGATTGTCAAAAATGTATATATAAAAATAGATCTCAGAATCTAGACTCTATATATTAGAGCACACTATAAGGAGTATAATGACTCCAAGATAATCTAGACTCTATATATTAGAGCACAATATAAGGAGTATAATGACTCCAAGATAATCTAGACTCTATATGTTAGAGCACAATATAAGGAGTATAATGACACCAAGATAATCTAGACTCTATATGTTAGAGCACAATATAAGGAGTATAATGACACCAAGATAATCTAGACTCTATATGTTAGAGCACAATATAAGGAGTATAATGACACCAAGATAATCTAGACTCTATATGTTAGAGCACAATATAAGGAGTATAATGACACCAAGATAATCTAGACTCTATATGTTAGAGCACAATATAAGGAGTATAATGACTCCAAGATAATCTAGACTCTATATGTTAGAGCACAATATAAGGAGTATAATGACTCCAAGATAATCTAGACTCTATATGTTAGAGCACAATATAAGGAGTATAATGACTCCAAGATAATCTAGACTCTATATGTTAGAGCACACTATAAGGAACATAATGACACCAAGATGTTGTCTGTATCACGTAGGGTTCAGAGGTCATGGGGTCTAACAGGAGGCATGTATAGGTCTAAAAAGGTCCTAAAATGGCCACTTTTATCATGGTTCTCTCAAACATGGTTTGTGTTACAAATGTAAAAAAAACATATCGAACATACTTCCTCCAATGAGGTTTCTATGAGAGAATTGCCAAAACATTATATTCTGAGATACAAAAAATATTTTCGGGCCACGTTGGCATGGAATCACTCTCCAGTGTAATACAATGTAATTTGAGTAATGATAAGAGCAAGTCCATTCTGTGAGACATTAAAGATGTGATTTTGCGTGTAAATCCATTGTTAAGGTTTTGTTGGTGACCCGCTCTTTGGTGGTATACACATCTTACAGTGTAGTTATCAATTCCTACATTAAATAATAACATATTCAAGCATCAACATTCAGTAGAACGCTGTTTTAAAACCACGCATCAGTTCATCAATAGTTTGTGCTCCTGTTTTTAAGACAGTACTTACTGGTCTTAATCAGATCTCCTGTCTCCCCCTGTTCTTGTTCTTCCTTCTTCTCCTCTTTCAATGTGACAGTCATCTCCCCCTCATCCTCCTCCACTCCAAAAACTGCATCCTCCTCTTCTTTTACTGTAACATCCTCTTCCTCTTTCACTCTGAACGAGTCTTCCTCTTCTTTCACTGAAACGTCTTTCTCTTCTTCTTTCACTGTAACAGCCTCACCCTCTTCTTGTTTTTGTATTGTAACATCCTCCTCTTCCTCCTCCTCTTTCACGAGAACTTCTTTCTCCGTCCAGCAGACGTCCTCTTCTGTAGCAGGAGGAGAGTAGCTTAGTGAACTCATGGTCGGAGACGTTAGCTAACTAGCTAGCGTTCGTTAGCCTAGTGATAGGCTAATTTATCAAGCCAGCTACCTAACAACGTATATATGAAATTAAATGGGGAAACTAGCTAGCTATAAGACATACGTATTTTTAAAACACAGGTGCAACTATACAACGACTATTTTATCGAGAAATGTAGTGAGGTGGCTGACTAGCTGCTGTTGTTGTTGTTGACGAAGAAACGTCCCGTCCACTAGATTATACGTCACACTAGCAGTGTCGCCTGAAAGACGCACATCGCCTTCTGCCGACTGGAGTGCGTCACGCTTTTGAGAGAAATTGTTATTTTATTTCCAGACAACAAAAAAATCTAATAAAAAAAAAAAAAATCTTTCATCAAATAATAATAAAATAATGTGCGGCAAGTAGCCTAACGGTTATAACGGTTATAGCGGTTTGAATACCAGAGTAGAACAGGAAAACATCTGAAAGATCAGTTGATGTGTCCTTGAGCAATGGCTGACCCTGTAACACAACACCTATCATACTACTATGGCTGACCCTGTAACACAACACCTATCATACTACTATGGCTGACCCTGTAACACAACACCTATCATACTACTATGGCTGACCCTGTAACACAACACCTATCATACTACTATGGCTGACCCTGTAACACAACACATATCATACTACTATGGCTGACCCTGTAAAACAACACCTATCATACTACTATGGCTGACCCTGTAACACAACACCTATCATACTACTATGTCTGACCCTGTAAAACAACACCTATCATACTACTATGACTGACCCTGTAACACAACACATATCATACTACTATGGCTGACCCTGTAAAACAACACCTATCATACTACTATGGCTGACCCTGTAACACAACACCTATCATACTACTATGGCTGACCCTGTAAAACAACACCTATCATACTACTATGGCTGACCCTGTAACACAACACCTATCATACTACTATGGCTGACCCTGTAACACAACACATTACACTGCACCTATCATACTACTATGGCTGACCCTGTAAAACAACACCTATCATACTACTATGGCTGACCCTGTAACACAACACCTATCATACTACTATGACTGACCCTGTAACACAACACATTACACTGCACCTATCATACTACTATGACTGACCCTGTAAAACAACACCTATCATACTACTATGGCTGACCCTGTAAAACAACACCTATCATACTACTATGACTGACCCTGTAAAACAACACCTATCATACTACTATGACTGACCCTGTAAAACAACACCTATCATACTACTATGGCTGACCCTGTAACACAACACATAACACTGCACCTATCATACTACTTTGACTGACCCTGTAAAAACAACACCTATCATACTACTATGGCTGACCCTGTAAAACAACACCTATCATACTACTATGGCTGACCCTGTAACACAACACCTATCATACTACTATGGCTGACCCTGTAAAACAACACCTATCATACTACTATGGCTGACCCTGTAAAACAACACCTATCATACTACTATGGCTGACCCTGTAAAACAACACCTATCATACTACTATGGCTGACCCTGTAAAACAACACCTATCATACTACTATGGCTGACCCTGTAACACAACACCTATCATACTACTATGACTGACCCTGTAACACAACACCTATCATACTACTATGGCTGACCCTGTAAAACAACACCTATCATACTACTATGGCTGACCCTGTAAAACAACACCTATCATACTACTATGGCTGACCCTGTAAAACAACACCTATCATACTACTATGGCTGACCCTGTAAAACAACACATTACACTGCACCTATCATACTACTATGGCTGACCCTGTAACACAACACCTATCATACTACTATGACTGACCCTGTAAAACAACACCTATCATACTACTATGGCTGACCCTGTAAAACAACACCTATCATACTACTATGGCTGACCCTGTAAAACAACACCTATCATACTACTATGACTGACCCTGTAAAACAACACATTACACTGCACCTATCATACTACTATGACTGACCCTGTAAAACAACACCTATCATACTACTATGACTGACCCTGTAAAACAACACCTATCATACTACTATGGCTGACCCTGTAACACAACACCTATCATACTACTTTGGCTGACCCTGTAAAACAACACCTATCATACTACTATGGCTGACCCTGTAAAACAACACCTATCATACTACTATGGCTGACCCTGTAAAACAACACCTATCATACTACTATGACTGACCCTGTAAAACAACACCTATCATACTACTATGGCTGACCCTGTAAAACAACACCTATCATACTACTATGGCTGACCCTGTAAAACAACACCTATCATACTACTATGACTGACCCTGTAAAACAACACCTATCATACTACTATGGCTGACCCTGTAAAACAACACCTATCATACTACTATGGCTGACCCTGTAAAACAACACCTATCATACTACTATGGCTGACCCTGTAACACAACACATTTCACTGCACCTATCATGCTACTACGACTGACCCTGTAAAACAACACCTATCATACTACTATGGCTGACCCTGTAAAACAACACCTATCATACTACTATGGCTGACACTGTAAAACAACACCTATCATACTACTATGACTGACCCTGTAACACAACACATTACACTGCACCTATCATACTACTATGACTGACCCTGTAAAACAACACATTACACTGCACCTATCATACTACTATGACTGACCCTGTAAAACAACACCTATCATACTACTATGACTGACCCTGTAAAACAACACCTATCATACTACTATGGCTGACCCTGTAACACAACACCTATCATACTACTTTGGCTGACCCTGTAAAACAACACCTATCATACTACTATGGCTGACCCTGTAAAACAACACCTATCATACTACTATGGCTGACCCTGTAAAACAACACCTATCATACTACTATGGCTGACCCTGTAAAACAACACCTATCATACTACTATGACTGACCCTGTAAAACAACACCTATCATACTACTATGGCTGACCCTGTAACACAACACATTACACTGCACCTATCATACTACTATGACTGACCCTGTAAAACAACACCTATCATACTACTATGGCTGACCCTGTATAACAACACCTATCATACTACTATGACTGACCCTGTAACACAACACCTATCATACTACTATGGCTGACCCTGTAAAACAACACCTATCATACTACTATGACTGACCCTGTAAAACAACACCTATCATACTACTATGGCTGACCCTGTAAAACAACACCTATCATACTACTATGGCTGACCCTGTAAAACTGCACCTATCATACTATTATGACTGACCCTGTAAAACAACACCTAGCATACTACTATGACTGACCCTGTAAAACAACACATTACACTGCACCTATCATACTACTATGTCTGACCCTGTAAAACAACACCTATCATACTACTATGGCTGACCCTGTAAAACAACACCTATCATACTACTATGGCTGACCCTGTAACACAACACATAACACTGCACCTATCATACTACTATGGCTGACCCTGTAAAACAACACCTATCATACTACTATGACTGACCCTGTAAAACAACACCTATTATACTACTATGACTGACCCTGTAAAACAACACATTACACTGCACCTATCATACTACTATGTCTGACCCTGTAAAACAACACCTATCATACTACTATGGCTGACCCTGTAACACAACACATTACACTGCACCTATCATACTACTATGTCTGACCCTGTAAAACAACACCTATCATACTACTATGGCTGACCCTGTAAAACAACACCTATCATACTACTATGGCTGACCCTGTAAAACAACACCTATCATAATACTATGACTGACCCTGTAACACAACACATTACACTGCACCTATCATACTACTATGACTGACCCTGTAACACAACACATTACACTGCACCTATCATACTACTATGGCTGACCCTGTAAAACAACACCTATCATAATACTATGACTGACCCTGTAAAACAACACATTACACTGCACCTATCATACTACTATGACTGACCCTGTAACACAACACATTACACTGCACCTATCATACTACTATGACTGACCCTGTAAAACAACACATTACACTGCACCTATCATACTACTATGACTGACCCTGTAACACAACACATTACACTGCACCTATCATACTACTATGACTGACCCTGTAACACAACACATTACACTGCACCTATCATACTACTATGGCTGACCCTGTAAAACAACACCTATCATACTACTATGGCTGACCCTGTAAAACAACACCTATCATACTACTATGGCTACTACATACTACACATTTCACTGCACCTATATGGTGTTTTTGTATATTATTAGCAGATGTCCAAAGGAAAGTATGTGTTGATTGATTAGTGCAGATATGTAATGAGAATGAATTTAAAGCATATCACCAGACTGCATACAAAGAGGAGCGGCACGCAAGGTATTCTAATCTCATTGAAAATGGCGGGGGGGGGGGGGGGGGGACCCCAGAATAATCATTTCTGTTTGTAAAGAAATTAGTTCAACCACCACATTCACATTGACAAACCCCAACTTCTGTCTCTGAAATGGTCCATAATATGAGGTCAACTACCCTGCCCCCTCGGACCCTGTCCCCACAGGCCTCCATCTTCTCAGTCCAACTGGAGTTGTACAGTAAGGATGTGACCGTTGAACAAGTTGGAAGAAGCTGAACTCCCAGGAGTAACATTGGGAGGGTCAGTTATCACGGTTAAGTCATGTTGACAGAGTTGTTGTGAAGATGGGGCAGAGGTATGTCTGTTATAATAAAAATATATGTTCTGCGTTTTTTGGACACACAAAAAAAAATCAGCTGTACTAGTTGTTCAGGCTGTGGTCTTGTCCTGTCTTGATTACTGTCTGGTAATAGGGTGAGGCGCAGCAAAGAAAGATCTAGCAAAGCTAGGCTGTAGGCTGTAGGCTGTTGGCTGTAGGCTGTAGCCTGTAGGTTGTAGGCTGTAGCCTGTAGGCTGTAGGCTGTAGACTGTTGGCTGTAGGCTGTAGGCTGTAGGCTGTTGGCTGTAGGCTGTAGGCTGTAGACTGTAGACTGTAGCCTGTAGGCTGTAGGCTGTTGGCTGTAGGCTGTAGGCTGTAGGCTGTAGACTGTAGGCTGTAGGCTCTAGGCTGTAAACTGTAGGCTGTAGGCTGTAGGCTGTAGACTGTAGGCTGTAGGCTGTAGGCTGTAGGCTGTAGGCTGTAGGCTGTAGGCTGTAGACTGTAGGCTGTAGGCTGTAGGCTGTAGACTGTAGCCTGTAGGCTGTTGGCTGTAGGCTGTAGGCTGTAGACTGTAGGCTGTAGGCTGTAGGCTGTTGGCTGTAAACTGTAGGCTGTAGGCTGTAGGCTGTAGGCTGTAGGCTGTAGGCTGTAGGCTGTAGACTGTAGACTGTAGCCTGTAGGCTGTAGACTGTAGGCTGTAGGCTGTAGGCTGTAGGCTGTAGGCTGTAGGCTGTAGGCTGTAGACTGTAGGCTGTAGACTGTAGACTGTAGCCTGTAGGCTGTAGGCTGTAGACTGTTGGCTCTAGGCTCTAGGCTCTAGGCTCTAGGCTGTAAACTGTAGGCTGTAGGCTGTAGCCTGTAGACTGTAGGTTGTAGGCTGTAGACTGTTGGCTGTAAGCTGTAGGCTGTAGGCTGTAGGCTGTAGGCTGTAGGCTGTAGGCTGTAGGCTGTAGGCAGTAGGCTGTAGGCTGTAGACTGTAGACTGTAGGCTGTAGGCTGTAGGCTGTAGGCTGTAGGCTGTAGGCTGTAGACTGTAGGCTGTAGGCTGTAGGCTGTAGGCTGTAGGCTGTAGGCTGTAGGCTGTTGGCTGTAGGCTGTAGGCTGTAGGCTGTAGGCTGTTGGCTGTTGGCTGTTGGCTGTTGGCTGTTGGCTGTAGACTGTAGACTGTAGACTGTAGGCTGTAGGCTGTAGGCTGTAGACTGTAGACTGTAGACTGTAGGCTGTAGGCTGTAGGCTGTAGGCTGTAGCCTGTAGCCTGTAGCCTGTAGCCTGTAGCCTGTAGGCTGTAGGCTGTAGGCTGTAGGCTGTAGGCTGTAGGCTGTAGGCTGTAGGCTGTAGGCTGTAGGCTGTAGGCTGTAGGCTGTAGGCTGTAGCCTGTAGGCTGTAGGCTGTAGGCTGTAGGCTGTAGGCTGTAGACTGTAGACTGTAGACTGTAGACTGTAGGCTGTAGGCTGTAGGCTGTAGGCTGTAGGCTGTTGGCTGTAGGCTGTAGGCTGTAGGCTGTAGGCTGTAGACTGTAGACTGTAGACTGTAGACTGTAGGCTGTAGGCTGTAGGCTGTAGGCTGTAGGCTGTAGGCTGTAGGCTGTAGGCTGTAGGCTGTTGGCTGTTGGCTGTTGGCTGTTGGCTCTAGGCTGTTGGCTGTTGGCTGTAGGCTGTAGGCTGTAGGCTGTAGGCTGTAGCCTGTAGGCTGTAGGCTGTAGGCTGTAGACTGTAGACTGTAGGCTGTAGGCTGTAGACTGTAGGCTGTAGGCTGTAGGCTGTAGACTGTAGACTGTAGACTGTAGGCTGTAGGCTGTAGACTGTAGGCTGTAGGCTGTAGGCTGTAGGCTGTAGGCTGTAGGCTGTAGGCTGTAGGCTGTAGACTGTAGGCTGTAGGCTGTAGGCTGTAGGCTGTAGACTGTAGACTGTAGCCTGTAGGCTGTAGGCTGTTGGCTGTAGGCTGTAGACTGTTGGCTGTAGGCTGTAGGCTCTAGGCTGTTGGCTGTAAACTGTAGGCTGTAGGCTGTAGGCTGTAGGCTGTAGGCTGTAGGCTGTAGGCTGTAGACTGTAGACTGTAGACTGTAGGCTGTTGGCTGTAGGCTGTAGGCTGTAGGCTGTAGGCTGTAGGCTGTAGGCTGTAGGCTGTAGGCTGTAGGCTGTAGACTGTAGGCTGTAGGCTGTAGGCTGTAGGCTGTAGACTGTAGACTGTAGACTGTAGGCTGTTGGCTGTAGGCTGTAGGCTGTAGGCTGTAGTCTGTAGTCTGTAGACTGTTGGCTGTAGGCTGTAGGCTCTAGGCTGTTGGCTGTAAACTGTAGGCTGTAGGCTGTAGGCTGTAGGCTGTAGGCTGTAGACTGTAGACTGTAGACTGTAGGTTGTAGGCTGTAGACTGTTGGCTGTAAGCTGTAGGCTGTAGGCTGTAGGCTCTAGGCTGTAGGCTGTAGGCTGTAGGCTGTAGGCTGTAGCCTGTTGGCTGTTGGCTGTAGCCTGTAGACTGTAGGCTGTAGGCTGTAGGATGTAGGCTGTAGACTGTAGACTGTAGACTGTAGGCTGTAGGCTGTAGACTGTAGGCTGTAGGCTGTAGGCTGTAGCCTGTAGGCTGTAGGCTGTAGGCTGTAGGCTGTAGACTGTAGACTGTAGGCTGTAGGCTGTAGCCTGTAGGCTGTAGACTGTAGCCTGTAGCCTGTAGGCTGTAAACTGTAGACTGTAGGCTGTAGGCTGTAGACTGTAGACTGTAGACTGTAGGCTCTAGGCTGTAGGCTGTAGGCTGTAGGCTCTAGGCTCTAGGCTCTAGGCTCTAGGCTCTAGGCTCTAGGCTGTAGGCTGTAGGCTGTAGGCTGTAGGCTGTAGGCTGTAGGCTGTAGGCTGTAGGCTGTAGGCTGTAGGCTGTAGGCTGTAGGCTGTAGGCTGTAGGCTGTAGGCTGTAGGCTGTAGGCTGTAGGCTGTAGGCTGTAGGCTGTAGGCTGTAGACTGTAGACTGTAGGCTGTAGCCTGTAGGCTGTTGGCTGTAGGCTGTAGGCTGTAGGCTGTAGTCTGTAGTCTGTAGTCTGTAGACTGTTGGCTGTAGGCTGTAGGCTCTAGGCTCTAGGCTGTTGGCTGTAAACTGTAGGCTGTAGGCTGTAGGCTGTAGGCTGTAGCCTGTAGGCTGTAGACTGTAGACTGTAGACTGTAGACTGTAGACTGTAGACTGTAGGTTGTAGGCTGTAGACTGTAAGCTGTAGGCTCTAGGCTCTAGGCTGTAGGCTGTAGGCTGTAGGCTGTAGCCTGTTGGCTGTAGGCTGTAGGCTGTAGCCTGTTGGCTGTAGGCTGTAGGCTGTAGGCTGTAGGCTGTAGGCTGTAGGCTGTAGACTGTAGGCTGTAGGCTGTAGGCTGTAGGCTGTAGCCTGTAGACTGTAGCCTGTAGACTGTAGCCTGTAGGCTGTAGGCTGTAGGCTGTAGACTGTAGACTGTAGACTGTAGACTGTAGGCTGTAGGCTGTAGGCTGAAGGCTGTAGCCTGTAGACTGTAGACTGTAGCCTGTAGCCTGTAGCCTGTAGCCTGTAAACTGTAGGCTGTAAACTGTAGGCTGTAGGCTGTAGACTGTAGGCTGTAGGCTGTAGGCTGTATGCTCTAGGCTCTAGGCTCTAGGCTCTAGGCTGTAGGCTGTAGGCTGTAGGCTGTAGGCTGTAGGCTGTAGGCTGTAGACTGTAGACTGTAGACTGTAGACTGTAGACTGTAGGCTGTAGGCTGTAGCCTGTAGCCTGTAGCCTGTAGGCTGTAGGCTGTAGGCTGTAGGCTGTAGACTGTAGCCTGTAGCCTGTAGCCTGTAGGCTGTAGGCTGTAGTTTGTAAACTGTAGACTGTAGGCTGTAGGCTGTAGACTGTAGACTGTAGGCTGTAGGCTGTAGGCTGTTGGCTGTTGGCTGTTGGCTGTTGGCTGTAGGCTGTTGGCTGTTGGCTGTAGGCTGTAGGCTGTAGGCTGTAGGCTGTTGGCTGTAGGCTGTAGGCTGTTGGCTGTAGGCTGTAGGCTGTAGGCTGTAGGCTGTAGGCTGTTGGCTGTAGGCTGTAGGCTGTTGGCTGTTGGCTGTTGGCTGTAGGCTGTAGGCTGTAGGCTGTAGCCTGTAGGCTGTAGACTGTAGGCTGTAGGCTGTAGGCTGTAGGCTGTAGGCTGTAGGCTGTTGGCTGTTGGCTGTAGCCTGTAGCCTGTAGCCTGTTGGCTGTTGGCTGTTGGCTGTTGGCTGTTGGCTGTAGGCTGTTGGCTGTTGGCTGTAGGCTCTAGGCTGTTGGCTGTTGGCTGTTGGCTGTTGGCTGTAGGCTGTAGGCTGTAGGCTGTAGGCTGTAGGCGTAGGCTGTAGGCTGTAGACTGTAGGCTGTAGGCTGTAGGCTGTAGGCTGTAGACTGTAGGTTGTAGGCTCTAGGCTGTAGGCTCTAGGCTGTAGGCTGTAGGCTGTAGGTTGTAGGTTGTAGGTTGTAGGCTGTAGGCTCTAGGCTGTAGACTGTAGGTTGTAGGCTGTAGGCTGTAGGCTGTAGACTGTAGGTTGTAGGCTGTAGGCTGTAGGCTGTAGACTGTAGGATGTAGGCTGTAGGCTCTAGGCTGTAGGCTGTAGCCTGTAGGCTGTAGGCTGTAGGCTGTAGGCTCTAGGCTCTAGGCTCTAGGCTCTAGGCTGTAGGCTGTAGGCTGTAGGCTGTAGGCTGTAGGCTGTAGACTGTAGGCTGTAGGCTCTAGGCTCTAGGCTGTTGGCTGTAAACTGTAGGCTGTAGGCTGTAGACTGTAGACTGTAGCCTGTAGGCTGTAGGCTGTAGACTGTAGACTGTAGACTGTAGACTGTAGCCTGTAGGCTGTAGACTGTAGCCTGTAGGCTGTAGGCCGTAGGCCGTAGGCCGTAGCCCGTAGGCCGTAGCCCGTAGACCGTAGCCCGTAGGCCGTAGCCTGTAGGCTGTAGACTGTAGACTGTAGCCTGTAGGCTGTAGGCTGTAGGCTGTAGACTGTAGACTGTAGCCTGTAGCCTGTAGGCTGTAGGCTGTAGACTGTAGCCTGTAGGCTGTAGCCTGTAGGCTGTAGGCTGTAGACTGTAGGCTGTAGACTGTAGACTGTTGACTGTAGCCTGTAGGCTGTAGACTGTAGACTGTAGCCTGTTGGCTGTAGACTGTAGCCTGTAGGCTGTAGACTGTAGCCTGTTGGCTGTAGACTGTAGCCTGTAGGCTGTAGACTGTAGACGGTAGCCTGTAGGCTGTAGACTGTAGCCTGTTGGCTGTTGGCTGTAGACTGTAGACTGTAGCCTGTAGCCTGTAGCCTGTAGACTGTAGCCTGTTGGCTGTTGGCTGTAGGCTGTAGGCTGTAGGCTGTAAACTGTAGACTGTAGACTGTAGGCTGTAGGCTGTAGACTGTAGACTGTAGGCTGTAGGCTGTAGGCTGTAGGCTGTTGTCTGTAGACTGTAGACTGTAGGCTGTAGACTGTAGCCTGTAGCCTGTAGACTGTAGACTGTAGCCTGTTGGCTGTAGGCTGTAGGCTGTAGCCTGTTGGCTGTAGGCTGTAGCCTGTTGGCTGTAGGCTGTAGCCTGTAGGCTGTAGCCTGTAGGCTGTAGCCTGTTGGCTGTAGCCTGTAGGCTGTAGCCTGTTGGCTGTAGGCTGTAGCCTGTAGGCTGTAGCCTGTTGGCTGTAGGCTGTAGCTTGTAGGCTGTAGCCTGTTGGCTGTAGGCTGTAGGCTCTAGGCTCTAGGCTGTAGGCTGTAGCCTGTAGCCTGTAGCTTGTAGGCTGTAGCCTGTAGGCTGTAGCCTGTAGCCTGTTGGCTGTAGGCTGTAGGCTGTAGCCTGTTGGCTGTAGGCTGTAGCCTGTTGGCTGTAGGCTGTAGCCTGTAGGCTGTAGCCTGTAGGCTGTAGCCTGTTGGCTGTAGCCTGTAGGCTGTAGCCTGTTGGCTGTAGGCTGTAGCCTGTAGGCTGTAGCCTGTTGGCTGTAGCCTGTTGGCTGTAGGCTGTAGGCTGTAGGCTGTAGGCTGTAGGCTGTAGGCTGTAGCCTGTAGCCTGTAGCTTGTAGGCTGTAGCCTGTAGGCTGTAGGCTGTAGCCTGTAGCCTGTTGGCTGTAGGCTGTAGGCTCTAGGCTGTAGGCTGTAGGCTGTAGGCTGTAGGCTCTTGGCTGTTGGCTGTTGGTTGTTGGCTGTTGGCTGTTGGCTGTAGGCTGTAGGCTGTTGGCTGTAGGCTGTAGGCTGTAGGCTGTAGGCTGTGGCCTGTTGGCTGTAGGCTGTAGGCTGTAGGCTGTAGCCTGTTGGCTGTAGGCTGTAGGCTGCTGGCTGTAGGCTGCTGGCTGTAGGCTGTAGGCTGTAGGTTGTAGGCTGTAGGCTGTAGACTGTAGGCTGTAGACTGTAGACTGTAGACTGTAGACTGTAGGCTGTAGACTGTAGCCTGTAGATGGGCTGTGTACAGGTGCAATGATCGGTAAACTGTCACAAACCTGTCACAAATCATTGTCGTCTGTCCGTGTCATGTTGTCCTCTCAGCACTGGGAGGAATATGAGAAGTTGTCCTCTCAGCACTGGGAGGAATATGAGAAGTTGTCCTCTCAGCACTGGGAGGAATATGAGAAGTTGTCCTCTCAGCACTGGGAGGAATATGAGATGTTGTCCTCTCAGCACTGGGAGGAATATGAGAAGTTGTCCTCTCAGCACTGGGAGGAATATGAGAAGTTGTCCTCTCAGCACTGGGAGGAATATGAGAAGTTGTCCTCTCAGCACTGGGAGGAATATGAGAAGTTGTCCTCTCAGCACTGAGAGGAATATGAGGTGTTGTCCTCTCAGCACTGGGAGGAATATGAGAAGTTGTCCTCTCAGCACTGAGAGGAATATGAGAAGTTGTCCTCTCAGCACTGGGAGGAATATGAGAAGTTGTCCTCTCAGCACTGGGAGGAATATGAGAAGTTGTCCTCTCAGCACTGGGAGGAATATGAGAAGTTGTCCTCTCAGCACTGGGAGGAATATGAGAAGTTGTCCTCTCAGCACTGGGAGGAATATGAGATGTTGTCCTCTCAGCACTGAGAGGAATAGGAGGCATTGTCTTCTCAGCACTGGGAGGAATAGGAGATGTTGTCTTCTCAGCACTGGGAGGAAGTGCCGGAGTGCAAGATGAACCGGCCTTAAAGCTCCAGTAAGTTATTTATTTATTTTTTATTTATTGAATATTCGAAACATACAATATACTTGCAATGAAGCCGCTCAATAACTACATCCCAACAGTCATCCAACAGATTCCTATTCAGAGCGACACACAGAAGCATCCAGGGCCAATGCCCTGCTCAAAGGCATGTTGACCGATCTACCACCAGGCCAAAAAACGTGAACCCGAACCCTCCAAGATCCCCCCACAGTTCCCCAATAGCTGTCCCTCAAACAATCGAGACCACTCCCACAGTCCGCCCCCCCCCCCCCCCCCCCCCCAGGTAGAGAAAAAAATACAATGAATTCCATTCCCCCAAGAACCCCCCGATGCACCAACAACCAAGAGGATGAACTAAAGAGACAAAAGGAAAAGACAGAAGAAAACAGCAAACAACAATGCAAAAATAAAATCTAACTAAATAATACATGTAAAACAAAGGACATCAAGAACAACTGAAATCATAACAGCGATGCCAACTGTATGTTTGTGTGCATGTCTGGCACTATTACATGTATGTGTGTGTTCTTGTATGTGTTTATTTGAGTGAGTGTGTGTATATGCATGTGTACAAACACCTGCACGGCATCAGCCTCAGGCAAACCGACATTAGTTGTTAAAACACTGCCACTTAGTGTCATTCAAATGTACTTTTGGTACAGCACGGACTGCAGCAGCTAGGTGGAGCCCAATGGTACAGCATGGACTGCAGCAGCTAGGTGGAGCCCAATGGTACAGCATGGACTGCAGCAGCTAGGTGGACTCCAATGGTACAGCATGGACTGCAGCGGCCAGGTGGAGCACAATGGTACAGCATGGACTGCAGCAGCTAGGTGGAGCCCAATGGTACAGCATGGACTGCAGCGGCTAGGTGGACTCCAATGGTACAGCATGGACTGCAGCAGCTAGGTGGAGCCCAATGGTACAGCATGGACTGCAGCGGCTAGGTGGACTCCAATGGTACAGCATGGACTGCAGCGGCTAGGTGGACTCCAATGGTACAGCACGGACTGCAGAAGCTAGGTGGAGCCCAATGGTACAGCACGGACTGCAGAAGCTAGGTGGAGCCCAATGGTACAGCACGGACTGCAGAAGCTAGGTGGAGCCCAATGGTACAGCACGGACTGCAGAAGCTAGGTGGAGCCCAATGGTACAGCACGGACTGCAGCAGCTAGGTGGAGCCCAATGGTACAGCATGGACTGCAGAAGCTAGGTGGAGCCCAATGGTACAGCACGGACTGCAGAAGCTAGGTGGAGCCCAATGGTACAGCATGGACTGCAGCAGCTAGGTGGAGCCCAATGGTACAGCACGGACTGCAGAAGCTAGGTGGAGCCCAATGGTACAGCACGGACTGCAGAAGCTAGGTGGAGCCCAATGGTACAGCACGGACTGCAGAAGCTAGGTGGAGCCCAATGGTACAGCACGGACTGCAGAAGCTAGGTGGAGCCCAATGGTACAGCACGGACTGCAGCAGCTAGGTGGACTCCAATGGTACAGCATGGACTGCAGCGGCTAGGTGGACTCCAATGGTACAGCATGGACTGCAGCGGCTAGGTAGACTCCAATGGTACAGCATGGACTGCAGCAGCTAGGTGGAGCCCAATGGTACAGCATGGACTGCAGCAGCTAGGTGGAGCCCAATGGTACAGCATGGACTGCAGCAGCTAGGTGGAGCCCAATGGTACAGCATGGACTGCAGCAGCTAGGTAGACTCCAATGGTACAGCATGGACTGCAGCAGCTAGGTGGAGCCCAATGGTACAGCATGGACTGCAGTGGCCAGGTAGACTCCAATGGTACAGCATGGACTGCAGCGGCTAGGTGGAGCCCAATGGTACAGCATGGACTGCAGCGGCTAGGTGGAGCCCAATGGTACAGCATGGACTGCAGCAGCCAGGTGGACTCCAATGGTACAGCATGGACTGCAGCGGCTAGGTAGACTCCAATGGTACAGCATGGACTGCAGCAGCCAGGTAGACTCCAATGGTACAGCATGGACTGCAACGGCCAGGTGGAGCCCAATGGTACAGCATGGACTGCAGCGGCTAGGTGGAGCCCAATGGTACAGCATGGACTGCAGCAGCCAGGTGGAGCCCAATGGTACAGCATGGACTGCAGCGGCTAGGTAGACTCCAATGGTACAGCATGGACTGCAGCGGCCAGGTGGAGCCCAATGGTACAGCATGGACTGCAGCGGCTAGGTAGACTCCAATGGTACAGCATGGACTGCAGCAGCCAGGTGGAGCCCAATGGTACAGCATGGACTGCAGCAGCTAGGTAGACTCCAATGGTACAGCATGGACTGCAGCAGCTAGGTGGACTCCAATGGTACAGCATGGACTGCAGCAGCCAGGTGGAGCCCAATGGTACAGCATGGACTGCAGCGGCTAGGTAGACTCCAATGGTACAGCATGGACTGCAGCAGCTAGGTGGAGCCCAATGGTACAGCATGGACTGCAGCAGCTAGGTGGAGCCCAATGGTACAGCATGGACTGCAGCAGCTAGGTGGAGCCCAATGGTACAGCATGGACTGCAGCAGCTAGGTGGAGCCCAATGGTACAGCATGGACTGCAGCGGCTAGGTGGACTCCAATGGTACAGCATGGACTGCAGCAGCCAGGTGGAGCCCAATGGTACAGCATGGACTGCAGCGGCCAGGTGGAGCCCAATGGTACAGCATGGACTGCAGCGGCCAGGTGGAGCCCAATGGTACAGCATGGACTGCAGCGGCCAGGTGGAGCCCAATGGTACAGCATGGACTGCAGCAGCTAGGTAGACTCCAATGGTACAGCATGGACTGCAGCGGCCAGGTGGAGCCCAATGGTACAGCATGGACTGCAGCAGCTAGGTGGACTCCAATGGTACAGCATGGACTGCAGCAGCTAGGTGGAGCCCAATGGTACAGCATGGACTGCAGCGGCCAGGTGGAGCCCAATGGTACAGCATGGACTGCAGCAGCTAGGTAGACTCCAATGGTACAGCATGGACTGCAGCAGCTAGGTGGAGCCCAATGGTACAGCATGGACTGCAGCGGCCAGGTGGAGCCCAATGGTACAGCATGGAGGACTGCAGCAGCCAGGTGGAGCCCAATGGTACAGCATGGACTGCAGCAGCTAGGTAGAGTCCAATGGTACAGCATGGACTGCAGCGGCCAGGTGGAGCCCAATGGTACAGCATGGAGGACTGCAGCTTGAATGTTGAAAGGCAATTTGTCAACGATACCACTCTTTTCTGGAGAAAGTGTTGCTCGCATGATGTGAGTGTGCAGTGTTGGGTACAGAGAGCTCTTTCCCAAGTTCATTGTTAGTCCGTCCCACCCTGCACCATATTAGCCCATCGTCTAAGTAGCTCAGGACCCTGACTCCTGCTCGGAGAAGGGGGTGGCTAGCGCTTCGCTTAACAAGGCAGATGTCAGGTATTTCCTGTGCGCCGGTAGAATGGGAATACGGTGAATCAATAGTTCTGTTGTACTGACTGAAGGACGGTTTTGATTGGCTGTATTTTGAAGGGCTGGCAGATTCAAGCACTGTGGTGCAGAGGGGTTCTCTATAGTGTTGTGGTGCAGAGGGGTTCTCTGTAGTGTTGTGGTACAGAGGGTTCTCTGTAGTGTTGTGGTGTAGAGGGTTCTCTGTAGTGTTGTGGTGCAGAGGGTTCTCTGTAGTGTTGTGGTGCAGAGGGTTCTCTGTAGTGTTGTGGTGCAGAGGGTTCTCTGTAGTGTTGTGGTACAGAGGGGTTCTCTGTAGTGTTGTGGTGCAGAGGGTTCTCTGTAGTGTTGTGGTGCAGAGGGGTTCTCTATAGTGTTGTGGTGCAGAGGGTTCTCTGTAGTGTTGTGGTGCAGAGGGTTCTCTGTAGTGCTGTGGTGCAGAGGGGTTCTCTGTAGTGCTGTGGTGCAGAGGGTTCTCTGTAGTGTTGTGGTGCAGAGGGTTCTCTGTAGTGTTGTGGTGCAGAGGGTTCTCTGTAGTGTTGTGGTGCAGAGGGTTCTCTGTAGTGCTGTGGTGCAGAGGGTTCTCTGTAGTCCTGTGGTGCAGAGGGTTCTCTGTAGTGTTGTGGTGCAGAGGGTTCTCTGTAGTGTTGTGGTGCAGAGGGTTCTCTATAGTGCTGTGGTGCAGAGGGTTCTCTGTAGTGTTGTGGTGCAGAGGGGTTCTCTGTAGTGTTGTGGTGTAGAGGGTTCTCTGTAGTGTTGTGGTGCAGAGGGTTCTCTGTAGTGTTGTGGTGCAGAGGGTTCTCTGTAGTGTTGTGGTGCAGAGGGGTTCTCTGTAGTGTTGTGGTGTAGAGGGGTTCTCTGTAGTGTTGTGGTGCAGAGGGTTCTCTATAGTGTTGGGGTGCAGAGGGGTTCTCTGTAGTGTTGTGGTGCAGAGGGGTTCTCTGTAGTGTTGTGGTGCAGAGGGTTCTCTGTAGTGTTGTGGTGCAGAGGGTTCTCTGTAGTGCTGTGGTGCAGAGGGTTCTCTGTAGTCCTGTGGTGCAGAGGGTTCTCTGTAGTGTTGTGGTGCAGAGGGTTCTCTGTAGTGTTGTGGTGCAGAGGGTTCTCTATAGTGCTGTGGTGCAGAGGGTTCTCTGTAGTGTTGTGGTGCAGAGGGGTTCTCTGTAGTGTTGTGGTGTAGAGGGTTCTCTGTAGTGTTGTGGTGCAGAGGGTTCTCTGTAGTGTTGTGGTGCAGAGGGTTCTCTGTAGTGTTGTGGTGCAGAGGGGTTCTCTGTAGTGTTGTGGTGTAGAGGGGTTCTCTGTAGTGTTGTGGTGCAGAGGGTTCTCTATAGTGTTGGGGTGCAGAGGGGTTCTCTGTAGTGTTGTGGTGCAGAGGGGTTCTCTGTAGTGTTGTGGTGCAGAGGGTTCTCTGTAGTGTTGTGGTGCAGAGGGTTCTCTGTAGTGTTGTGGTGCAGAGGGGTTCTCTGTAGTGTTGTGGTGCAGAGGGTTCTCTATAGTGTTGTGGTGCAGAGGGGTTCTCTGTAGTGTTGTGGTGCAGAGGGTTCTCTGTAGTGTCGTGGTGCAGAGGGTTCTCTGTAGTGTTGTGGTGCAGAGGGTTCTCTGTAGTGTTGTGGTGCAGAGGGTTCTCTGTAGTGTTGTGGTGCAGAGGGGTTCTCTGTAGTGTTGTGGTGCAGAGGGGTTCTCTGTAGTGTTGTGGTGCAGAGGGTTCTCTGTAGTGTTGTGGTGCAGAGGGGTTCTCTGTAGTATTTTGGTGCAGAGGGTTCTCTATAGTGTTGTGGTGCAGAGGGTTCTCTATAGTGTTGTGGTGCAGAGGGTTCTCTGTAGTATTTTGGTGCAGAGGAAGCGGCCTCCATATGGTGTCCCTCTTGGGCGATGCTGCTCTCCACCTCTTCGGTAGGACTGAGAGTGTTTGTTCCTCCACTCATGAGCAGGTGCAGCATGAGTCTGGGTTTCTTGGCATCCCAGTTGTGGCCCTAAAGTCTTCGAAAGTCAAGTGAACAAACAGATCACCGACCATTTCGAATCCCACCGTACCTTCTCCACCATGCAGTCTGGTTTCCGAGCTGGTCACGGGTGCACCTCAGCCACGCCAATGTCCTAAACGATATCATAACCGCCATCGATAAAAGACAGTACTGTTCAGCCGTCTTCATCGACCTGGCCAAGGCTTTCGACTCTGTCAATCATCTTATTCTCATTGGCAGACTCAACAGCCTTGGTTTCTCTAATGACTGCCTCGCCTGGTTCACTAACTACTTATCAGATAGAGTTCAGTGTGTCAATCGGAGGGCCTGTTGTCCGGACCTCTGGCAGTCTCTATGAGGGTGCCACAGTGTTCAATTCTCGAGCCGACTCCTTTTCTCTGAATATATCAACGATGTTGCTCTTGCTGCGGGTGATTCTCTGATCCACCTCTACGCAGACGACACCATTCTGTATACATCTGGCCCTTCTTTGGACACTGTGTTAACAAACCTCCAAACGAGCTTCAACACCATACAACACTCCTTCCGTGGCCTCCAACTGCTCTTAAATGCTAGTAAAACGAAATGCGTGCTCTTCAACCGATTGTTGTTCGCACCCGCCCGCCCGACTAGCATCACTACTCTTGGCAGTTCTGACTTAGAATATGTGGACAACTACAAATACCTAAGTGTCTGGCTAGACTGTAAACTCTCCTTCCAGACTCACATTAAGCATCTCCAATCCAAAATTAAATCTAGAATCAACTTCCTATTTCGCAAAACAAAGCCTCCTTTAACTCATGCTGCTAAACATACCCTCGTAAAACTGACCATCCTACCGATCCTTGACTTTGGCGATGTCATTTACAAAATAGCCTCCAACACTCTACTCAGCAAATTGGATGTAGTCTATCACAGTGCTATCCGTTTTGTCACCAAAACCCCATATACTACCCACCGCTGCGACCTGTACGCTCTGGTTGGCTGGTCCTCGCTACATATTCGTCGCCAAACCCACTGGCTCCAGGTCATCTATAAGCCTTTGCTAGGTAAAGCCCCGCCTTATCTCAGCTCACTGGTCACCATAGCAACGCCCACCCTTAGCACGCGCTCCAGCAGGCATATTTCACTGGTCACCATAGCAACACCCACTCTTAGCACACGCTCCAGCAGGCATATTTCACTGGTCACCATAGCAACACCCACCCTTAGCACGCGCTCCAGCAGGCATATTTCACTGGTCATCCACAAAGCCAACACCTCCTTTGGCCGCCTTTTGGAGACTTATATCTCCCTCACCAACTTTAAGCATCAGCTGTCAGAGCAGCTTACCGATCGCTGCAGCTGTACACAGCCAATCTGTAAATAGCCCATCCAACCAACTGCCTCATCCCTATATTTGTTTTTGTTTTTCTGCTCTTTTGCACACCAGTATTTCTACTTGCACAACATCATCTGCACATCTATCACTCCAGTGTTAATATGCTAAATTGTAATTACTTCGCCACTAATGGCCTATTTATTGCTTTACCTCCTTACTCCATTTGCACACACTGTATGCCGATTTTTCTATTGTGTTATTGACTGTATGTTTGTTTATCCCACGTGTAACTCTGTGTTGTTATTTGTCGCACTGCTTTGCTTTATCTTGGCCAGGTCGAGAGTTGTAAATGAGAACTTGATCTCAACTGGCCTACCTGGTGAAAATAAAACATGAAAATAAACAACAGTTACATTTTCACCTTCTAGGTCCTCAATCTAAACTTCCTGGGCAGCATTAACACATCCAATTTGAATGAGATCTGCTGATTATTCCAGCAGTGGGGCGTATTCCTTGTTAAATGTAAGATTAAATAAATCTAATAACTGCGGTATATCCACTCCAGTCAGCAGATGGCGATGTGGTTTTTTTCAGGCCATGCTGCCAGTGTGACGTATAATCTAGTGGACGGGACACTTCAACAACAACAGCGAGTCAGTCACTTCAGTAGCTTGCTAGGCGACATAGCCTAAACGTTCAAGCTTTTTAGACTATTTCAGTGCGTATTTGCCTATGTGTTTTAAACATACTTCCGTTTTATAGCTAGTTGCCACATTTATTTTCATATTTACATTGTTAGTCAGGCAGATGCCTTAAATTTGCCTAGCGCTAGGCTAGTCGCTAATGCTAACTAGCTAGCTAACATCCCCGACCATGAGTTCACTATTCTACTCTCCTCCTGCTAAAGAAGAGGGGGTCTGCTGGACGGAGAAAGAGGGTCTGTGGCTGAACATTGTCTTGAAAGAGGAGAAGGAGGAAGAGGATGTTACAGTAAAAAAAGAAGTAGAGGATGAGGCTGTTACCCTGAAAGAAGAAGAGAAAGACGCGTTCAGAGTTAAAGAGGAGGAGGGTGTTACAGTAAAAGAAGAGGAGGATGCCGTTTTTGGAGTGAAGGAGGGAGAGATAACTATCACATTGGAGGAGGAGAAGGAAGAACAAGAACAGGAGGAGGAGACAGGAGATCTGATTAAGACCAGTAAGTACTGTCTTAAAAACAGGAGCACAAACTATTGATGAACTGATGCATGGTTTTAAAACAGCGTTCTACTGAATGTTGATGCTTGAATATGTTATTATTTAATGTAGGAATTGATAACTACACTGTAAGATGTGTATACCACCAAAGAGCGGGTCACCAACAAAACCTTAACAATGGATTTACAAGCAAATTCACAACTTTAATGTCACTCAGAATTGACAAACAAGATATAAATGACACGGGATGTGTGTTGCTATAGTAACCATGGGGAGTGATGTGTGTTGCTATAGTAACCCGTGGGGGGGAAGTGAACACCCAGACAGTGGACATCTTTGAAAACAAAACCAGGAAGCTACTTCATCGTTACCCAGAAAGGATTTGATGTTGAGATTAAGAACGGCTGCATTGGCCCTTTAATGTAAGATACATACGGCTTCTTATGTGTTTTATTTATCCAACTTAACTACCTTACCGTGAATGATTTATATTAAAATAGTCAACAAGAAACAATAATAATATTAACTACGACTACATACACCCTTCTAGCTAGCTGACCACCGATGTTCATTGCAATTCTTGTAAGTTAAATTAGGTTATTAGAGTTTTATTATAAAATTTGACTGTGTGAAAGACCACATTTAATTAATATCCAACTTTTAACCTCTGAAATATAGCTAACGGGTTTGCTAATGTTGCTAGTTTAACGTAGTTGCTAAATGTTGATAGAACTGCTTAGTAACCAAAAAGGAAAGAAATTGTGAGTGTTAGATAATACATATCACGAAAACAGATGAATGTTGTCAAGCTATAGACAGATAATAAAGCTCAGCCTATAAACATGACATTATCTATTATTATAGAGCTCTGCTCAGCCTATAAACACGACATTGTCTATTATTATAGAGCTCTTATTATGACATCATGACATTCCCTGAGAAATTAGATTTGGAGCTCTACATCATTTGTTTTTAAATCTCAGAATGGTGAATGGGAGTGTGTTAAGATCTACTAAATTTACTAAATTTAAGATTTACTAAATGACTAGATTGACTGTGTGATATTAGGTTGCTTCTTGTGTAAATTTTTTCCGTCTGGATTTTAATCATGTAATGTTATTTTTAATGATGTAATGTTGTGAAGACTGACCTCGGGTTATTGAGGGATCTAGTCTGGATTAAACCACATAGGAAAGCAGTTTTATTATGTGGAGATTTCATTCAGGTCTCTCTTTAGTATTTTAACAAATGACTCTGTCTTTGGCAGGAGAGAGACCAGACTCTCACTCTGACAGCAGAAAGAGTCCTTCAGAGGAACCAGACACAGAGACGCCCAAACCAGCGAGACGACACCACTGCTCCTACTGTGGAAATAGTTTTACCCGATTACTACACCTGAAAGCACATGAGAGAATACATACAGGAGAAAAGCCCTTCCACTGTTCCCAGTGTGAAAAGAGTTTTAGGTGGTTAACGAGTCTGAAAAAGCATGAGAGGGGACACACACAAGAAAAGCTCTACCAATGCTCCCTGTGTGGAAAGAGTTTTACCAAGTTAGGGGGTCTGACTAGGCATGAGAGGACACACACAGGAGGGGATAAGACCTACCACTGCTCCCAGTGTGGAAAGAGATTTAACCGGTTAAGGCATCTGAATAAGCATGAAAGAATACATACACAGGAGGAGAAGACCTACCACTGCTCTCATTGTGAGAAGACATTTTCCCAGTCAGAGGACCTGAAAGCACATGAGAGAATAGAGAGACTGTGTTCTGACTTGTGTTTTTGACTGAGAATTTGTGTTTCTGTTGTTTTGTTTCTTGTGTCAGAACCTAAAGCCACACCTGTGTCGTTGTGGTTGTTGTCAGTGACTCTGTTTGTTTAAGGGATCAGCTTAATATTGTTGTCAGTGACTCTGTTTGTTTAAGGGATCAGCTTAATATTGTTGTCAGTGACTCTGTTTGTTTAAGGGATCAGCTTAATATTGTTGTCAGTGACTCTGTTTGTTTAAGGGATCAGCTTAATATTGTTGTCAGTGACTCTGTTTGTTTAAGGGATCAGCTTAATATTGTTGTCAGTGACTCTGTTTGTTTAAGGGATCAGCTTAATATTGTTGTCACGTTCCTGACCTGTTTCTGTTAGTTTTGTATGTGTTAGTTGGTCAGGACGTGAGTTTGGGTGGGCAGTCTATGTTTTCTGTTTCTATGTTTGTTTAAGGGTTGCCTGGTATGGCTCTCAATTAGAGGCAGGTGTTTGGCGTTTCCTCTAATTGAGAGTCATATTAAGGTAGGTGTTTTCACACTTGACAATTGTTGTCAGTGACTCTGTTTGTTTAAGGGATCAGCTTAATATTGAGGAAAGAATGTTGCTTCCATCAATGTAATTGTCTGCATCATTTCCAATCCCCCATATATTTTTGGGGGAAATATATACACTGCTCAAAAAAATAAAGGGAACACTAAAATAACACATCCTAGATCTGAATGAATGAAATATTCTTATTAAATACTTTTTTCTTTACATGGTTGAATGTGCTGACAACAAAATCACACAAAAATGATCAATGGAAATCAAATGTATCAACCCATGGAGGTCTGGATTTGGAGTCACACTCAAAATTAAAGTGGAAAACCACACTACAGGCTGATCCAACTTTGATGTAATGTCCTTAAAACAAGTCCAAATGAGGCTCAGTAGTGTGTGTGGCCTCCACGTGCCTGTATGACCTCCCTACAACGCCTGGGCATGCTCCTGATGAGGTGGCGGATGGTCTCCTGAGGGATCTCCTCCCAGACCTGGACTAAAGCATCCGCCAACTCCTGGACAGTGGTCTCCTGAGGGATCTCCTCCCAGACCTGGACTAAAGCATCCGCCAACTCCTGGACAGTCTGTGGTGCAACGTGGCGTTGGTGGATGGAGCGAGACATGATGTCCCAGATGTGCTCAATTGGATTCAGGTCTGGGGAACGGGCGGGCCAGTCCATAGCATCAATGCCTTCCTCTTGCAGGAACTGCTGACACACTCCAGCCACATGAGGTCTAGCATTGTCTTGAATTAGGAGGAAGCCAGGGCCAACCGCACCAGCATATGGTCTCACAAGGGGTCTGAGGATCTTATCTCGGTACCAAATGGCAGTCAGGCTACCTCTGGCGAGCACATGGAGGGCTGTGCGGCCCCCCAAAGAAATGCCACCCCACACCATGACTGACCCACCGCCAAACCGGTCATGCTGGAGGATGTTGCAGGCAGCAGAACGTTCTCCAGGACGTCTCCAGACTCTGTCACGTCTGTCACATGTGCTCAGTGTGAACCTGCTTTCATCTGTGAAGAGCACAGGGCGCCAGCTTTGCCAATCTTGGTGTTCTCTGGCAAAATGCCAAACGTCCTGCACGTGTTGGGCTGTAAGCAGAACCCCCACCTGTGGACGTCGGGCCCTCATACCACCCTCATGGAGTCTGTTTCTGACCGTTTGAGCGGACACATGCACATTTGTGGCCTGCTGGAGGTAATTTTGCAGGGCTCTGGCAGTGCTCCTCCTGCTCCTCCTTGCGCAAAGGCGGAGGTAGCGGTCCTGCTGCTGGGCTGTTGCCCTCCTACGGCCTCCTCCACGTCTCCTGATGTACTGGCCTGTCTCCTGGTAGCACCTCCATGCTCTGGACACTACGCTGACAGACACAGCAAACCTTCTTGCCACAGCTCGCATTGATGTGCCATCCTGGATGAGCTGCACTACCTGAGCCACTTGTGTGGGTTGTAGACTCCGTCTCATGCTACCACTAGAGTGAAAGCACCGCCAGCTTTCAAAAGTGACCAAAACATCAGCCAGGAAGCATAGGAACTGAGAAGTGGTCTGTGGTCACCACCTGCAGAACCACTCCTTTATTGGGGGTGTCTTGCTAATTGCCTATAATTTCCACCTTTTGTCTATTCCATTTGCACAACAGCATGTGAAATTTATTGTCAATCAGTGTTGCTTCCTAAGTGGACAGTTTGATTTCACAGAAGTGTGATTGACTTGGAGTTACATTGTGTTGTTTAAGTGTTCCCATTATTTTTTTGAGCAGTGTATATCAAATTAACCTGAAGATTTACTCTGGTGGCGAAGAAGTATAATACACCTAAACTAACAAAACCGGGCTGATAAACTGGCTGGTGTCCATGAGTTAATAAAACATGTACTTTATACATTTGTCATAAATGACCTGCATTGATGAGACACACAGTGTGGATGAACGATCAGTAGTCGACAAGGTAAAAATAGCACTCCCAAAGAAGATGCATTTTCCAGTTAGATACCAACTTGAAAGAGGGAATTTCAGCATAAAACTCACATGAAAAACTGAGATTTGGCAAATAACATTTAAAGAGAGGCTTATTTGACGCCAAACCAACAACAGTAGTTACTAAAACATAAATTGCTAATGTATGATTTAAAATGTGGATTTTATGATGTAATGTCAACTTTATATATTTCAATCCCGGGACTATTCAATTTTGAACTCACCCACAGCAATTCTCCATAAATCTGCTGTGGATTACCCAGAATCCCGAAATAAATTAATACATATGTGATAATTCAAAAACATAACTGGTTGTGCTTATAGGGAACCAGATCGTGAACACAACTAAGTTACTAAGTCTTTAACCACACTGTATTGTTACACTGGTGAGTAAAAACTCATGCTTCCTACACTAACTTTTTGTCTGAACATTATAATATATATTTTACGTCACACTAGCGTCATTGTCTTAAAGTCGCACATCTCCATCGCAGTCAGAGGTTCAGACTGAGCGTTACCCACTCCAGTCAGCAGTTAGCGGTGTGCGATTTTAAGGCAATGCTGTTAGTGTGACGTATGATCTAGTGGACGTAACGCAATGCTGTTAGTGTGACGTATAATCTAGTGGACGGAACGCTTCTTTCAGCAGCAGCAACAGTTAGTCAGACACCTCTGTAGCTTGCTAGCCAAAATAGCCGAACCCATAAAGCTCTTTAGACGCTTTAGTGTATATTAGCCAATGTATTTTAAACCCTCGTCTGTCGTCTAGTTAGTTATCCTATTTCATTTCATATTTACGGTGTTGTTGTTATTATTCAGCTGGCGGGCTTGTTAAGTTAGCATTAGCCTAGCTAGCTAACATCTCCGACCATGAGTTCACTAAATGACTCTCTTCCTGCTGAAGAAGAGACGGTCTGCTGGACGGAGAAAGAAGCTCTCATCAAAGAGGAGGAGGAAGAGAAGGATGTTACAATACAAAAACAAGTAAAGAGTGAGGCTGTTACAGTGAAAGAAGAAGAGAAAGACGTTACAGTGAAAGAAGAGGAAGACGCGTTCAGAGTGAAAGAGGAGGAGGATGTTACAGTGAAAGATGAGGAGGATTCCGTTTTTGAAGTGAAAGCGGAGGAGGGGGAGATTACGGTCTCATCGGAAGAAGAGGAGGAGGAAACTGGATATCTGGGCCCGATTTCCCAAACGGAATTTAAGGCATCCAGTGGTTCTAAAGATGAACTTAGCCATAAGATGGTTTTGAGAAACCGGGCCGTGATTACCACTGGTAAGTACTGTATTAAAAACAGAGGTACAAACTCTGCAGTTGTTGAACTGATGTTTGGTGTTAAAGGGGAAATCGGCAATTGCTACATCCATATTTTGACTTTTAAATTATTTATTTATAGCCATTGATTCTTGAAGAATATAACACATGCCTCATGAGCTTAGTTCAACTGTTGTACCCCATCAGAACCCCAAATAAGCTTTTTTTACTCCAATGTTTAGAAACAATGTAAATCAACACTGTATAGCCTCAACGTGGTTAAAACTATAATGTTGATATCATGGATGGTCAGTCCTTGCATCCATAGATCTGTCTATGAATTTGAGAGTAGTTAAATGTCTCCAGCCCCATCATCATCTTATTACCAAAACAGTGGTGGAATGACTGCTGTGTTATTGTTTCAACTGCAGATTGGTTGATTGATGTGTTTTTTTTTTAAAGGGACAACCTAGTATTTAAACAGCAACAAAATGGCTGCCTTGAGACTTGGTTTGGTTAACAGCTGAGGGATGGGGGCTGGAGAAATGTAACCACTCTCAAAATCATAGAGAATGCTATTGTAGCATTCTCTAGCGACCTCGTCAAGAAGTTCAGACATCTTGGCGTAACAGTTATAAGGTGTTGGCTTGACAGTCGCTGGACCCAGGTTTGAGTCCAGCTCAGGGCGACCCCCCGAATTCACTACACTATGAATACAAGGACTGGCCACGCATGATGTCATAATGATAGTTTAACCAGGTTTCTAGGATATATAGTATATTCTAGAATTCATCCATGATGTCATAGTGATAGTTTAACCAGGTTTCTAGGCTATATAGTATATTCTAGAATTCATCCATGATGTCATAGTGATAGTTTAACCAGGTTTCTAGGCTATATAGTATATTCTAGAATTCATCCATGATGTCATAGTGATAGTTTAACCAGGTTTCTAGGCTATATAGTATACTCTAGAATTGCCAGTGAAGATTTCCTGTGGGGGCAAATTTTTAGAGCTGTTGATAAGTCATTGTATAATATTCAGCCAATTTTTTTTATGCCCTTACATTAAAGGCAAGACATACCTAGATTCAATTACATTAATGAATTGGTTTGAAACCTTTGTTTTAAACCCTTCTCAAAGTTGGTGCCTTGGCGGATTTGTAAAAAATGGTTTATCATGAATCACTATTTACTTATTCATTTAAATGTAACCTTTATTTAACTAGGCAAGTCAGTTGTGAACAAAATCTTATTTACAATGACTGCCTACCCCGGAAGACGCTGGGCCAATCACGGTCGGTTGTGGTACAGCCTGGATTTGATCCAGGGTGTCTGTAGTGGCGCCTCAAGCCCTGAGATGCAGTGTCCTCTGCGCTACCTTGGAGCCCCAAAATCATGTTCTAGTGCTGTCCCCAACTAAAATACATCTTGGTCAACCAAGAGTCATCTGTTCTTTCTACCAATCGCCCCATGTGTTTTTATAAAATCTATATGTACTGAACTTGTCTGATGCTTTAAGCACGCTGTTTGATTAAATAAATTATACACACAAATTACTAAAGGGAGCCAGTCATCAATATAACCTGACCAGAGGGAGCCGGTCATCACTATAACCAGACCAGAGGGAGCCGGTCGTCAACACAACCTGACCAGAGGGAGCCGGTCGTCAACATAACCTGACTAGAGGGAGCCGGTCGTCAACATAACCTGACCGGAGGGAGCCGGTCGTCAACATAACCTGACCGGAGGGAGCCGGTCGTCAACATAACCTGACCGGAGGGAGCCGGTCGTCAACACAACCCGACCAGAGGGAGCCGGTCGTCAACATAACCCGACCAGAGGGAGCCGGTCGTCAACATAACCCGACCAGGGGGAGCCGGTCGTCAACACAACCCGACCAGAGGGAGCCGGTCGTCAACATAACCCGACCAGAGGGAGCCGGTCGTCAACATAACCCGACCAGAGGGGGCCGCTCGTCAACATAACCCGACCAGAGGGAGCCGGTCGTCAACACAACCCGACCAGAGGGAGCCGGTCGTCAACATAACCCGACCAGAGGGAGCCGGTCGTCAACATAACCTGACCAGAGGGAGCCGGTCGTCAACATAACCCGACCAGAGGGAGCCGGTCGTCAACATAACCTGACCAGAGGGATTCCCCCCTCCCCCCCTCCGCTGCTGGACTTCGTAAATTCTGCCGTTCTGCTCCTGAAGTTTTCAGTAATAGTCTACAGATAGATAGACTAATAGACTAGTAATAGACTACACCATCAGTCTGCAACCTTTTCCAGTTGGAGTGCCAATTTATCTGACCATTTCTACCAATCTGCGTGCCAGTTATGATTTTCATATGCACATTTTACTGGAACAGTTTCATTTAATTTATAATAGTATCTCAAAATTATTGTCTGTGATTAATCTACAATCTATCTAAATGAAAATTATACAAATCTAAATAACTTTTATTGCCATTGCCAACTATGTAAAAAAAATAGCCTACATAAAGCCAACAAATAAAAACATTGCATTCTGCAGGTAGAAAATATCCTGATGGAAATAAATATCCTAGAAATCACATTGGCTGCAAATGGCCTGTCTACTACAAACTTGAAACATTGTATCAACTATCAACTGGGTCAGGAAACTCGGATAGCAAGCTTGCAACATTATATGAAATATTCTAGGCCCTCAGTTTCCTGCTCCAGTGAGTTCTGGACAGTAATCAGGTATTTTATGACATTTCCACTGGATCAGAGCATTACATTTTTCCCTTTTATGCCGTGTGTTTATCGAAATGGCGAGAGCTGGAAATATTTTACAAAAATACTTTGAGGAACTATTGTCATTCGCAATTGATTGTGATTAGACTTTGTTTACTTGCTGTTTGGAGGTGAAGAAAAAATTACTTTGAGAAGCTCCACAACTCATTAGTGGTGCAGCGTTAAGACAATGAGAAATACTATCAGACATCCCCAAATGGGCACATTTACAGGTCTACATTTGTGTGCAGGCCAGTTAGACTAGTCCTACTTCTATGTGTAATCAGGTGTACGTCCTTACTCAACATTGACAGGAGTGTTTCAAACAAAAGACAATTAATAAATTGACCAAACTGACGCATCTTGCGGGGTCAGGTCTGGGTGATCTGCCATGGGCCGTTTCATTTAGTATCCGTTTGGGTCGGCTGGGGAATGATTGTATTTCCCCATAGTATGTTGTTCCGAAGTTGACCAACTGAAAGGGAGTGTAACTTTGATTATAATTACTCTTCCCTTAAAACTTCTTAAGGACTGGGGGTGCTGTTTACACTTTTGGGGAAAATCGTATCCAATTTAAACGGCCTCGTACTCAATTCTTGCTCGTACAATATGCATATTATTATTAATATTGGATAGAAAACACTCTCTAGTTTCTAAAACAGTTCTAATTATTTCTCTAAGTGAAACAGAACTCTTTTTACAGCCCATTTCCTATCCGGAAGTGAGATTTCCAATAGCGAGGTCTCTCTTCAAGAGCTTGTCTATATAAGGGCATGTCACTTATGACTGTAGAAACACGTCATACACCTTCCCCTGGGTGTCATGCGGAAGTGAGAGCAGAAATGACTTGATTATCTCGTTCTGGGATTGAATACAACCTCTTGGAGTGAGAGGTCCGCCATTATTTGTTTTTGGAAGGCGCGAAGTTGGACCTGGAATCGCCTCCTGGAAAACCGTCGTTATAGGTGAATATGATCTCCGGCTTCGATATTATTTGATACATGTCACAATATCATCCTAAAGTATGTTTTTTCAATATAGTTTAATTATATTATTGAAATTTATTCGGGACTTTAGACGTGATGCGTTGGAGGAATTTGTTCAAGAAGGAGAGGTTAGCGCCGCACGGCCAGTGTGCTTGCTAATTCAAGAGGGAAATAGTTCGTTCTGGATCCAAACAAAGACGCTTCTGAACAAAGGACCCCTTGTACAACATTCTGATGGAAGATCAACAAAGATAAGGACTCAATTTGGGATGCTATTTCATATATCTGTCGAACTGTGCTATCGCTACCGTTTGCATTGAATCAATGCTGTTGTGTGATAGCTATTGTAGTAAGCTAATATAACGATATATTGTGTTTTCGCTGTAAAACACTTCAAAAATCGGAAATATTGGCTTTATTCACAAGATCTTTGTCTTTCATTTGCTATCCACCATATATTTCTCTGAAATGTTTTATGATGAGTAATTAGGTAGTTGACGTTGGTGTCTGTATTTACTCTGGCTACTCCCGTGCTATTTCTGACTGTAGCTATGATGGTAGCTATGATGGTAGCAGTAATGTAAAACTGATTTATAGCTCAAATATGCACATTTTTTGAACAAAACATAGATTTATTGTGTAACATGTTATAGGACTGTCATCTGAGGGAGTTGTTTCTAGGTTATTTATTAGTTAGGTTGGTTCTAGGTTAGTTAGGTTGGCTTTGTGCATGCTACCTGCTGTGAAAAATGGTGCTGTGAAAAATGTCTGTCCTCTTTTCTATTTGGTGGTGAGCTAACATAAATATACGTGGTGTTTTTGCTGTAATACATTTTAAAAATCGGACATGTTGGCTGGATTCACAAGATGTTTATCTTTCAAATGCTGTATTGGACTTGTTAATGTGTGAAAGTTAAATATTTCTAAAAAATATTTTTTTGAATTTCGCGCTCTGCCTTTTCAGTGGAATGTGGGAGGAGTTCCGCTAGCGGAACGCCAGTCCTAAACAGGTTTTAAGGAGGGAATCGAGGTTCAACACCTGTTTGTCCCCGCCCTTTCCTGGGTTGGTGAAGAGCGGCATTACGTTTTAAGGAATAAATCCAAGCCTCACTCTCATCACCTGTGGACGGTGGTGCTTCCAGCGAGGCGTGGATTTAATAGTATGTTGTACCTAGTTTCCCTCCTTCAGGGAACAGTAGTTATAGTCATAACGTTACACTTGTCATATGATGAACTTCAACTTAAATACTGGATCTTGCTGTCGGACAGTTTTTTTGTATTCTGAAATGCAACTGTTTTCATGGGCACAGAAATACTAAATCATTTCAGAGTTTGCTAAATCCAATGGTTTTTAACTGAGTCATCTTGTAATCCAAGATGGTGTAGCATTAAGACCTGTTTGTTGTAAATGGTATGTATTTTTCGTCTTTTTTTGTATATATTGCAATATATTTAAATCTTTTTCCATTTTTAAATTAAATATACCTTCCGGCAACCCGCCTCACCCAATATGATACGGATCAGCTATTTTTTTTTTCATACCTTATAGCTAGAACCTCCATCAGCAGCTAGCCATCAGAAGCTAACCAGCTAATTAGCTACTAGCTATTTAGTCATTGTTAGCCACTGCTAGCGGCCTTTACCTTTTTAGCTCAGACACCAGCCGCTTTTAGCCTGGATAACACCTGCCAGTCTGCACAGCGCGATATCAACCCTGAGCATATCGGACTGTTTTTCTCCATTACATCACCGTATTCCTGCCGTAAGCTCTGGACCATTACACCAGATAATCGCAGCTGGCTAGCTGCTACCGAGTGGCCCAGCCCCGAAGCTAGCCTTGAGCCAGGCCCATCTCCCGGCCTGCTCAGTGGACCCTATGATCACTCGGCTACACAGCTGATGCCTCCCAGACTCTTCACTAAGACGACTAGAAGCCTCTACATCACCGGATTCCTGCCGTAAGTTCTGGACCTTTGCACCGGATTGGCTACAGTGCCTAACACCCTTGTCCCGACGCTAGCACCAGTTAGCCTCGAGCCAGGTGCATCTCCCGGCTAGCAAACAAAATTACTCCAGCTACAATACCTCTTTTGCCAATTGGCCTGGACCCTTTGTCGACACGGAGCACAGCCGATCCATCACGACTGGTCTGCCGACGCAATTCCGTCCGATGTGCCCTCAACCGGCCTTTGCCAGACGTCGGTGACGCCCTTGTCCCGAAGCTAGCACCAGTTAGCCTCGAGCCAGGCGCATCTCCTGGCTAGCGTAGTAATGACTACCTAGCGGCTTCCCTGGTTCATATATTGCTGTTCACTGGACCCTATGATCACTTGGCTACATAGCTGATGCCTGCTGGACTGTTCATTTATCACGGTTCTCCATTTTGTTTATTTAGTTTCTGTTGGCCCCAGCCTCAAACTCAGGCCCTGTGTGTAGTTAACTGACCCTCTCAGCCCATTCATCGCCATTTTATGTGTTTTTGTTGTTTTAGCTGATTAACTGTTGTCTTACCCGTTGTTGTCTTATCTAGCTCTCCCAATCAACACCTGTGATTGATTTATGCCTCGCTTTATGTCCCTCTAATGTCAATATGCCTTGTATACTGTTGTTTAGGGTAGTTATCATTGTTTTATTTTACTGCGGAGCCCCTAGTCCCACTCAACATGCCTCAGAGAACTACTTTGTCCCACTTCCCACACATGCGGTGACCTCACCTAGCATAACTGGTGCCTCCAGAGATGCAACCTCTTATCGTCACTCAGTGCCTAGGTTTACCTCTACTGTACCCACACTCTACCATACCCCTGTCTGTACATTATGCCTTGAATCTATCCTACCACACCCAGAAATCTGCTCCTTTTATTCTCTGTTCCCAAAGCACTAGACGACCAGTACTGATAGCCTTTAGCCGTACCCTCATCCTACTCCTCTGTTCCTCGGGTGATGTAGAGGTTAACCCAGGCCCTGTGTGTCCCCAGGCGCTCTCATCTGTTGACCTCTGTAACCATAAAAGCCTTGGTTTCATGCATGTTAACATCAGAAGCCTCCTCCCTAAGTTTGTTTTACTCACTGCTTTAGCACACTCCAACCTTGATGTCCTTGCCGTGTCTGAATCCTGGCTTTGGAAGGCCACCAAAAATTCAGAAATTTCCAGCCCCATCTACAACATTTTCCGTCAAGATAGAACTGCCAAAGGGGGAGGAGTTGCAATCTACTGCAGAGATGGCCTGCAAAGTTGTATCATGCTTTCCAGGTCTAAACCCAAACAGTTCGAGCTTCTAATTTTAAAAACGAATCTCTCCATAAATAAGTCTCTCACTGTTATAGACACCCCTCAGTTCCCAGCTGTGCTCTCGACACCATATGTGAATTGATTGGCCCCATCTATCTTCAGTTTGTTCTGTTAGGTGACCTAAACTGGGATATGCTTAACCTCTCTAGGAGGTGTGGGACGCTACCGTCCCACCTGGCCAACATCCAGTGAAATTGCAGAGCGCCAAATTCAAAAACAGAAATACTCATTATAAAAATTCATAAAACATACAAGTGTTATACATCAGTTTAAAGATTAACAGTTACCAGCCAAGTAGAGGAGTTACACAAGTCAGAAATAGCAATAAAACTAATCACTTACCTTTGATGATATTCATATCGTTGCACTCACAAGACTCCCATTTACTCAATAAATGTTTGTTTTGTTCGATAAAGTCTCTCTTTATATCCAAAAACCTCAGTTTTGTTCAGTAATCCACAGGCTCAAAGGCAATCACAACATCCAGACGAAAAATCCGAATAGTATCAGTAAAGTTTGTAGAAACATGTCAAACGATGTTTATAATCAATCCTCAGGTTGTTTTTAGCCTAAATAATAGATAACATTTCAAAGGTAAACAAGAACGGCGCATTCTGGGACACTGAATGGTTCACTCATTCAGAGTGGTCTTACTCTCTCAATTTTCAGAATACAAGCCTGAAACAATTTTTAAAGACCGTTGACATCTAGTGGAAGCCATAGGAAGTGCAATTTGAGTCCTAAGTCAATGGAATCTGTATAGGCAGTCAATGGAAAAATATAAAAATCCCACTTCCTGGATGGATGTTTCTCAGGTTTTCGCCTGTCATATCAGTTCTGTTATACTCACAGACATTATTTTAACAGTTTTGGAAACTTTAGAGTGTTTTCTGTCCAAATCTACCAAGTTTACTTTGGGCACGCTTTTCATCCGGAGGTGAAAATAGCGCCCCCTACCCTAGTGAGGTTAACACCCCCGCCGTCCTACAATCCAAGCTAGATGCCCTCAATCTCACACAAATGATCAAGGAACCCACCAGGTACAACCCTAAATCCGTTAACATGGGCACCCTCATAGATATTATCCTGACCAACTTGCCCTCCAAATACACCTCTGCTGTTTTCAATCAGGATCTCAGCGATCACTGCCTCATTGCCTGCATCCGTTATGGGTCCGCGGTCAAACGACCAGCCCTCATCACTGTCAAACGCTCCCTAAAACACTTGTGCAAGCAGGCATTTCTAATCGACCTGGCCCGGATATCCTGGAAGGATATTGACCTCATCCAGTCAGTAGGAGATGCCTGGTTGTTTTTTAATTGTAATTTCTTCACCACCTTAAATAAGCATGCCCCTTCAAAAAATGTAGAACTAAGAACAGATATAGCCCTTGGTTCACTCCAGACCTGACTGCCCTCGACCAGCACAAAAACATCCTGTGGCGTACTGCACTAACATCGAATAGTCCCCGCGATATGCAACTTTTCAGAGAAGTCAGGAACCAATACACACAGTCAGTTAGGAAAGCAAAGGCTAGCTTTTTCAAACAGAAATTTGCATCCTGTAGCTCTAACTCCAAAAAGTTTTGGAACACTGTAAAGTCCATGGAGAACAAGATTCCTAAAGATTGGAAAGCTGCCACGGTCATCCCCCTCTTCAAAGGGGGTGACACTCTAGACCCAAACTATTACAGACCTATATCCATCCTGCCCTGCCGTTCTAAAGTCTTTGAAAGTCAAGTTAACAAACAGATCACTGACCATTTTGAATCCCACTGTACCGTCTCCGCTGTGCAATCCAGTTTCCGAGCTGGTCACGGGTGCACCTCAGCCACGCTCAAGGTACTAAACGATATCATAACCGCCATTGATAAAAGGCAGTACTGTGCAGCCGTCTTCATCGACCTGGCCAAGGCTTTCGACTCTGTCAATCACCGTATTCTTATCGGCAGACTCAATAGCCTTGGTTTCTAAAATGACCGACTCGCCTGGTTTACCAACTACGTCTCAGACAGAGTTCAGCGTGTCAAATCGGAGGACCTGTTGTCTGTACCTCTGGCAGTCTCTATGGGGGTACCACAGGGTTCAATTCTCGGACCGACTCCTTTCTCTGTAAATACCAACGATATTGCTCTTGCTGCGGGTGATTCCTTGATCCACCTCTACGCAGACGACACCATTCTGTATACATCTGGCCCTTCTTTGGACACTGTGTTAACAAACCTCCAAACGTGCTTCAATGCCATACAACACTCCATCCGTGGCCTCCAACTGCTCTTAAACGCTAGTAAAACTAAATGTATGCTCTTCAACCTATCGCTGCCTCCCCCCGTCCAGCATCACTACGATTCTGACTTAGAATATGTGGACAACTATAAATACCTATGTGTCTGGCTAGACTGTAAACTCTCCTTCCAGACTCACATTAAGCATCTCCAATCCAAAATTAAATATAGAATCTGCTTCCTATTTCGCAACAAAGCGTCCTTCACTCACGCTGCCAAACATACCCTCGTAAAACTGACTATTCTACCGATCCTTGACTTCGGTGATGTCATTTTCAAAATAGCCTCCAACACTCTACTCAGCAAACTGGATGCAGTCTATCACAGTGCCATTCGTTTTGTCACCAAACCCCATATACCACCCACCACTGCGACCTGTATGCTCTCGTCGGCTGGCCCTCACTACATATTCGTCGCCAAACCCACTGGCTCCAGGTCATCTATAAGTCTTTGCTAGGCCGCCTTAACTCAGCTCACTGGTCACCATAGCAACACCCACCCATAGCACGCGCTCCAGGACGTTTATCTCACTGGTCATCCCCAAAGCCAACATCTACTTTGGCCGCCTTTCCTTCCAGTTCTCTGCTGCCAATAACTGGAACGAATTGCAAAAATCGCTGAAGTAGGAGACATATGGGCAGCTGTACACAGCCCATCTGTAAATAGCCCATCTAACTACCTACCTCATCCCCATGTTTTTATTTACTTTTTTTGCTCTTTTGCACACCAGTAATTCTACTTGCACATCATCATCTGCACATCTATCACTCCAGTGTTAATTTGCTAAATTGTAATTACTTTGCTACTATGGCCTATTTATTGCCTTACCTCCTTACTCCATTTGCGCACACTGTATATAGATTTTTCTATTGTGTTATTGACTGTACTTTTGTTTATCCCACGTGTAACTCTGTTGTTTTTTTGTCGGTCTGCTTTGCTATATATATGAGAAATATACAAATAAAATCTTTACTTTATTGACAACACCCAAATGGATACTGTCATTAACGTGGTTCTTCAATAATTACTTATAATTCTTCAAACATATTAAACAGGACATTCAAACGAGCCTTACAATTATAATCCAAAGTAGTGTGAAATGCACTCATAATCAACCTGGAAATAGAGGTTACTCCCCTGAGTTTTCCCCCATTCACATTCAGAATACATTGTGAAAAACTAAAAGCTTTGCTCACCATTTTTGCTCCAGGCAGATATACTACATCCATAACTTGTGGTTTCCTCATTAGCAGATATACTACATCCATTACTATCGGTTTCCTCATTAGCAGGGAGGTGTTTCTGCAATCAAATTGTGTGCGCATCGCCCTCCTGCCGCAATTTTAGCAAACACAGAAAGGGGCCTATATTGGAGACCAAAAGTCATCTGACACACTGCTTATAGTTTCAACAACATGAATAACTTATTTCTAGTCTACAATCATCGATCTTACTACTAAAATATGACTATTCTTGCTCATTTTAAGACAATTGTTAAATAATTTTTACATTCATTACAGACATCAATTGTTGTACAACATCATGGCTACGCTGTTGGCATCACCTTTTTACAGTGGATTTTCACTTTTGTGGGCCTTTAATCATCTGACTTTGTTGTTCACACAGGAGAGATACGGGACTATCGTGGATCCTCTGGGGATCCTCAACAACATCATGATGCTGACAAGGCAGAGAAGAGTCTCTCCAGATCAGAACGCCTCAATAAACACCTGCAGAGATCCACAGGGAAGAGAACTCACTGCTGCTCTGACTGTGGGAAGAGATTCACCTCATCAGGCATTAAAATTCATCAAAGGATCCACACAGGAGAGAAACATTATAGCTGTGATCAATGTGGGAAGAGTTTTACTACATTTGACTCTCTGACAGTACACCAGAAAATACACACAGGAGAGAAATCTTATAGCTGTGTTCAATGTGGGATGAGTTTTAAAGCATCTAGCAATCTGACTACACACCAGAGAACACACACAGGAGAGAAACCTTATAGCTGTGATCAATGTGGGAAGAGTTTTACTACATTTGACTCTCTGACAGTACACCAGAAAATACACACAGGAGAGAAACCTTATAGCTGTGTTCAATGTGGGAAGAGTTTTACTGCATCTAGCAATCTGACTACACACCAGAGAACACACACAGGAGAGAAACCTTATAGCTGTGATCAATGTGGGAAGAGTTTTACTACATCTAGCTATCTGACAGTACACCAGAGACTACACACAGGAGAGAAACCTTATAGCTGTGTTCAATGTGGGAAGAGTTTTACTGCATCTAGCAATCTGACTACACACCAGAGAACACACACAGGAGAGAATCCTTATAGCTGTGATCAATGTGGGAAGAGTTTTGTTACATCTAGCTATCTGACTATACACCAGAGAACACACTCAGGAGAGAAACTATATATATGTGATGAATGTGGGAAGAGTTTTACTACTTCTGGCCATCTGACAGTGCACCAGAGAACACACACAGGAGAGAAATCATATAGCTGTGATCAATGTGGGAAGAGTTTTTGTCAATCTGGTGATCTGACAGTGCACCAGAGAACACACACAGGAGAGAAACCGTATAGCTGTGATCAATGTGGGAAGAGTTTTACTACATCTGGCTCTCTGACTTTACACCAGAGAACACACACAGGAGAGAAACCTTATAGCTGTGGTCAATGTGGGAAGAGTTTTTGTCAATCTAGTAAACTGACAGTGCACCAGAGAACACACACAGGAGAGAAACCGTATAGCTGTAATCAATGTGGGAAGAGTTTTGTTACATCTAGCTATCTGACTATACACCAGAGAACACACACAGGAGAGAAACCTTATAGCTGTAATCAATGTGTGAAGAGTTTTGTTACATCTGGGCAGCTGAATGTACACCAGAGAACACACACAGGAGAGAAATCTCTTAGCTGTGACCAGAGGTAATCTGATAAAAGATCTCTGACTAAACATTAGAAAATACATGAAGCAGTTGTTTCATGATCTCAATTAATTAATTTAACATTGTAGTAGGAGTATTTTAATGATGTCACAATGTAGAAGCCTAAACGTTTGTCCCCTGTTCTATTGATTTCAACATGATATGGATATTATTAGCCTCAGGGGAAAAATCCAGGCTCTGAATTGAATGAGTACTATTTATGTGATTTAGTAAGTACACATTATTCCCAGATTCAGTGTGGTTTTTGAGCTGCTAGTTTTAACAGGACGTGCAACCTCATCTCCCTCCTGTCGCATAAATGATTTTAGCATGATATCGATTAGTTATGACAAATTAGTGTTGCGTTCCTTTGTTTAGCGACCCCTACATTTAAATGCATTCCAACATCACGTACAACCTGATTTCCCCCCTAATCGATATCAGTGATTTATTGCTACTTGTCAAAACAACAGGGTTTCTGGTGCTTGTGCAGTTTATAAGGAGCTTGTTTAAAAAAATACAAGAAATATGATTATTGTGGCAGATGTTTGTGTAAATAGCACATGTTATGTTTAGGTTTTCAATTCATCCCAAACTGTTTCTGCATATTGGTTATTGATTTGGACATGTTAAAACTGTGTTTTGACATTGAGGCTATCCCACCTAGCAAAATGTAATTGAAAAGACATTGAAAATAAGACTGCAATCAACAACACATTTTTATTTTATGTTTTATTATACCATGCCTTACCATTAAGTTAATTATTGACAATACATATTATCAAAGGGGTGTACATTTGGTTTTGGTAATTCATGTTTACAATTCATGTAACTTTTAGTAATCATAATTATTTATGCAATCAACTGACAATTTTCGGGTATAAATATATTGACATTGTTGCCCTTCTTTTAGAATAGCAGGGTTCATTCTCAGATGTGCCAACCCAAATGTACTAGAGCATTACATTGGGGACTGGGCCCTGATCCAACAACATGCCTATCGAGTGATCCCTGTAAAGAGAGAGAAGCTTCGCAGTGAGGTGGAAAGTTACTACGGATATTGCAGGAGTTTCCTCTTGAAATCAGACATGTCTGTTGTAAGGACAACTTGGTTGCTGATTGTCTCAAGAGTTAAAAAGATTTGTGTTTTGCGTTTAGCCAGTGCGTTGCCATGGATCACAATTTATTTTGACTGCACGTTTTTCCGTATTGGAGATGAGTTTTGTTTGGGCTCATGAAGCATTGTAGTTGATAATGTGAAATGGAAATGGTTTTCTGTTGTCCAACAAAAATATAGGATATATTTTTTCTCTTAAGGTGTTATAGTCTTTGGTTTTTCCATTTATGTTTTGAGGTTGGATTTCAGCACGTATAGCTCATTAGCTCGTAGGACGCACTGATTGGTGTCACCTCGTTAGTCAGTATGTGTTACACCTGTGCTGGCTTGTCCATCTCGTTAGTGGGAAGGTGTTTCACCTGAGCTGGTCCAGGTTCTATTTAAGAGTGTCTGGCCCAGTGCTCCAGTTGTCTTGATAGATGTGGAGAGTCAACACCTTTAGTTGCTCCACCTTTTTGGTTTGCTTCCTGTCTTTAAGTTTGGTGTGGGTTTTTCTTTTGTTTGTCTCTTCTTGGGCAGATTTAGTGGGTCTCATGATGGGTGTCTTTTAGGTCCCAGTTGTTGTTACCAGTCAACTTTCAGTGGACACCCCCATAGTGACTTTCAGAGCCCATCCTAAAAAACAAGCTTATATTTTTGGATTGGATATTTTAATATTTTAATCAATGGCATTTCCTTAGGATGCTCATTAGTCTTTAAGTTGGTATTATTGTTTTTTATCCTCTTATGTTTGTGTACTAAATATTCCTGTTTATTTTCATTGTTTTCTCCTGAGAAGCCATTGTGTTGCATGTCTGAAATGTGCTGTATAAATAAAGCTTGATTTGATTTCAACAAATGAATCCAATGACTGACCAATCAACAGACTGATGGTCCATCTTAGTATGAAAAACAGTATCACTTTTCCAGCCTGCTGAAGCTGTGGTGGAGTGGTAAACACTACCCCCGGCTCTACCAGGGGCTTGAGGTGGTCTCCCACAGCTCTGATGGTGGAGTGGTAAACACTACCCCCGGCTCTACCAGGGGCTGGAGGTGTTCTCCCACAGCTCTGATGGTGGAGTGGTCATGTTCTGTGGCCTTGCCGTTCCATTTCTTGACTGCCCCTGCAACACAGAAATTAACATATTTAGTCATATTATATAAAACACTCAAAGCAATGGATATGGAGCATCTACAGCCTGTTACACCTGGCACCTAAATGTGACTTCTGTCATCTGATCACTCCAAGCTGCATTAGGTTCAGATCTACCAGGATGGGCCTTTGACATAGTCTGGATGCAGTCAGGCCACTGAATATGCATAAGTAATGTAAAGAGATGGGGTGTTTCCAACAGTAATATCTAACTAAATGCTTGTGTTCATAGCTCCAACAGTGCAGTAATATCTAACTAAATGCTTGTGTTCCTAGCTCCAACAGTGCAGTAAAAAGCTAACTTAATGCTTGTGTTCCTAGCTCCAACAGTGCAGTAATATCTAAATTAATGCTTGTGTTTCTAGCTCCAACAGTGCAGTAATATCTAACTCAATGCTTGTGTTCCTAGCTCACAACAAATACCTAATACACACAAATCTAAGTAAAGGAATAAGAATATATAAAAATATGGACGAGTGATGTCAGAGGGGCATAGACTAAGATACAGTAGAATAGGATAGAATACAGTATATACATATGAGATGAGTAATGCATAGACTAAGATACAGTAGAATAGGATAGAATACAGTATATACATATGAGATGAGTAATGCATAGACTAAGATACAGTAGAATAGGATAGAATACAGTATATACATATGAGATGAGTAATACATAGACTAAGATACAGTAGAATAGGATAGAATACAGTATATACATATGAGATGAGTAATACATAGACTAAGATACAGTAGAATAGGATAGCATACAGTATATACATATGAGATGAGTAATGCCAGATATGTAAACATGCAGGAGATCCACGAAGGAAAGATAGTGATGGTGCTCAGTGACGTTGTTGCAAATGGTGGGTAAAATGGTAAAACGTTTGAGTTCATTTTGTCCATTATTACATCATTACATCAAGTGTTCCAATGGTAAAACGTTTGAGTTCATTTTGTCCTGGTCACTTTGCCTACTGTTTATTGCCACGTTGGGATGCAACCTTTGTTTGTTGTCATTATTTAAGCATTTTTTATCATTTTACGCCCGTTTTTTCTCCCCAATTTCGATCTTGTCTCATCGCTGCAACTCCCCAATGTGGATCTTGTCTCATCGCTGCAACTCCCCAATGTGGATCTTGTCTCATCGCTGCAACTCCCCAACGGGCTCAGGAGGCGAAGGTCGAGTCATGCGTCCTCTGAAACATGACCCGTCAAACCGCGCTTCTTAACACCCTCCCGCTTAACCCGGAAGCCAGCTGCACCAATGTGTAGGAGGAAACACCGGGCGACGCTTGGCCAATTGTGTGCCGCCCTATGGAACTCCCGATCACGGCAGGTTGTGGTACAGCCCGGGATCGAATCCGGGTGACGCCTCTAGTGACGCCTCTAGCACTGCCATGCAGTACCTTAGACCGCTGCACCACTCGGGTCTATAGTGACGCCTCTAACACTGTGATACAGTACCTTAGCCTGCTGCACCACTCGGGTCTACAGTGACACCTCTAACACTGTGATGCAGTACCTTAAACTGCTGCACCACTCGGGTCTACAGTGACACCTCTAACACTGTGATCTAGTACCTCAGATCGCTGTGCCACTCAGGCATAACCTTTTTTTAACCAATTCTGATGGTTGTTAAAAGTGGGATTTTGACATTATTACCGTTATATCAACACACTCAACACTCCCAACACTCCCAACTATCATTCTCTTTGGCACCGTAGACTTCTAGTGACCACTTGACTCCATGTGACCAAACATTCCTGAGGCTGAGTCTCAAATAGTCGCCTGTTTCTTTTAATAGCCGGGCAATAGCACACATAGCAAATACATTTTGGGTCTAAATTAAAGGAGCTACAATTATAGTTTAATTACATGTTTTAAATAAAATGTCCATAATATCTGCATTAATAGTGGAATGATCGTGTTTCACAATATTCATAAACATACAAATATATTCTCGATCTTCTATTGTGTTATTGACTGAATGTTTGTTTATGTGTAACTCTGTGTTGTTGTTTTTGTCGAACTGCTTTGCTTTATCTTGGCCAGGTCGCAGTTGTAAATGAGAACTTGTTCTCAACTGGCCGACCTGGTTAAATAAAGGAGAAATAAATAACACATAATAATACATAAAAATGTAGGAGCAGTATAGACCTAGTCTGTTCATTATATACATCTACATGATGTATTGTTACACCATGTAGGAGCAGTATAGACCTAGTCTGTTCATTATATACATCTACATGATGTATTGTTACACCACGTAGGAGCAGTATGGACCTAGTCTGTTCATTATATACATCTACATGATGTATTGTTACACCACGTAGGAGCAGTATAGACCTAGTCTGTTCATTACATACATGATGTATTGTTACACCATGTAGGAGCAGTATAGACCTAGTCTGTTCATTATATACATCTACATGATGTATTGTTACACCATGTAGGAGCAGTATAGACCTAGTCTGTTCATTACATACATGATGTATTGTTACACCATGTAGGAGCAGTATAGACCTAGTCTGTTCATTATATACATCTACATGATGTATTGTTACACCATGTAGGAGCAGTATAGACCGAGTCTGTTCATTACATACATCTACGTGATGTATTGTTACACCATATAGGAGCAGTATAGACCTAGTCTGTTCATTATATACATCTACATGATGTATTGTTACACCATGTAGGAGCAGTATAGACCTAGTCTGTTCATTATATACATCTACATGATGTATTGTTACACCATGTAGGAGCAGTATAGACCTAGTCTGTTCATTATATACATCTATATGATGTATTGTTACACCACGTAGGAGCAGTATAGACCTAGTCTGTTCATTATATACATCTACATGATGTATTGTTACACCACGTAGGAGCAGTATAGACCTAGTCTGTTCATTATATACATCTACATGATGTATTGTTACACCATGTAGGAGCAGTATGGACCTAGTCTGTTCATTATATACATCTACATGATGTATTGTTACACCATGTAGGAGCAGTATAGACCTAGTCTGTTCATTATATATGTAACAGTACTCTGCTTGCGTTGTGTACAATCAATCCTCTGTCAACTGTCAACACTGAAAGCACTTAGCAATGTATTGGGGATGTGAGACATGTGTTTTACCTTTCTTCAGGCTCCTGTGTAGAACAACTTGTCAGATGGTGCATTGGAGACTGATGTGTTCCTGTCCTGTCTTTTCACAATACTATTGCAGGTATGGTTCTACTGTTCTATTGTCTAAGGATTAAGATTATACATTCTTTGTATTAAGGACTGGTTATTATTTTATAGTATACATTATGGCTTTATATATGAATGTGATTTGTGTGAGTCTGAGAAAACACTGAGAGAGAAAGAACAACTTGTCAGATGGTGCATTGGAGACTGATGTGTTCCTGTCTTTTCACAATATTATTGCAGATCAAAATAAAAGCCTGAAAGACAGCCGTGGTGTCGCTCTTCATGTCTTGGTTCTCCTGTATTTACGATAGCATAGCTGCCTATGGCCTGATATGTGGTACATAAGAAACCCGCTACACGTAGCTAGCTACACCTAGCTATCTAACTACTACTGTGGTACATAAGAAACCCGCTACACGTAGCTAGCTACACCTAGCTATCTAATTACTCCTGTGGTACATAAGAAACCCGCTACACGTAGCTAGCTACACCTAGCTATCTAACTACTCCTGTGGTACATAAGAAACCCGCTACACGTAGCTAGCTACACCTAGCTATCTAACTACTACTGTGGTACATAAGAAACCCGCTACACCTAGCTATCTAACTACTACTGTGGTACATAAGAAACCCGCTACACGTAGCTAGCTACACCTAGCTATCTAACTACTACTGTGGTACATAAGAAACCCGCTACACGTATTTAGCTACACCTAGCTATCTAACTACTCCTGTGGTACATAAGAAACCCGCTAACCGTAGCTAGCTACACCTAGCTAACTACTACTGTGGTACATAAGAAACCCGCTACACGTAGCTAGCTACACCTAGCTATCTAACTACTCCTGTGGTACATAAGAAACCCGCTAACCGTAGCTAGCTACACCTAGCTATCTAACTACTCCTGTGGTACATAAGAAACCCGCTAACCGTAGCTAGCTACACCTAGCTATCTAACTACTCCTGTGGTACATAAGAAACCCGCTACACGTAGCTAGCTACACCTAGCTATCTAACTACTCCTGTGGTACATAAGAAACCCGCTACACGTAGCTAGCTACACCTAGCTATCTAACTACTACTGTGGTACATAAGAAACCCGCTACAGTGTTATTGTAAATCAAATAAAAATGTTTTTTCAATGTTACCTGTGGCCTGCTGGAGGTCATTTTGCAGGGCGCTGGCAGTGCACCTCCTTGCACAAAGGCGGAGGTAGCGGTCCTGCTGCTGGGTTGTTGCCCTCCACGTCTCCTGATGTACTGGCCTGTCTCCTGGTAGCGCCTCCATGCTCTGGACACTACGCTGACAGACACAGCAAACCTTTTTGCCACAGCTCGCATTGATGTGCCATCCTGGATGAACTGCACTACCTGAGCCACTTGTGTGGGTTGTAGACTCCGTCTCATGCTACCACTAGAGTGAGAGCACCGCCAGCATTCAAAAGTGACCAAAACATCAGCCAGGAAGCATAGGAACTGAGAAGTGGTCTGTGGTCACCACCTGCAGAATCACTCCTTTTTTGGGGGTGTCTTGCTAATTGCCTATAATTTCCACCTTTTGTCTATTCCATTTGCACAACAGCATGTGAAATTTATTGTCAATCAGTGTTGCTTCCTAAGTGGACAGTTTGATTTCACAGAAGTGTGATTGACTTGGAGTTACATTGTGTTGTTTAAGTGTTCCCTTTATTTTTTTGAGCAGTGTATATCAGAAAAATCACTAGAACTAATTGTTAGCTCCAACATTACTTGTTACTTCTGTGAACTTTCATTATCCTCCCTCCTCACAAATACAAATGTGAAAATATCTGAAAGTTATGTAGGTTTTTGGTAACGGAATTACAAGGCAAAAGTCAATATTCCTTAAACGATTTCTCCAAACCAAAATGTAAGTGTTGATATTAGTAGTCAGGGGTCTTTACGTCAACATTATTATTTTTTATGTAGTTCTGATATTTGACCTTTTATGACTTTTTCTGGTGATGTTTTCTAAGATCCTTTTTCCATCTGTTTACCCAGAAATCAAAACCTTCACTGGTTGAAAAATTGATCTAGAATTACATTTACCAAAAATATACACTCTTAGATTTCATTTGACACCAATTACACATGCTCCTTCCTATGAACACCACGTTGGAGTTCCTGGGTCCTTTTACATGGAAATGCCCTACTGTACCTCTAGAGATGCTATCCATCCCCAACTAGTAATAAAGTGGTCGGGTTGGTTGCTTCTGGCCTTTCCAGCTTCAGGCTGAATCACACCCATGATGAGAGGAGGTTTACTGGACACACAGGGAGAAACTACAGGCTGAATCACACCCATGATGAGAGGAGGTTTACTGGACACACAGGGAGACACTACAGGCTGAATCACACCCATGATGAGAGGAGGTTTACTGGACACACAGGGAGAAACTACAGTCTGAATCACACCTATGATGAGAGGAGGTTTACTGGACACACAGGGAGACACTACAGTCTGAATCACACCCATGATGAGAGGAGGTATACTGGACACACAGGGAGACACTACAGTCTGAATCACACCTATGATGAGAGGAGGTTTACTGGACACACAGGGAGACACTACAGTCTGAATCACACCCATGATGAGAGGAGGTATACTGGACACACAGGGAGAAACTACAGTCTGAATCACACCCATGATGAGAGGAGGTTTACTGGACACACAGGGAGACACTACAGGCTGAATCACACCCATGATGAGAGGAGGTTTACTGGACACACAGGGAGAAACTACAGTCTGAATCACACCCATGATGAGAGGAGGTTTACTGGACACACAGGGATAAACTACAGGCTGAATCACACCCATGATGAGAGGAGGTTTACTGGACACACAGGGAGAAACTACAGTCTGAATCACACCTATGATGAGAGGAGGTTTACTGGACACACAGGGAGAAACTACAGTCTGAATCACACCTATGATGAGAGGAGGTTTACTGGACACACAGGGAGAAACTACAGTCTGAATCACACCTATGATGAGAGGAGGTATACTGGACACACAGGGAGAAACTACAGTCTGAATCACACCCATGATGAGACTACCTTTAAAGGTTTGGTATTTGTTAGTGTTTAGGAGTCAGTTTCAAGTTTTGGCCAGACGGGCTGTCAATGAGATGTTGGTCTGAAAAGTCCATTTAGTCTATCCCTTCTCAAACCTGTCCTCCCCCTAACCAGTTCATATCATGTATTCCACCACCAGCACACCTGATTCACTAATCAGAGGTTTGATGATTAGTTGACCAGTGGTACAAAGGGGACTGGATCTAGGTGAACTATGTGGAGTGTCTTCCAGGGACAGTACAGTACAGACTGACAAGATTACAACAGTGTAGTTTACTCAACTCATTCAAACTATCATGACTATTGTTTAGAGAGAAGATCTGCACAAGGGCATAAAGTGTAAGATATAGCAAGAGAGGACAATATGGTGCAAGGCAGCCAAAGTGGAATCAAAAGTCATAGGCCTAATCATCAATCAAATATGAACTATAAAACCAAAATATAATCTACATATAAAGACAACATGTCATCTACATGTGTTATCGAAAAGCTCCCTTCTCACATCCCAGGTCACATATAAAGACAACATGTCATCTACATGTGTTATAGAAAAGCTCCCTTCTCACATCCCAGGTCATGTTTGGACTAGAACGTGACAACTCAACGGGCTATGCGCATCTCCCCAATAGCCGACAGACAACTTTCCTGAGTGCAATGTCATTAATGTGACCGATATGTACAGTATAATAAGCATAGCGAAGAAGAAAAATATCCTACTTCTGACGCACAGCAGAGACATCGCTGCTGAGATTTCCCCTGGAGCAAGAGTCCCTCAAGAATTTACAAACACTCATTGCGTTTCAATGAATGTACTCCCCAAACGCTTGTTGCATCGTAAACTATCCTCGCAGTCCCTTGGGACTTCAGCGGATGGATGATGCGCCGCTGCCATTTACTTGGATGAGAAGTTGGACGAACGCTCCTCCAGCTGACGATACGCAATGGCGGAGAACTACAGTGTGGTGATGTGTCGTTCACGAACGAACGGATCTTTTTGAACGGATCTTTTTGTTGAACGTCTGGAACCGCATCGGTGAAAGAGCCATTCATCTGGCTCTCTGATTTGCATACTGCTACTAGTGCTTGTTGAGCTCAGAACAACGTTTTTCTACAGATAAGTTACAACATCATTATCTAAAGGGGGTGAATCCTCACTGCAGAAACAATAAATAGTGTGGAGAGCGGGTCAATCTGGTCCACGAGGATTTATTTCATGTTTAAAAACGAAATCTTCATTTTTTTTACGCGCATTTCACGATCTGACTTAATGGTAGCCTACCTTTTGGCTTTTACATTGAATATTTGCAATATTTTTCATTGTTCTAGATTTATTTTAAGCATTTTAAAGGTAGATCCGTTTATGAGCCAAATGAACCCGCTCTTTTACCTGAACGGAGCCAAATGTGCCGGCTCACCGAATAGACTCAGAAAGCCCATCACTACTACAGCGGAGAGGTTAGATCCAAACAGAGCACCACAATCAACAGGCACGCTCAACAGACAGGCGGTTAGGGCGTTGGGATTTGACTGTCACAGGGACCAACTAATAAGAGGTTATAATTAATTGGAATTGTTGTGATTGTATGTTTGTCTGTACAGTTATGGCTGTCCTGTTATTATTTTGTGTCTTGATCAATAATGAGTAGCTAAACCATATCGACTTTTGGACACTGATGCGCAGGAGAACCCCTAGCTGTCAATCAAGCAGGCGCGGTGAACGGATTATGACGCTCGAGCGTTCCAAATGACGCAACAATACAGTTCCAGAACAGAGAAAGTTAATGCCGAAGATGTTGTTCGGTTCCACACTAAAACTGCTGTTTGACAAGTGGGATTTGAGGTGAGTCAAATATTTACAAAAGTCTACAATACATTAACCATCCGCTAGCCTACTTAACCTATAATTCTGTCATGGTAAGATAACACATGTGAAAGTGAACGTAAATGTATTTGAAATATTTTTTATGCCATTATCTAGCTAGCCTTATAAAATACAATTATTAATTATGGAATTGTTTTTTTCTGTTGCTATCAATCAATCCATCTGTATTTACTCTTCTGTCTGTTTGTCTTGTTGACTTATCTGTCTGTCTGTGTACAGTCTAGCCAGCATATGCCAGAAAGGTTCTTTCACATAGGCTCATATTCACAAAGTCTCATAGAAGGAGTGCTGATCAATAATCCGTTTTGTCTTTTAAATCAAACTGAATCCGTTTTGATGGACAGGAGGGGACCTGATCCTAGATCAGCACTCCTACCCTGAAACACTTTGTGAACACAATCCAGGTGTACTGTGATTATGAAGTTGTGATGAGGTATTATTATATTAGTCGTGCTGATGCATGATGGGTTGTAGGCTAGAGCTTGAGTACTGTATTGAGCAGAAGTTTCATTATTATTGTAATATTGTAGTAAATTGTCTGAGTTCACTTCCTAAATAATGTGTTGACATTCCTTCACTCCCAGCTACAAGCAGGCAGAGATGGAGGTTCAGTTCCTGAGGGAAGAGAAGAAGACCTGTACAGAGAAGGAAGCCCACATGCTTGAGTTGAGGGGGAAGGATCGAACGATCCGAAATCAGAAGAAGGAGATGGACAGACTTCAAGTGTGCCTCTGGGAGGAGGAAAAGAAGAAGAGGAATGGTGGAACGGAGAAGGACAAGATGATTGAACAATTACAGTCTGAGACAGACCATCTCAGAGCCCTTTTGAAAGATGAAAGGAGGAGAAGAAGAGTAGAAAGGGGTATTATGAAAGAGTGGAAGGCTGAGATCCTGAGACTGAGGGAGGCAGAGAGCCACAGGGAGGTAGAGAGACAGAGAGAAGCAGAGAGAAGCAGCGAGACAGAGAGAAGCAGAGAGGCAGAGAGAGCCACAGAATGGGAGAACCAGAGACAAATGCTGGAGATCAACAGACTCAAACAACTGCTGGAGCTGCTGATGGTGGACCTACAACTGGCCCACGTAAGACATGTCATTGTTATTATTAAAAGGCAGTGTATATTCACCCGGCTGAAAATGAATGGCAGCAGTATGCTAACCCAATGTTAACTTTTATGCCTTTCCTAAACGTTAACCCTGACCTTAACCTCACTGAAACTATACCTAACCTTTACCATAACCCAACCCTAGGTCCTAAACCTAACCTTCATTTATCCCAACCCCTACGCCTTTCTTCTGCCGGTTGAATATCCACTTCCTTATTAACGTCATTACTGTTGTTGTTGTTGACAACTGTATCTGTGCAGGTTGTAAATAAATGCATTAGTGAAACATCATTTGTAGGAGTAATTTCTACAAGCAGAAACATCAGAGGCAACATTAAATTGCAACGGGAATTTCTCAAACCCCTAACTGAATGGGCAAGCTAGAACTGTGTGTTTGTATTTGTACACATTTTGGACATAATTGATTCCATAAAATGTCTCATAATTTTTTCAAACCATGTCAATACATTAATTGACAATGAATTGTCCAGATGAATTGATCAAAATGACCCTGCTATTGATGTTGTTCAGTGTTTGATTCAATTAACTAGGTCTAAGTTGTATTTCTATGTATCATTCTCTGCAAATGCTTTGAAAGTATGTCTTGGTCATAGATTATCACTAATTTAACCTTTTAAATTTAAGCAAGAGATAGAGAGATTGAGGCTATGGCAGAAAGTCATGGAGGATCAGCGACCAAGACTGGCCTGGAACAACAAACCTATTGAGACAGAAAGAGAGAGGGAAAGAGAGAGGGAAAAATGGAAAGAAAGGGAGATGGAAAGGGAGAGAAAAGCAGAATTGGAAAGACAAGAAATGAAGAAGAAAGTGAAACAGGCAGAAGAAACGATAAAAGTGTTAGAACGAGAGATTGAGAGATTGAAAAGGAAATCATATTTGAAAGAGAAAGAGACATGCGTATTGCAGAGAATGAGAAAGTCAAACTGGTTAACGAAAAGGTGAAAGAGTTAGAGAGAGAGGTTGAGAGACTGAAAGAAGATATGACAACAAAAGAGATTCAATACAAAATCAAATTTGAAAGAGCGAAAGAAGCGTATAGAAGACAGAATGAGAGAGTGAAACAGGTTAACCAAAATGTACTAGTGTTAGACAGAGAGGTTGCGAGAATGAAAGAAGAGATTAGATTGAAAGACGAGACTGAACCAGAGAGAACATTTGATAGAGACAGAGAAAGAGAAAATGATTGGAGACAAAGTGAAGAGGAGATGAAAAATAGAGTGGAGAGAGAGATGGAAATGGAAACAGCCCTCATCAATGACAAAAAGACATCTGAATTGGAGGAAGTCTTCAAGAAAATCAAGGAACAGCTGATAGAATTAGAAAATATGGAAACAGACAAATATAAATGGAAACAGAACCAAATGGACATGAAGGAGAAGATGGAGGGTGAGAACAACAAACAGAAAGAGATAGAAAGAAAGAGAATGGAGAAAATACCAAAACAGAGACAACAAGAAGATGAGAAGAAGAAGGAGATGGAGAGAGAAGAAGAAGAGGAGAGACACAAACAGAAGCACATAGAGATGGAAGAGGAAGAAAGAGGGAGTGAAAAAGAGAAACAGAGAGAGATCAAAAGGAAGAGAATGGAGAAGAGACAGAAAAATATGGAAAGAGAAGAAGAGAGACAGAGAGAGATTGAAAGAGAGAATGAAGAAGAACAATGTAAACAGAAGCAAATTGACATGGAGAAGGAGGAAAGAGAGAGGGAGAACAATACACAGAGAGAGATAGAAGAGATACACAGAGGACAACAACAAGAGGAGAGACAAAAACAAACGGAGAAGGAGAAAGAAAGGGAGAAAGACAATGAGAATCAGAGAGAGATGGAATTAAAAGATCGGCAACAGAAAGAGATGGAGAAAGAAAAGATGATCATGAGAGAGAGGGAGGAAGCAGGAAGAAGAAAGGAGGGGCAGAAAAATATTTTGGGGGAAATTGAGGGACAGAATGAACTGGAGATAGAACAGGAGAGAGAGATGGAAGACAAGCATGAAGTGATTAAGGAAGCAGAGGAAGAGTACAGGGAAAGAGAAGAGAGAGGAAAGGAAGTAAGCATGAAGAAACATGTAGTAGTTAATGTTAAAGCAAAAGCACGGGAAGTCTTCAATAGACGTAAAGAGAGAAGGTTAGAAGTGTTGAAGGGGGAACGAGAACACATAGAAAGAGGACAACAAATCAGGAGGGAGAAGGAGGAAAGACGGCTGGAGATGGAAAGAAAACAGGAGAGGGCAAGACAACAAGAGGAGCAGGATAAAAAACAAGAGATTGAAATTGCTAGACAGAAAGAAATGTTCAGACTAAGAGAGGAGGAGAGGCAGAGAGAGGAAGAGAGAGAGGAGGAGAGAAAGAGAGCCGTTAACCTGTCTAGGACTGGGGTGCCGCTAGCGGCACTCCTCCCACATTCCACTGAAAAGCCAGGGCGCGAAATTCAAAAAAAACATTTTTTTAAAATATTTAACTTTCACACATTAACAAGTCCAATACAGCTAATGAAAGATAGATCGTGTGAATCCAGCCAACATGTCCGATTTTTAAAATGTTTTACAGGGAAGACACAATATGTAAATCTATTAGGTAAACACCTTAGCAAAAGAGACCATTTTTTCTTTGTCCACCAACACCACTAGCTATCACCAATTCGGCTAAACTAAGATATTGATAGCCACTAACCAAGAAAAAACCTCCTCAGATGACAGTCTGATAACATATTTATGGTATAGGATAGGTTTTGTTAGAAAAATGTGAATATTTCAGGTAGATATCATAGTTTACAATTGCACCCACCGTCACAAATCGACTAGAATAAATAGATAGAGCAACGTGTCTTACCTAATTACTAATCATAAAACATTTCGTAAAAATACACAGCATACACTAATCGAAAGACACAGATCCTGTGAATACAGACAATATTTCAGATTTTCTAAGTGTCTTACAGCGAAAACACAATAAATCGTTATATTAGCATACCACATGTGCAAACATTACCCCAGCATTGATTCTAGCCAAAGAGAGCGATAACGTCAACATCGCCAAAAGATATTAATTTTTTCACTAACCTTCTCAGAATTCTTCAGATGACACTCCTGTAACATCATATTACAACATACATATACAGTTTGTTCGAAAATGTGGATATTTAGCCACCAAAATCGTGGTTATACAATGAGAAAAGTAGCCGAGCTGGTCAGAAAATGTCGGACGCAATATTAGACAGTGATCTAGTCGTATACATAAATACTCATAAACGTGACTAAAAAATATAGGGTGGACAGCGATTGATAGACAATTTAATTCTTAATACAATCGCTGATTTACATTTTTTAAATTATCCTTACTTTTCAATACAGTTTGCGCCAAACGAAGCTACACGAAACAAAATGGCGGTATTAGCGATTAACATTTTTTGACAGAAACACGATTTATCATAATAAATTGTTCCTACTTTGAGCCGTTCTTCCATCAGAATCTTGGGCAAAGAATCCTTTCTTGGGTCTAATCGTCTTTTGGTCGAAAGCTGTCCTCTTGCCATGTCGAAATGCCCACTGCGTTCGGCATGAACTGAAAACGTGCCCAGAGCTTGAAATTGTCTCAGAAATAAATGTCCCAAAATCGCACTAAACGGATATAAATTGCTATAAAACGGTTTAAATTAACTACCTTATGATGTTTTTAACACCTATTACAAGTAAAAACATGACCGGATAAATATTACTGGCTACACTAATGCTTGGAAAAATAGTAGGTCGGTGTCCACCGCGCGTCCGACGCAGCTGGAAAAGAGTTACTTCCTACACGTTGATCTGTTTTATAGAGGCTGTGATTGCGCAATCGACACCATTCAAAGCGTCATCACGTAAAGACATCCAGGGGAAGACGTAAGCAGTGTCTGTATCCTCATAGCATTTACGGGGACCTTTAAACTGACTCCAGATCAGGGGCCAAGATGTGTGAAATCTGACTCCATGTCAGGGAAATTGCTGTAGAATGAGTTCTGTTCCACTCAGAGACAAAATTTCAACGCCTATAGAAACTAGAGACTGTTTTCTATCCAATAATAATAATAATATGCATATTGTACGAGCAAGAATTGAGTAGGAAGCCGTTTAAAAATTACACGATTTCCAGAAAAAGTGACAACAGCACCCCCTATCCCAAAAAGGTTAAAGGCAATTTAGCTTTAATCAGAGAGAGAGAGATAATAGAGGCAAACAGAAGAGAGGAGATGGTGGAAGAGGAAAGAAGGGAATTCCTTGAAAATTACAAGAGGGGTGACTTAGAGGAGGAGGAGGAAAAGGAAGAAGACAAGGAGGACATTCTCCCACCTGATAAAAGTATCCGAAGGAGAGCTGTGGGCTGGATAAATAAGAAGTGGGAGAAGAGGAACCTCAAGAAGATCGAGAGAACCTATCAGAGAGAAGCTGAGGAGGGCTATAAGATCGTCCACATAGGTAAGACCTGTTTTCCCTCTGCTTATGACATCATCCTCTTTAGTCTCCTCTACACACATCAGTTACACACCAGTCATCATGTTGCATCATTGTTTCAATATAAAACTACTGTCTAAAGAATATGTTAGCTGACATGGCTAATTGAGTGACTGACTGACATAACAAGAAACATACTGCTGATGTAACAACCACGTGTTTAAATGGTACATTGTGTCATCTACTAGTCTAACTCTCAAGACTAAGTAGAGACCCAGAAAGAGTTGTGTCATCTACCAGTCTAACTCTCAAGACTAAGTAGAGACCCAGAAAGAGTTGTGTCATCTACTAGTCTAACTCTCAAGACTAAGTAGAGACCCAGAAAGAGTTGTGTCATCTACCAGTCTAACTCTCAAGACTAAGTAGAGACCCAGAAAGAGTTGTGTCATCTACTAGTCTAACTCTCAAGACTAAGTAGAGACCCAGAAAGAGTTGTGTCATCTACTAGTCTAACACTCAAGACTAAGTAGAGACCCAGAAAGAGTTCCTAAAAAACACACACTAAAACGTGTTTTGGGGGGATCCGGGGGCTACTAGTGGCCATGCGGCCCTAAGCGATCACATATGCCCTACTAGTGGCCATGCGGCCCTAAGCGATCACATATGCCCTACTAGTGGCCATGCGGCCCTAAGCGATCACATATGCCCTACTAGTGGCCATGCGGCCCTAAGCGATCACATATGCCCTACTAGTGGCCATGCGCCCCTAAGCGATCACATATGCCCTATTAGTGGCCATGCGGCCCTAAGCGATCACATATGCCCTACTAGTGGCCATGCGGCCCTAAGCGATCACATATGCCCTACTAGTGGCCATGCGGCCCTAAGCGATCACATATGCCCTACTAGTGGCCATGCGGCCCTAAGCGATCACATATGCCCTACTAGTGGCCATGCGGCCCTAAGCGATCACATATGCCCTACTAGTGGCCATGCGGCCCTAAGCGATCACATATGCCCTACTAGTGGCCATGCGGCCCTAAGCGATCACATATGCCCTACTAGTGGCCATGCGGCCCTAAGCGATCACATATGCCCTACTAGTGGCCATGCGGCCCTAAGCGATCACATATGCCCTACTAGTGGCCATGCGGCCCTAAGCGATCACATATGCCCTACTAGTGGCCATGCGGCCCTAAGCGATCACATATGCCCTACTAGTGGCCATGCGGCCCTAAGCGATCACATATGCCCTACTAGTGGCCATGCGGCCCTAAGCGATCACATATGCCCTAGTAGTGGCCATGCGGCCCTAAGCGATCACATATGCCCTACTAGTGGCCATGCGGCCCTAAGCGATCACATATGCCCTGCTAGTGGCCATGCGGCCCTAAGCGATCACATATGCCCTACTAGTGGCCATGCGGCCCTAAGCGATCACATATGCCCTACTAGTGGCCATGCGGCCCTAAGCGATCACATATGCCCTACTAGTGGCCCTGCGGCCCTAAGCGATCACATATGCCCTACTAGTGGCCATGCGGCCCTAAGCGATCACATATGCCCTACTAGTGGCCATGCGGCCCTAAGCGATCACATATGCCCTACTAGTGGCCATGCGGCCCTAAGCGATCACATATGCCCTACTAGTGGCCATGAGGCCCTAAGCGATCACATATGCCCTACTAGTGGCCATGCGGCCCTAAGCGATCACATATGCCCTACTAGTGGCCATGCGGCCCTAAGCGATCACATATGCCCTACTAGTGGCCATGCGGCCCTAAGCGATCACATATGCCCTACTAGTGGCCATGCGGCCCTAAGCGATCACATATGCCCTACTAGTGGCCATGCGGCCCTAAGCGATCACATATGCCCTACTAGTGGCCATGCGGCCCTAAGCGATCACATATTCCCTGGCACTATACAAAGAATAGGTGCCATTCGGGACTCATGTTCAACTTAAGGTCAATTCGGGAATTATTGCACTTTATTGACAAATTCCATGCCTTGCTCAACTGAAAAGAGTAAAGAATCATTGAGATTAAATTGTGTTTTCTATTCTTCATTCCCTGTGTCCATTACATTTAAGTTGATACCAGATCCCTAAGTTGAATGTGAACTCTACTTCTTCACCCCTACCAGCCATCCCTGGACACACAAGGCTAACAGCCACCATGACACAGGCAGAGAGAGAGAGGGAGAAGAGGAAGGAGCTGCTGAAGGCTGAGAAGAGAAGGAAGAAGATGGAGGATTTTAATAAGCAGTGGAGAGAGCAGTCCCTGCTTAAAAAACAAACTCATCAGAAACTGAAGGAGGAGAGGGGGAAGATGAAGGGACATTACCTGGAGCAGATGAATCTGGAGGCTGATGCTCAAATCAACACCCGGTGTCTAACCACCCAACACAGCCACGATTATCTGGAGACAACACAGCCCACTGGATCTGGAGATGGCCACCAGGAAAGGCCAAGGAGGCAACAGACATGGGCAGAGATCCAGGAGGGGAGTTCAGAGAACCAGCAGGAGTGGCCAGAGAACCAACAGGGTGGGCCAGACAGCCAGCAGCTAGAAGCTCCAGAAGAGGCTGAAACATCAGAGCCAACCTCCAAGAACAAGAAAAGGCCAGGCATCTGGAAGAGAATTAAGATGGGGTAAAGAATGTTTAAACATCTATTCATGTTTTACACTGTTAATATATATGTTGTCACTTTAAAAAGTGACATTATCCAAATGTGAGGGTTTAGTGTAGATGCAACACACATGTAAATATATAGATACTTACCTGTCTCTGATGTCTTACAGCATTCCTGACCTGCTGTCTGCCTAGAGCTGGAACATGTAAATATATAGATACTTACCTGTCTCTGATGTCTTACAGCATTCCTGACCTGCTGTCTGCCTAGAGCTGGAACATGTAAATATATAGATACTTACCTGTCTCTGATGTCTTACAGCATTCCTGACCTGCTGTCTGCCTAGAGCTGGAACATGTAAATATATAGATACTTACCTGTCTCTGATGTCTTACAGCATTCCTGACGTGCTGTCTGCCTAGAGCTGGAACATGTAAATATATAGATACTTACCTGTCTCTGATGTCTTACAGCATTCCTGACGTGCTGTCTGCCTAGAGCTGGAACATGTAAATATATAGATACTTACCTGTCTCTGATGTCTTACAGCATTCCTGACGTGCTGTCTGCCTAGAGCTGGAACATGTAAATATATAGATACTTACCTGTCTCTGATGTCTTACAGCATTCCTGACCTGCTGTCTGCCTAGAGCTGGAACATGTAAATATATAGATACTTACCTGTCTCTGATGTCTTACAGCATTCCTGACCTGCTGTCTGCCTAGAGCTGGAACATGTAAATATATAGATACTTACCTGTCTCTGATGTCTTACAGCATTCCTGACCTGCTGTCTGCCTAGAGCTGGAACATGTAAATATATAGATACTTACCTGTCTCTGATATCTTACAGCATTCCTGACGTGCTGTCTGCCTAGAGCTGGAACATGTAAATATATAGATACTTACCTGTCTCTGATGTCTTACAGCATTCCTGACCTGCTGTCTGCCTAGAGCTGGAACATGTAAATATATAGATACTTACCTGTCTCTGATGTCTTACAGCATTCCTGACCTGCTGTCTGCCTAGAGCTGGAACATGTAAATATATAGATACTTACCTGTCTCTGATGTCTTACAGCATTCCTGACCTGCTGTCTGCCTAGAGCTGGAACATGTAAATATATAGATACTTACCTGTCTCTGATGTCTTACAGCATTCCTGACGTGCTGTCTGCCTAGAGCTGGAACTCGAAGAAGCCACAGTTCCACTGAGGTTACATTGGTCATTAAAAGTGTCGCCCAATAATTCCTCCTCCTCTTTAAGTCATCAAGCCACATTTCCTCCACAAAACATGATCGTCTCCTCAAGCCAGCAAGTATCCTCTTTATCAGGCAACAAACCATCGAAGGTCAGTGACTCTCCTCCCCAGAGCAGAGGTTCTCATCTTTATCCTAATTAAATTCATCTCTGATCACCACCTCTACTGTCCTAGAAAATATCCCAAAAATGGAAATGGTTTAAACAGAAGTCCTCCCCTCAGACCAGTGGCTCCACAAACCAGAGTTTCTCATCTTTACTCAAGTTGAACACAACTCTTATCATTTCCACCACCTCACCTGTTAAGGGGAGGTGCTGAAAAGGAGGTCTGGGAGGAGGTCTGCAGGTAGCCTGGACCGGACCGGTAGCAGCTAAGTTGCTGGCTCCATCCCCGGGCAGAGCTACTCAAGTCAGGCCAGTGATGTTTGACGATGTCATTTTTGTTATTAAAGTTTTACGTTTTAATAAAAGCATTACATTTAAAAAACAATATTGTTGTTACGGTGTGGATTGTTTTGTTATTTCATTAGAATTGAAACATCCAGTAGTCATGGTAGATGTTAGACTTTCAATGAGACACCTAACATTCCATCAGTTTGCTACAATGTGTGACATGTTATATTAGAGAGGAGTCCTCTATACACATCTATTTTAGACCAGAGGAGAAATATCAGATTGAAATAGCTTCTCTAAGAATCTGAGGAGAGAGCAACAGTAGACGCATCGTTAGCTCTCCCACCTCCAGTTCAGTACTTGGGTCATTCCACCAGTTGAGGACCTTTTGGGGAGTGTAACTTTTATTTCACCTAATTCTAACATTCTGTCATAAAGAGCACATGTTCAACTTAATAAAACACATGTTTTTCCATCTCAAAAGTTTAAAAAATGCATACTATAGCGAGTGCCTATTAAGTGCCAAATAAAGTGACAGGGTTGACTGTAACAGAGTTGACTATTTCATTTAGAATCAACCATAGATCCCCATGTGACAGGGGGAATGGAATGCAAGCTTACCAAACAAATGTAAATTGTTTAAAGATTTCTAGACTGTCTATCTATAGGTAACAGGGCTGATGTGTTATAATTCACCCCGTGGTGATTGCAGCATGTACATCTTGGTGGGGAAAACTCCCCCAAAATGTTTTATATGAACGCCAGCAAAGCCACTACACAACACAACACTAAACAATACATTAATTGCACTATAACTTTGACAAACGGTGCCCACAAACTGTTAGGGTCGACATAAAGCTGTCCCAACAGCAGAGCTTTCTTTTCAGCACCATGGAGTGAATCCTTTTTAAAAAACCTAACTGATATGGCTGACTTGCTTAAACAAATGTGGTTTCTACTGACAATTGAGATGTACAAACTATGGCATAAGGGGACAACAAGTGGACTACAGGCAATCCGTAATTTTGATGAAGACATTAATGAGAGAGCTGGACGGACGCAGTCAATATAACCGTTAGTTCAGCACTTTAGAAATGTTGATTATGGGCCGTTCTTACAGTATTCTCCCTGTACACCAAGTCATAACTCTATGTAAGCAGACTTTGAAAGCTCTTACAATATTTGATGATGACATTTCTCTAAAGGCTATAGTCTACATGTGCAGCACCAAGTCAGAGCAGTAGGCTAAATTATGAGAGGGGAAAGGGACCAAATTATTAGTGTGAGGCACATGGGCTATTAACACCTTACTACACAACATACACTTAGTATTACTTTCTTAGCTACAGTATACACATCTCCCTGGCATAGTACATCATTTATAGAGCAGCATCCAATACATTTTTGGACTCACCTTGTTGTGATGTGCTCACTTGAACAGGAAGGTGTCCCGGCTCTACCAGGGCCTTGAGGTGGTCTCCCACAGCTCTGCTGGTGGAGTGGTAAACACCACCCCCGGCTCTACCAGGGGCTTGAGGTGGTCTCCCACAGCTCTGCTTATGTCATATTCTGTGGCCTTGCAGTTCCATTTCTTTACTGCCCCTGCAACACAGAAAGAAACACATTTAGTCATATTATATAAAACACTCAAAGTAATGGATATCGAGCATCTATGGCCTCAGTTACACCTGGCACCTAAATGTGACTTCTGTCATCTGATCACTCCAAGCTGCATTAGGTTCAGATCTACCAGGATGGGCCTTTGACATAGTCTGGATGCAGTCAGGCCACTGAATATAAATAAGCAATGTAAAGAGATGGGGTGAATGATAGGGGAAAAGTACATTTGACACAAATTGCCTTCATAATATCAAAGAACAAATGTTTGTGCCTGAGGAGAAATGAACTTTCCTACAGCCAAAAGGGGTGAGAAATTACACATCCTTGGGACGTCCCTAGCCCGTTGAAGTTGACATTTAAAAGGGTTAAGGTTAGGGGTTAGGGTAGGGATGTCCCAAGGATCCCAGGTAGCATTGACCATTGTGCATTCTTCTGTCTCTTTTACATAGCAGGTGATGGGTTCTGACTTCTGTACTTTTAAATATGAAATATCCTCATTATGTGAAATTGAATGAAACATTAATGTATTTTGATGCTAATATGATGTACAATATTCCATGATGTTTCTATATGATAACAATAGAGTAATATATTTAATATGATGTACAATATTCCATGATGTTTCTATATGATAACAATAGAGTAATATATTTAATATGATGTACAATATTCCATGATGTTTCTATATGATAACAATAGAGTAATATATTTAATATGATGTACAATATTCCATGATGTTTCTATATGATAACAATAGAGTAATATATTTAATATGATGTACAATATTCCATGGCGTTTCTATATGATAACAATAGAGTAATATATTTAATATGATGTACAATATTCCATGATGTTTATATATGATAACAATAGAGTAATATATTTAATATGATGTACAATATTCCATGATGTTTCTATATGATAACAATAGAGTAATATATTTAATATGATGTACAATATTCCATTATGTTTCTATATGATAACAATACCGTAATATATTTAATATGATGTACAATATTCCATAATGTTTCTATATGATAACAATACCGTAATATATTTAATATGATGTACAATATTCCATGACGTTTCTATATGATAACAATACCGTAATATATTTAATATGATGTACAATATTCCATGATTGTCACGTTCCTGACCTGTTTTCTCTTGTTTTTGTATGTGTTTAGTTGGTCAGGGCGTGAGTTGGGGTGGGCATTCTATGTTATTTGTTTCTATGTTTAGGTTCATTGTCATTTAGCCTGACATGGTTCTCAATCAGGGACAGGTGTTTTACGTTTCCTCTGTCGAGTTGAAGTATCTGCACTCCAGGTGAGATTTCAGCTCTGGTGCAGATGTGCCCATCTGCTCTCCAGGTGTAGACCCAGGGGGCCCGTTTAGAACCTTTTTAGGACATTTCGAGATGACAGATGTTTGTGTTTGGTCTATTAATGTACCTGTGAGTTGAAATTTTTATAATTTTTGCATTTTTGACAAAATTAGACTCCTTTAAAGTGCCAGTTTTTGCGCTCAGGTAGGGTATCAGCCTGAGCTATTTAAAAACACTTTTTCAACATTTCAAGATAGCAGTGTGTTCAGTTTGATCATTTCAAAGACAGCTGCATCTTAATTTTATTTATATTATTAATATTTTTTTTTTTTTTCATTTTCATCATAAAAATTACATTGGCTGTTAACCTCAACTCCAGAGGTGATCCAGGTGAGGGATCAGCCTGGATTATGTAAAAACACTTTTTCAACATTTCAAGATAGCAGTTACTTCAGTTTGATGTAAAAAAAAGATAGCTGAATCTTTATTTTACTCATTTTCAAAAATATTTTTTTTACCAAAAATATGTGAAAATGAATAAAATAAAGTTGCAGCTGTCTTTATTTACATCAAACTGAACTAACTGCTATCTTGAAATGTTGAAAAGGTGTGTTTAAATAGGCTTCCTATTTAAAATAGGCATTTGCAAATTAGTTGAAAGGCTAAGAGAATCATCTCCAACCTCCTCTCAGGAGATGATTCCCTCAGCCTTTTCTAATTTTCAAATGATAGGATAATTATTTAAAAATACTTTTTCAACATTTCAAGATAGCAGTTAGTTCGTTTTGAGCATATCAAAGACAGCTGCAACTGAAGTTCACACTCAACTTTGTTGAGCCGTGCGCCTGGTGATTGAACAGGTTACCAGGTGTATTTTTGAATATGGTTCTTAATGGCTTCATTGGGTTGCTGGGGTCCATTGCTTGCTAAGGGGGAACCCCCCCCACCCGGGTTCAGCCGACTGGGGCGCGCACTCCCTGTCAACATTTTCAACATTTCAAGATAGCAGTTTATTAAGTCTGATGCATATTTATTTTATTCGTTTTCACACACTTTTTTCCCCCTCTCTAGTTTGTGCAATGACAGAGAAGTGGGACTCTGTCGTTTTTCTGAAAAGAACTCTAATTGATCTCGGGTTCAGCCACCAGGGGGCACCCACCTCCTTTGAAAGTTAATGTAAGACACTTCTTGTTGTCAAGGGAAGCTACAATTAAACACATTTCCTCACTGGGACCCCTTTTTACATAATCCTGAGTTTCAAGCCTTTATGTTACAAAATGATTGATTTACAGTGGGTTAAATACAGTGTTTTGCTAATTTAAAAAAATTGTGCCTGGTAACCCAAAATAATACCAGGTGCACGGATGGATCAGGACAGACATTTTTTTTAAACCTCCATAAATCCCTCAGGCCGGCCCCCATTGACTTGGGGCAGTAGTATGGTTTTCCCATAGTGGGCATGTATGCCTGTATGTCCCTTGAATATCATTTAAGACACTTTTGAAAATTGTGCCTGGTAACCCAAAATAATACCAGGTGCACGGATGGATCAGGCCAGAATCTTTTTAAAACCTCCATAAATCCCTCAGGCCGGCCCCCATTGACTTGGGGCCGTAGTATGGTGTTCCCATAGCGGGCATGTATGTCTGTATGCCCCCTAAAAAGCATTTAAGACACTTTTGAAAATCGTGCCTGGTAACCCAAAAACAAAACCAGGTGCACGGAGGTGGCACTCTGTCACTTTTTCGACCAATTGCCGAAATATTCAAATAATGATTAAAAATACCTCCCGATGGGCTAGATGTCCCACATTTTAAAGGATTATCTGTATTGATGTATATTTATTTTATTAATTTTCACACATGTTTTCCCCCTCTCTAGTTTGTGCAATGACAGAGAAGTGGGACTGTGTCATTTTTCTGACAAGATCTCTCATTGATCTCGGGTTCAGCCACCAGGGGGCACCAAACCTCTTTGAAATGTTAATGTGAATAGTTACCACTTCTCAGGAGATGATAGACTTAGCCTTTCAAATGTTTTGTAATGATGGGATGGCTATTGAACAGAACTTTAAAACCTGGTTTTCTTGTATGTACCAGTTCATGAAATCACACATTTGACATTTATGCTCACTGAGTCTGTACATAGTCAAAGCTTTCCTTAAGTTTGGGTCAGTCACAGTGGTCAGGTATTCTGCCACTGTGTACTCTCTGTTTAGGGCCAAATAGCATTCTAGTTTTCTCTGTTTTTTTGTTAATTCTTTCCAATGTGTCAAGTAATTATCTTTTTGTTTTCTCATGATTTGGTTGGGTCTAATTGTGCTGTTGTCCAGGGGCTCTGTGGGGTGTGTTTATGTTTGTGAACAGAGCACAATGACCAGCTTGCTTAGGGGACTCTTCTCCAGGTTCATCTCTTTGTAGGTGATGGCTTTGTTAATGGCCCATACCCTCTTCATCACAAATCTGCCCTGCCATTGTTTGTATTCATACTGTTTTGTAAAGAATGGCTTCTTGTCTGTTAGGTTGTATTCCACTGGGAAAGTGATTACAGTTTTCTCAGTGACTTTGGTGCATTTCTTAGATCAAAAGTGCAATTCTTGATACTACTTGTACAAATTCCAAATCATCTAGTCACTTGTGCACATCATTAAAGCAATTTCTTATTCCTTTGAACAAATTGCAATTGATAATGTACAAGTGTCATCTTTTTTCCACATTATCAATTGCTCATGTCCATACCTCTTTCGCTTCACGGAGAGTTGAGTTGCAGCAGGGAGTTGCGTTCCCTCTTTATAGAGGCGTGCGTAACAATTATAACCACCAGGTCATTATAACCACCAGGTCATTATAACCACCAGGTCATTATAACCACCAGGTCATTATAACCACACTCACCAGGTCATTATTACCACCAGGTCATTTTTACCACCAGGTCATTATTAACACCATGTCATTATTACCACCAGGTCATTATAACCACCAGGTCATTATAACCATCAGGTCATTATAACCACCAGGTCATTATAACCACCAGGTCATTATAACCACCAGGTCAGGGAGATACATGATTTATCTAAACATATCATGTAGTATCTAAACCTATCATGTAGTATCTAAACCTATCATGTAGTATCTAAACATGTCATGTAGTATCTAAACATATCATGTAGTATCTAAACCTGTCATGTAGTATCTAAACCTATCATGTAGTATCTAAACCTGTCATGTAGTATCTAAACATATCATGTAGTATCCCCTTTATGCTGAGTCTCCTCTTACTGGTATTTAACCCTTTATGCTGAGTCTCCTCCTTACTGGTATTTAACCCTTTATGCTGAGTCTCCTCCTTACTGGTATTTAACCCTTTATGCTGAGTCTCCTCCTTACTGGTATTTAACCCTTTATGCTGAGTCTCCTCCTTACTGGTATTAACCCTTTATGCTGAGTCTCCTCCTAACTGGTATTTAACCCTTTATGCTGAGTCTCCTCCTTACTGGTATTTAACCCTTTATGCTGAGTCTCCTCCTACTGGTATTTAACCCTTTATGCTGAGTCTCCTCCTAACTGGTATTTAACCCTTTATGCTGAGTCTCCTCCTTACTGGTATTTAACCCTTTATGCTGAGTCTCCTCCTTACTGGTATTTAACCCTTTATGCTGAGTCTCATCCTTACTGGTATTTAACCCTTTATGCTGAGTCTCCTCCTTACTGGTATTTAACCCTTTATGCTGAGTCTCCTCCTTACTGGTATTTAACCCTTTATGCTGAGTCTCCTCCTTACTGGTATTTAACCCTTTATGCTGAGTCTCCTCCTTACTGGTATTTAACCCTTTATGCTGAGTCTCCTCCTTACTGGTATTTAACCCTTTATGCTGAGTCTCCTCCTTACTGGTATTTAACCCTTTATGCTGAGTCTCCTCCTTACTGGTATTTAACCCTTTATGCTGAGTCTCCTCCTAACTGGTATTTAACCCTTTATGCTGAGTCTCCTCCTTACTGGTATTTAACCCTTTATGCTGAGTCTCCTCCTAACTGGTATTTAACCCTTTATGCTGAGTCTCCTCCTTACTGCTATTTAACCTTTATGCTGAGTCTCCTCCTTACTGGTATTTAACCCTTTATGCTGAGTCTCCTCCTTACTGGTATTTAACCCTTTATGCTGAGTCTCCTCCTAACTGGTATTTAACCCTTTATGCTGAGTCTCCTCCTTACTGGTATTTAACCCTTTATGCTGAGTCTCCTCCTAACTGGTATTTAACCCTTTATGCTGAGTCTCCTCCTTACTGGTATTTAACCCTTTATGCTGAGTCTCCTCCTTACTGGTATTTAACCCTTTATGCTGAGTCTCCTCCTAACTGGTATTGTAGGAGTAAGTGACATATGTAGGTAGATATCACACCAATTAAACAATAGATAGGAGTATACTAGAAAATAGTATAAGAAGGCAGATGTGAGTGCATTTGCCATTCTGGTAAATACAGGAAACCGAGGATTGTAGTAGTGTAGTGAACATTAAAGTAATGGACTACATGTTTACATTGATTATGAGACTGTAGTAATGGAAATCTCCTAAGGGACGTTCTGGCTCTTGTATTTTCTCCATTGTGCTGACAGACTGACTAGACATGTCAGCACCTGGGCACTTGGACACACTAGATTTATAGTCTACCCATTACACTAAACAAAACATACATGTCAGACAGATAGGCGCTTAAAGAAATTGGACACTAGACACATAGTCTGCTGATTCTTTAAAGAGATACACATGTCAGAGAAATATGTGTTTAGGGCACTTAGACCCACTAGACATATAGTCTGACCAGTCCATTATGTACATACATGTCAGACACACAGGCACATGAAGAAAGTTGAGACACTGGGATAGAGGGTCTGGCCACCATGATAAACTGATTGAAAGCAGATGGTGGTGAATGACTTCATAGGGGATGGGCATAATATTATATGGGTATAAATATAAAGGACTGGACTTCTGAGGGGGGGTGTGTTCAGTGGGACATTCGAGATGGTTATACTATTGTAAATAAAAGCATGTTTTGATTTCACAAGTTCTGATAAAGCGTTATATTTCTGAGATGATTTTCCACGACATATTTGGCGAGCTGAGCCAGGAGGGACAGGGACTGAGGAATGGCGTCCAGGGCTGGAGATAGTTTCTTTGGACAATCTTGCAAACACTATGGCCACAACTATAAAAAGGTAAGCTTGTTCTTACATAGTTGAAATGTTTGTATGGATTGCTTCAGAGATCCTGTCTCAGCGAGAGGGGCGCCATGTAAGTCTCTCTTTCAAATTTCCTAAAAAGAAACCAGTAAAAACGAAAGAACTTTTGAATTCAAATAAATTTGCATGTATGTGTAATTTGGGGAATTGTATTAAATATAAATGCATGCGCATGTATAGAGAATGAGTGAATAGGCGATGTGAACTTTGCTTGTGTTAGGTGTTTAGTGGAGCATGCGCTCGTTCTGATTAGACCGTTCGAATGTGTAGCTTAAATGATGTGCTTGTTTGCGCCATTTGGCTGAGATGGCTGGCTATAATGTGGGACAGCTCATACGGTAAAAACAGATAATGTAGGTAGAAAATCCTGTGATACCTCTTCAATAAAATTAGTAGAAGGAATGCTTGGACAGGTTACTTATGAATAACGGCTCTAAAGATAACAGAGAACTGCATAAATAAGTAGTTAGCCACGATACCGCTCTTTAAAAAAGGAACATTTTTAGAGAGGTCTGATTGGGTGGATATTTAGTAAATAAATACTTCATGGCTACCGCCCCAGAACGGGGGACTGAACGGATGAATATTTAGAAGGCAGGAAAAACGTTTGCCCGATTGTGCGGCGTTCAACTGCAAAAGTAGCTTATAAATATTAGGTTGTAGGAAAAACGTTTGCCCGATTGTGCGGCGTTCAACTGCAAAAGTAGCTTATACGGTCAAAGCATAAATCAGTAGTTAAATAAATATTTCATGGTTAACGCTCTGAAAGGAGGACTGTACGGGTGAAATATTAGGTTGCAGGAAAACGTTGGCCCGATTGTGCGGCGTTCAACTGCAAAATTAGTTTATATGGTCAAAACATAAATCAGTAGTTAAATAAATATTCATGGTTACCGCCCCGAAAGGGGGACTGTACGGATGAATATTTAGGACGTTTGCCCGATTGTGCGGCGTTCAAATGCAAAAGAAATCCTGCGAATAAAAAACCGCTCTGTCTAGCTAACAGGGTTTTGTAATTCAGTAGGTCACGCCACAATACTACTCTAATAATAGAAGTAAAGATCAGTATTGGGGGGGTGAATAGAATATGAAGACAAGCTGATCCGATTAGACAGTAGTCTCGTCATATTGTAGAAATCCTAGAAGTCTAGGCTTATGTAGGAGGAAGTGAATTAAGTCAATAAAGAAAGACTAAGTTGTTTTGAGGTAAAAACAAAGGGATTGAATGAACAGATGAAACATAAAAGGATGAATGATAATGTTGTAAGAAATGAGTAGATCTGTGTAGAGATAGAACATTAGGAAGAAAGGAAGGATGGGTTGTGTGTGTGTGTGTCTGTGACCAACTGCTGGTAGGAAGAGGCATGCGCAAGCCTCTCTGACAGTTAACTGAGGGTAATTTGAGAAGGAGAGTGCAGTTAACTGCTATTAGGCAGATGAAATGAAATTAAGGAACATCGAAGTAAAATAAGTTATAATCAAGGATAAAAACACTGATGTGATAAAGTAATAAGCGACCATAGTAGAATACTAAAAAAGGAGTTAAAATAAATAACCATAAAGATAATAAAAGAGGTTTAAACCAAATAGTGTGTAACAAAACAGAAAGTAGAATCGTCGATAAATTGAAATTGTACTATAAAGTTAAAAACGAATCTAGGTTAGTTAAGATAAATAGTGATAAATAGTGAAATTCAGGACAGATTAAGGATTCACGAACGGTGTAACAAAGGAAGAGGAAAAAAACAGGCCGTCGATCACTCTGTACCCACAGAGACTGCGGTCTAAAAATAGCCTGAAGGACAGAGACCAGAATATGAGAGGTTTGTTTCACTAAAACCGTGAATCGGGAATTAAACAGTAAAATGGGATAAAAGACAATGAAATAATAAGAATATAGAGAATAGGTAAGAAAGTATAGACAAAATAAATTAATAAAGGTAAAAGTAAGACGTTAGATAGAGATCTTAACGGAGCGGGCAGTGGACTGGTGTGACTCAGTTGGTAGAGCATGGTGCTTGCAACGCCAGGGTTGAGGGTTAAATTCCCACGGGGGACCAGGATGAATATGTATGAACTTTCCAATTTGTAAGTCGCTCTGGATAAGAGCATTTGCTAAATGACTTAAATGTAATGTAAATGTAATCATAAAATTGATTAGAACTATAAAATGAATAAATAATGATATCTGTAAAGGGAAAAACACAGTGATATTTGAAGTATTGTACTAGAATAAGACATTAAGTCATCTGTAGTATTCAGAAATAATGTCTGTACTATATAGAGCATGCTTTGATAAGAGAAATTAAGTGATGGGACAAATGAATTTTTAATTGGAAAGGGGATTCGCTCTACCTTGGAAAAATAGTAAATAAAAGGTGTATAATACATGGGAGTATTTAGGAAAAATAAATAAATAATTAGTGGCATGACAACAAAATGACTGTTTCCATAGAATAGGGAGAGAAGGACACTATTACCTGATAAACAGGATAAATAGGACAAGGGAATTAAACAGTCACATGGGACCAAAATGTGAAGCTCGATTTGCAGGCGTTCTGATGTCAACATTCTATCATCAGAAAATACATTGCGATGGGGTTGTGTGTGTGGTTCCTCTAGTCCTCGCAGACGTGCGGGTGATTGGCAGAACTATTGACAAGATCTAAGAACCAATAAGAAAATAGCTCTCTGTTCTGGATATAGGTATATCGGGTATGAGAAAAATTAGTGTAATGTGACATTAGAACTTAGTGCGGTAGTAGGAAATGCCGCTATACAAGAGTTAATATCCTTGTCAAAATAACAAACAACTAATCGGTTTGAGGTTAGTGAGAATGGAATTTTTTACTTGTCGGTGTATAGTCTCTGAGCGAACAATGAGTGTTTCATAGAGATTACAGTTTATATGTGGTCAAGGAGAAGTATTAGATCACGTTTGACTTGACATCTAGTAGAGTAACGATGGAATTTTAATTGTTAGACATTCTATACCACAATTCTCTGGAACTGTTAAAGATGCTTTAGAATAAAATCTATGGATAAGTAAAATTATTGGTTTGCTGACTAAAAGGTAACATTGTGAATATTAACGATATGTACACTTTCTTTTCCAGAAAGAATAAGGAAAAAAAAAAAAAAAGGTTTTTTAATCTTCTCTGGTCAACAATGTCATTGGAGACTGCATTACTGTGGAAAGCAGTTAATTAAAGTCAGCCGCTTTAAAAATAAAAATATCTGGATAAGGCTAAAACATGGAGTTCTGGATGAGTGAGTCCAGTCCCTTTGCGATTATTGGCTTATGGTTCACTAGTAAGTACACCATGTACTGGGAATGAATATGCATTAGTAGATTTATTGGAAGGGTTTTTTCCAATTCAGTTTCAAATTGGGTATGCAAAAGGATGGACATGTTTTTGAAAAATGTATTTAAGTTGTACCTAAAGAAAGGGGGAGTGGAAACATATTAATGGTGTCAAAATGCCCTGAATCCTAGGAATTTCCTGTGAAAGACTGATCACCTTTTACTAGAAATTGTTGGAACAGGTGGGATTTACTTATAAAATGTTTAAGACACCAGACTCTATTCAAACTGTATAATTACTTTGAAAATCTATTATGTCTCTGGGAAAATTATGAAGAGTTGTACCCTTAAATTGAATAAGTTATTCGAATAGGTTTATTTTAATTTTTATTTTTGATATAACATGGGTTCATAGGTAAAACTATCAGTTCCTTGGGGTTATGGTCTTTGGGTAAATACACAAATGTGTTTTGTTCATTATGCATATAAAAAGTGTTGAAAGTTATTCCAAAGGGTTTATTGGAGTGTGGGTTTGTGAGGGTTTTGTTGATAAATACATCATCTGTAATTCATCTGAGAGAACACTGGTGGAATAAGGGAGTTATCATAAGAAGGTGACGTCAGAATGCTTTAAGGCATGGGAGAGAATATCACCACAAGTGGGTGTGGAGATCAAACCCACCCTAACCGACTGAACAGTGAGGGACAACTGTGTCTGATGACCTGTGAACTGTATCTAAAAAAAGACATGCTGAAATGATATGGGCCAGGGAGAGTAATGACTTAAAGGATTGGGGTACTGATCTTTTTATTATCAGGCCACAAATGAGAGAAAAACTGAGACAACGGGGCTATTGGAAAATAGATAATACTGGTATTTAAAGTGTTTAGTATAAATGTTAATTATTAAAGGGATGTTGTGTATTGAATAGATAAGGTCAAATTTGAGTTAAAGTAAACACTAAGGACTGTTATCCTGAATATTGGGTTGGAAAATGTATTTAAGAAATACCTGTTTAGTTATTTAGATATAGAACTGTTTAAATTTAATAGGCCAAGGGAAGCTCTGGAAACTAATCCTGAGACAAGGTGGTTGACAAAACTTACAGAATATTAGATTAAAGGTTTTTTTAATTTTTTTTTATAATGTCATTGGAATTGGAATGATAAAATCTAATGTTTAATTGAATAAAAAGATAGTCTGTTGTGCGATGATACCCAAGAATGAAGAAGAAAGAGACCAATAATAACATGGGCATAGAATGAAACAGATGGACGTTTTCTCCAGGTTTAAGTACATTACGAATAGTGGAAATTTATTGCAAATGTGTAATTATTATAATTTTTTTTCTCTTTTTCTCGTTTGGTCAATTTATTTTTGTTTTGAGGAACATAAGGTTGTGTATATGTTCCTGAGGAGGGACTGATACTGATATAAATGATATATAAATTGACTTAAGGATGTATTAAACAATGGCTGTTATGGGTTAGGGGACTCATAAATGAAGGTAATGGTAGTGAAGGGGTGTTATTTGTAGAAACTATGTATAATAATAGAGATAATTCACAGAAAAGGAAAGACAGCTGACTGTGTAAAATATAGGGAAAATTCTAAAGTAAATAGAACAATTCACATATCTAAAGATATGGTAAAAAGAATAAGTGGTGGCATTTTGAACACTAGAGCAAAAGTTTAAGAAACTTATTACTTAGTTTTGATAGGATTGGATATTAATCCAACTGGAAGACATTTGACTGATTACATGTTATTGTACAGCAGTTGATGTAGGGAACATCATTTGACTATCATTGAATATTTCTGTGGCAGGAGGCCAGGTATTTGAGGCAGAATGGTTACATAGGGCTGTTATTAAAAATTAAGATTTAGTGATCTTGCTAATGTTGTCAGGAAATAACCCATGTGTAAGTGTGTATGTCCTCAGGAAAAAACAGCCAGAAATGGAAGGGCTTGGGCTGCATTCTGGAGACTGAGTGTACATCAAGATACACCAGGCTGGTGGTATACTTCTTACAACACTGCAGTGGTAAAGTTCTTCATGTCTCTCTTTGGTGGGTGCATAAGTCTCACGAGAAGTAAGGTCCAGCTGAATAATGGGTGAGCTTGAAAACACCATGACAGAGGATGTGGAATCAGAGAGAGAAAGAGAGAGAGACTAGATTCCACTATAGACATACTGGGTTGAGTTTGGAGGCTACTTGTTTTATTTTTAATACATCATGTGAAAGAGAATGGATGATAGGATATTATACTCTAAACAAACATGTTAAAGGGATTGATATGAAAGCATATAGAGTGTTGAATTAATTCAAGAAGAGAGAATGTTAATTGTAGGTTATGCACATGATTATCAGTTGAAATGGAGTAGATGGGAAACTAAGTAAAAATGACATGATTTGGGAACACCTCTCAGAACCTGTGGCCGAAAGGGGAAGACTGGGTGGAAGCATGAGGAAGCTTTTTAGGGCTTTTATTTTTGTGGAGTCCAGCAGAAAAGTATCCTGGAGGCATAGAGTCAGGTAAAGAGAGAGTGGGAATTGTCATGGTCTCAGATTTCAGTTTGCATGAATATATTTATGCATAACACATAACATTGTCAATGGTGTTATGTTTTGTCTGTTGTTTTCCAAGTTTTATGTTTAGGAAACCAGAAGGAGAGGGGTTCGCCAGCTTCAGCTGGAATGTCTGTTTGTTGTGTGATGAGTGATGGAAGTAAGAGGATGTATGGTGCAATCATAGAACAGAGGCCATAAGTCTCTAAGTATGAATGCTTCACAGAAAGTAGGCAGAAACCTGAACCAGGATGAGAGGTTCTGTGTTTGATGATCCAAGGGGACCCGAAGGACCTCTCCCAGTGATACCAGGAGATCTAGTCCACGTTGGAGGGATCCGGAGGAAGTGGGATCAACCGAGGAGAGATGGACCCTATGAGGTGGCCAAAGCAACAAGAACGGCCGTCCAAGTGAAAAGAAGCCAGACGTGGTACCATCTGAACCACTGCAGCTGAGTCCCAACAGAGAGAAGGATACAACCACATAGAGATGAGGACACAGAGGATGCTGATTCACCAGGAGGGAGCCTGGAGGGAGCAGGAGCAGCGGAAACGATTGAGACGCCAGGGAGGAGCCAAGAAAACAGTAAATCAAGTGAAAGCCAAAATATGACACGTGCACCGACTAATGCACCCAGAAGAGGAGGAGAGGCCTCACAAGGAACAGAATAAGAACGTTTCTTTCCTAAAATTGAAACCCTTCCAGATGGAAGCTAAGTCCGGCCTGAGGAGGGAGCTTCAGGTGAAGAAAGAGGAGGAAAAGTCCCGCAAGCTGAAGAAAATGGGGATTACCCCACAATTGACTTTTAAACTTTTGAATGGCCTCCTTTACAGACAATTGATGTTAGAACAACAAAAGAATAATGACATTGACATAACAGAAGCAACAGTGAATGCTAGTATAGAAACAACAGACTAATGCACAATCAAGATGTATGGTGGAAGCAGGAAGAGAAGAATGGAATCAGCCGAACAATCCAAAAAGACTGACAAGGTTAGAATCTATGTTCCACCTCAATTTATAACAGAAGCAGGAGAACTGAAGTCTATCTCAATCATAAGGATCAAACCCTTATCAGAGATTGCACTCTGTGGATGGACACATCACCAAACAAAGGGAGAAGTCGTTTGGGACCCGAAAGGATGTGACCTGACATTAATCAAAGAAAAAGACGAGTAGGTGCTCATCATGAACAAGATTGAACCAGTGGAAGGTGAAGACCTACCCCTGCACCTGAACAGGAAGAACCTGTGACAACAACAAGGGTGGCGGCTGCTGTGACGACCACAGTAGCTACCACTAGATGACATCGACTGCCCTTACCAAGCAGACCACCGTGCCAACAAAGCAACCTGAGACATCAGTCAGGAGAGTTTTTACTGATATTTGAAACTTTCTGATAAACTCTAATGATCTACCTCAAGATAAGAACATTGAAAAAGCAACAGAATTAGATATATCAGAATCAGAACCACTCAAGGACACTACATGAGAAGAAGTAGTGAAGAAGGAGTGATACGAATGGGCTAAGTATATGGCAAACAGACACAGAATGGACAATTGTATTTTGTGAAGAAAATCACCTTTGTCTGATCTTTTAATAGTCTCTGAACCAGCATCATGTAAAAACTGTGTAAGTTGGAAAAATGACTATTGTACCAATAGAAAGTATTCTATTCCCTTGTGACATAAAATGTAGGATTGCTCTGGGTAAGGACTAGGGGAAAAATTATGTTGAATGAGACCATGCTGGGAGACAATGATTGTGCTGCCTATAACATTAGAACTGAATTAAATGTACCTTAATTAGACAGAGGTACCGTGGTTAAAGGAAAATATGAATGTTTTTACAGACACCACACCGAAGGAATTGATGTAGGAAACACCACTGTAGAATGTGATACTATTTGGGTGTTAGAGAATGCGGGAGTTCGTAAAAATAATGATAAAGGGTTGATTATGAATAGAAAAGGGTTGTGTGGTCACATAACTCAGGTTGCGCCATCTCTTACTATGTTGAAAAATCAAGACAGAGGTATTGCTGATAGTTTCTGGATGTGTGGAAAAAACTAACTGTTGAATGTATTGCCTGATGGATGGATTGGTCTTTGTGCCTTAGAGCAATTAAATAGGTTACGATTATTAAATCACCCCATGATGACTATGTAAAACCTAGAGTTAAAAGGGCTTATGAGAAGGATCCTGAGATATACCTTAATGCAATTGGACTGCTTAGAGGTCTATCTAGGGATTTCAAGGCCAGAGATGAGGTTAAATCAGGATTTGAATCTATATTTCTGTGGATAACACCAAATTAGAACTTAGATTGGATTAATTTTATTGGCTATAACCAACAGGGATTCATTAACTATACTTAATTGGCTCTTAGTGGAGAAGGGTGGAGTTTGTGTCATGTTTGGGGATGACTGTTGCACCTTTATTCACAATATTGCTATGGCCAAACTCAAAGGATTATGAGCAGAAGTAAAGGCTAATGCTGATGTAAATGTAATGAAAATGTTTAGACTCTCATGTATGAGTTTGGTTGGATTTAGCGTTAAGAAAGTGGGAAGCCCAGGCAATTATACCAATAAGTATGGAAAGCCTTGCAATGCGGTTGGAGGACCTCTTGACTGCCCCTTTGGTAACCCTAACTGTCTCTATGAAGTGATTGGGGGTGGGGGAGGGGGGGTCATGCGTGTCATGGTTTCCATGTATATGTTCAATTACCCAGTTCAGATTAATGTTTACTCATACATGTCCACAAAAAGTGTAATTTGCGTCACAATTGCAAGTGGTGCAAAAATTCATGAGGATGGTCATTATCATCACCTAGAACCTTTTTTCTGTCAAAGTGTCAAAGAGGAGATTGTCTTATATGTAAGGATGAGGACTGTGGTCTTATGTAAAGGGGTTTTAGCATATCTATTTTGCCTAATGCTTTGTGTTCTTTGTAACCTCAGGCAGGGATTCATACTACATGCTCATTGCTTCATCAAAATATAATGGTTGATTATTAGTATTTTTTATTTTAACTAGATCTTTCATTCCTATTTTATGTTATTAATTGGAGATGTTTGGTCTAGTTGGGTTTTGTAAGAATATTATGTTTCAATTGGATCTTTTCTTCCTGTCTGTGTTTATGTATTGGAGATGTTTGGTACAAGTGATTTGTAAGCTTTATTTTGATAATGTTTTAGTCAATTGTTGGTATTGATATCTACTCTCTATATGTCATTTTAGTATAGTTTTTGAGGTTAATTACCCTCAAGAGGAGGGATTATGTAGGAGTAAGTGACATATGTAGGTAGATATCACACCAATTAAACAATAGATAGGAGTATACTAGAAAATAGTATAAGAAGGCAGATGTGAGTGCATTTGCCATTCTGGTAAATACAGGAAACCGAGGATTGTAGTAGTGTAGTGAACATTAAAGTAATGGACTACATGTTTACATTGATTATGAGACTGTAGTAATGGAAATCTCCTAAGGGACGTTCTGGCTCTTGTATTTTCTCCATTGTGCTGACAGACTGACTAGACATGTCAGCACCTGGGCACTTGGACACACTAGATTTATAGTCTACCCATTACACTAAACAAAACATACATGTCAGACAGATAGGCGCTTAAAGAAATTGGACACTAGACACATAGTCTGCTGATTCTTTAAAGAGATACACATGTCAGAGAAATATGTGTTTAGGGCACTTAGACCCACTAGACATATAGTCTGACCAGTCCATTATGTACATACATGTCAGACACACAGGCACATGAAGAAAGTTGAGACACTGGGATAGAGGGTCTGGCCACCATGATAAACTGATTGAAAGCAGATGGTGGTGAATGACTTCATAGGGGATGGGCATAATATTATATGGGTATAAATATAAAGGACTGGACTTCTGAGGGGGGGTGTGTTCAGTGGGACATTCGAGATGGTTATACTATTGTAAATAAAAGCATGTTTTGATTTCACAAGTTCTGATAAAGCGTTATATTTCTGAGATGATTTTCCACGACACTCTCTGTTCCAGCTTTGATGCACCTGTACTGACCTCGCCTTCTGGATGATAGCGGACTGAACAGGCTTTGATGCACCTGTACTGACCTCGCCTTCTGGATGATAGCGGGGTGAACAGGCTTTGATGCACCTGTACTGACCTCGCCTTCTGGATGATAGCGGGGTGAACAGGCTTTGATGCACCTGTACTGACCTCGCCTTCTGGATGATAGCGGGGTGAACAGGCTTTGATGCACCTGTACTGACCTCGCCTTCTGGATGATAGCGGGGTGAACAGGCTTTGATGCACCTGTACTGACCTCGCCTTCTGGATGATAGCGGGCTGAACAGGCTTTGATGCACCTGTACTGACCTCGCCTTCTGGATGATAGCGGGCTGAACAGGCTTTGATGCACCTGTACTGACCTCGCCTTCTGGATGATAGCGGGGTGAACAGGCAGTGGCCGGGTAATAACAAAGAACAAATGTGTGTACCTGAGGGGAAATATGAATACCAACTATCAATCACTTAGATCATGTATTTTCAGGTAGAGATACATCCTTGGGACGTCCCTAGCCCATTGAAGTTGACATTTAAAAGGGTTACGGTTAGGGGTTAAGGTTAGGGTTTAGGGTAGGGATGTCCCAAGGATCCCAGGTAGCATTGACCATTGTGCATTCTTCTGTCTCTTTTACATAGCAGGTGATGGGTTCTGACTTCTGAACTTGAAAATATGAAATATCCTTATTATGTGAAATTGAATTAAACAATAATGTATGTTGATGCTAATATGATGTACAATATTCCATGATGTTTCTATATGATAACAATAGAATAATATATTTAATATGCCATATACTAATTTTTAACAGTTTCACAGATTAATTTTCATTAACTTCATCATTATGACACACCCCTCACTATTGTCATTGGTTACACTAATTGCACTGTTTGTCTACATAACCTGGTTCAAGTGTTCATGACATCACCCTGAGGAAGGCACAGTGATGCTGAAACGTTGGTAAATACCCATTAAATTGTTGGGAGTTTACACGTGGAGTGTGCAACTTCCTTTATTTTGATAGTTTATAATTTATTCGCCGTTAGTCAGCACCTCCACACAAACTATTTTTCTGGGTGTGCGCCAGCTCATGATTTTTAAGGGTAGGTAACAACACATCCGCCACGCTGATCCTCAACACAGGGGCCCCTCAGGGGTGCGTGCTCAGCCCCCACCTGTACTCCCTGTTCACTCATGACTGCACGGCCAGGCACGACTCCAACACCATCATTAAGTTTGCCAATGCCACAACAGTGGTAGGCCTGATCACCAACAACTACGAGACAACCTATAGGGAGGAGTTCTGGCCGTGTGGTGCCAGGAAAACAACCTCTCCCTCAATGTGATCAAGACAAAGGAGATGATTGTGGACTACAGGAAAAGGAAGACAGAGCACGCCCCCATTCTCATCGATGGGGCTGTAGTGGAGCAGGTTGAAAGCTTCAAGTTCCTTGGTTTCCAAATCACTAACAAACTATTATGGTCCAAACACACCAAGACAGTCTTGAAGAGGGCACGACAAAACCTAATCGCCCTCAGGAGACTGAAAAGATTTAGCATGGGTCCTCAGATCCTCAAAAGGTTCTACAGCTGCAACATCAAGTGCATCCTGACTGGTTGCATCCCTGCCTGGTATGGCAACTGCTCGGCCTCCGACCGCAAGGCACTACAGAGGGTAGTGCGTACAGCGCAGTACATCACTGGGGCCAAGCTTTCTGCCATCCAGGACCTCTATCCCAGGCGGTGTCAGAGGAAGCCCCCCCCTCCACTGTCTGTTATTATCTATGCATAGCCACTTTAATAACTCTACCTACATTTACATATTACCTCAATTACCTCGACTAACCGGTGCCCCCGCACATTGACTCTGTACCGGTACCCCCTGTATATAGTCTCCACATTGACTCTGTACCGGTACCCCCTGTATATAGTCTCCACATTGACTCTGTACCGGTACCCCCTGTATATAGCCTCCACATTGACTCTGTACCGGTACCCCCTGTATATAGCCTCCACATTGACTCTGTACCGGTACCCCCTGTATATAGTCTCCACATTGACTCTGTACCGGTACCCCCTGTATATAGTCTCCACATTGACTCTGTACCGGTACCCCCTGTATTTAGCCTCCACATTGACTCTGTACCGGTACCCCCTGTATATAGTCTCCACATTGACTCTGTACCGGTACCCCCTGTATATAGTCTCCACATTGACTCTGTACCGGTACCCCCTGTATATAGTCTCCACATTGACTCTGTACCGGTACCCCCTGTATATAGTCTCCACATTGACTCTGTACCGGTACCCCCTGTATATAGCCTCCACATTGACTCTGTACCGGTACCCCCTGTATATAGTCTCCACATTGACTCTGTACCGGTACCCCCTGTATATAGTCTCCACATTGACTCTGTACCGGTACCCCCTGTATTTAGCCTCCACATTGACTCTGTACCGGTACCCCCTGTATATAGTCTCCACATTGACTCTGTACCGGTACCCCCTGTATATAGTCTCCACATTGACTCTGTACCGGTACCCCCTGTATATAGTTTCCACATTGACTCTGTACCGGTACCCCCTGTATATAGTCTCCACATTGACTCTGTACCGGTACCCCCTGTATATAGTCTCCACATTGACTCTGTACCGGTACCCCCTGTATATAGTCTCCACATTGACTCTGTACCGGTACCCCCTGTATATAGTTTCCACATTGACTCTGTACCGGTACCCCCTGTATATAGTCTCCACATTGACTCTGTACCGGTACCCCCTGTATATAGTCTCCACATTGACTCTGTACCGGTACCCCCTGTATATAGTCTCCACATTGACTCTGTACCGGTACCCCCTGTATTTAGTCTCCACATTGACTCTGTACCGGTACCCCCTGTATTTAGTCTAGCTTGGAAATAAGCATTTCACTCTAAGATACATTTTTATTTTATTTGACAGACTCATAGTACAGAATGAATGACTGACTGCCCGGTTCAACATCAGTTCACCGTCTCACCTCATACTGTATTGGGCAGCAGCAGCTGACTGCCCAGTTCAACATCAGTTCACCGTCTCACCTCATACTGTATTGGAGCAGCAGCAGCTGACTGCCCAGTTCAACATCAGTTCACCGTCTCACCTCATACTGTATTGGAGCAGCAGCAGCTGACTGCCCAGTTCAACATCAGTTCACCGTCTCACCTCATACTGTATTGGAGCAGCAGCAGCTGACTGCCCAGTTCAACATCAGTTCACCGTCTCACCTCATACTGTATTGGAGCAGCAGCAGCTGACTGCCCGGTTCAACGTCAGTTCACCGTCTCACCTCATACTGTATTGGAGCAGCAGCAGCTGACTGCCCAGTTCAACATCAGTTCACCGTCTCACCTCATACTGTATTGGAGCAGCAGCTGACTGCCCAGTTCAACATCAGTTCACCGTCTCACCTCATACTGTATTGGAGCAGCAGCAGCTGACTGCCCAGTTCAACATCAGTTCACCATCTCACCTCATACTGTATTGGAGCAGCAGCAGCTGACTGCCCAGTTCAACATCAGTTCACCGTCTCACCTCATACTGTATTGGAGCAGCAGCAGCTGACTGCCCAGTTCAACATCAGTTCACCGTCTCACCTCATACTGTATTGGAGCAGCAGCAGCTGACTGCCCAGTTCAACATCAGTTCACCGTCTCACCTCATACTGTATTGGAGCAGCTGACTGCCCAGTTCAACATCAGTTCACCATCTCACCTCATACTGTATTGGAGCAGCAGCAGCTGACTGCCCGGTTCAACATCAGTTCACCGTCTCACCTCATACTGTATTGGAGCAGCAGCAGCTGACTGCCCAGTTCAACATCAGTTCACCGTCTCACCTCATACTGTATTGGAGCAGCAGCAGCTGACTGCCCGGTTCAACGTCAGTTCACCGTCTCACCTCATACTGTATTGGAGCAGCAGCAGCTGACTGCCCAGTTCAACATCAGTTCACCGTCTCACCTCATACTGTATTGGAGCAGCAGCAGCTGACTGCCCGGTTCAACGTCAGTTCACCGTCTCACCTCATACTGTATTGGAGCAGCTGCAGCTGACTGCCCGGTTCAACATCAGTTCACTGTCTCACCTCATACTGTATTGGAGCAGCAGCAGCTGACTTGATCGTTGATGCTAATCATCATGTTTTGAATCTGAGAGTAAATAGAGCCGACTACAACTCTAAAAATGAAGGGTTCAACTGGAGTTGTTCTCAGATCCCCTAAGAACCATAGGGTTCTTGGTCAATGAAAAACAGCCCCAAAAGGTTCTTCAAAGAACTTGTTAGAAGGTGGGTTCATCGAGGAACCTCCGTTGTTGCTGGACTTCTTCCGGGAACTTCGCAATTACAACTGAAAACGATGGTGACAAGTTTGGATGCGACAACAGTTAAAAAGGTTAAGTTGGGTTGATGTTTGGCTCTGAATATGTCTCGAAATAACTTATTATAATAATATAACATACTAATAATGAATAACGAAGACAATTATGGTTTTCTGTGAATATCTTCCATTACGTTACTATATCTAATTACCGTAAATATTAGAAAGCCGGGTTTGACCGTCGACGTTGTATGAGCTACAGTACAGTACCGTTATCTAGCTAGATAATGTTATGTCCTAACTAGGCACAACTAGGTTTGGATTATTTCCCTCAACTATATTCTTTCCCATATATTGTATATCGTTTCCATTAAGCCAACATGGCTTTACACTCATTAACGTAAGTTTCCAATCTAGAGAAGTTCTCACTTTTGTGATAATGAACTAGTTAACGTTAACTAACTAACATTAACTACCTAACTACCTACCTAAGGACGGTGACCTGTCCAGTCGAGATGTTACAACGAACTGAATCGTCAATGGAGGTCTTCCTCTTCATATAGCCTGCTATAGCATGCAATACTATTAACTCACAAGGGGGCATAATGTTACCTGTACAATACTATCCCATTTTGGAAACGTTACATGGACAATACTATCCCATTTTGGAAACGTTACATGGACAGTACTATCCCATTTTGGAAACGTTACATGTACAATACTATCCCATTTTGGAAACGTTACATGTACAATACTATTCCATTTTGGAAACGTTACATGGACAATACTATCCCATTTTGTAGACGTTACATGGACAATACTATCCCATTTTGGAAACGTTACATGGACAATACTATCCCATTTTGGAAACGTTACATGGACAATACTATCCCATTTTGGAAACGTTACATGTACAATACTATCCCATTTTGTAGACGTTACATGGACAATACTATCCCATTTTGGAAACGCTACATGGACAATACTATCCCATTTTGGAAACGTTACATGTACGCCCCCTTGTGGAGGGAAATTAATATCTTAGATGGTAGCTGTAGATGGGATTCAAATGCATAATGGTATTAATACAGTTTCTAGACTACCTCTTTTGTATAAATGCCCTTCAGAATCCAAACACAGTATTGCCACGCAGCAAAATGTTGCATATAATCTTTCAAGTCTGCCTGAGAAAATATTGAACAATTTGTGTACAAAGATATCTTGAAATGTGATATTAGGCCTGTATGGCAGTACTGTTACTGTATGGCAGTACTGTATTGGCTAGTGCTTTCTCCAATATGTTCTTCTATTTTGCATTAAATTGTATGTCGATGCCATTTATCTTTCAATATTTTTTTTATATATATAAATGTATATATTGATACTTGTAAGACTATTCTTTGACACATTTTCTCTTCCTCTGAAATTCTTATAGGACAGAACATGGACACAATGCAATTGGGATCAAGAAGAAGGTACAGATCTGTTGTAGGACAGCTGCATTTGAAGTGTACATTTAACCTACATAGCAGTCAATACAAACTGACATCTATTAGCATACAAATGTGTGCAAATGATCTTTTCAGATCTTCTAAGAAATTAATAGAGTCACTGGAATGGATATAGACAAAAATATAATTCAAGGACTATCAGAGGTAGAGAGGCAAGGCAGGGGTGAGGACATCATCCTGCTATTTTGACAGTCTATAAATATATAAATAAATACTTATTTTCCACCATAATTTGCAAAAAAAATTCAGTAGGCCTACAAAGTGATTTTCTGGATTTCTTTTTCTCATTTTGTCTGTCATAGTTGAGGTGTACCTATGATGAAAATTACAGGCCTCTCTCATCTTTTTAAGTGGGAGAACTTGCACAATTGGTGGCTGACTAAATACTTTTTTGCCCCACTGTATGTTGTTAAGTTACTGTGTTCTGGGGATAAGAGAAGTTGGGGTGAAGTTACCAGGGCCGGTCATAAAGATGGCAAACTTCCTAACATAACTAGGTGGATATGATATACACACTAAAGCTGAAAAATCTGTATTTAGCATCAAGTCTACAATATTGTTAGTTTACCTACGATTCATTTTTAATGTATGTTGTTTTTATTGTACATCATTATTTTTATATATTTTTAAATGTCATGAAAAGCACTATACAAAGTAAATGTATTATTTATTATGGTCTGACATGTCTGCAGAAATGTTGCAATTTTGTAATGTGTTTTGTTTGGTAAATTGTTTTGTAAATATTAATTCACATTTGTGGTGCCACTAAATAAACAATTAATTATTTAAGTCAATATTGTTATTAAAATATGTTTTTGTAATGCAGGGAGGGTGGACAGGGAGTTAAAAAATGAACCCCAAAAGGTTCTTCGATGAACCATGATAAGGGGTTCTTCAAAGAACTTTTAGGGGTTCCCACAAAAGGTTCTTCAAATAACTTTTAGGGGTTCCCCCACAGTTTCAATTTGAAGAACCCCTAAAGGATACTCCAGGAACCTTTACTTTTTAGAGTGTATATTGATGAAAGTCACCTTGTCCGAGAGACATTTACATAGTTATACACAGCCCGATTTGGGATGACTATTTTGGGGCGAAATAGCGGCCACAACAGACAGACCTGATATCGCCCATAATTCAACGTCCTTGGTTTTCAAAGGGAGCCGTTGGTTTTTAGATGCAGTCGCTTTTTAGCTATTTGTCTGAAAGTATTTTCTCAACTACGATACCAACTCCAGTCAGCAGATGGCGAAGTGCGTCTTTCAGGTGATTCTGCCACTGTGACGTATAATCTAGTGGACGGGACGCTTCTTCAACATCAGCTAGTCAGCCATCTTGGTTCACTCTAACTTTATGGAAAAAGGTTTATTCAATCAATCTAGCAACTCCTCCCATACTGGGAAAATACAGGAATACACACTCAGAGCCTCCTGACTGGGCCCTGTTTACACCTCCAAGGTGCCCCCCTCACACACACTCAGAGCCTCCTGCCTGGGCCCTGTTTACACCTCCAAGGTGCCCCCCTCACACACACTCAGAGCCTACGAGGCTTTTCTAACTACTACACTTTGCGTGTTTCACTCACCTCTTCAAAAAAAAAAAAAAAAAAGGTTTGAGATATTGTGTCGACTCAGCTCACTGCCTCTCAGATCAAAGGTGGGTCCATCTGCTCCGTTCCCAAAGTGTGGTCTCCCTGAGATCCCAAGTTTGAGGGATCCCTGGTGCACCATTTACCCAGGTCATCAGGAGCAGTCACCAAGTGAAGATTAACATCCCCAAATGTGGTTAATTTCTTTCATATCAAATGGAGACAAACTTATCACACAAGTCAGAGTTATTCTTAAACTAAATCTTTATTCACTTATTAATAAGGGAGCAGGTCAATACAACGTACACATAAAAAGTGAATCAATTGAGTGCTCTACGATAATGATGGCTGGTCGAAGAATCACCCCCCGATGATTCGTTGAGAGCCACGAGACAAAAGTACAAAGGTCTTTTACAGCCAAGATACACCCCTTTCAACCTACATGACCAACAATAGACGTATCGAACTGGTCACAAGGTTAAGATTTGTATGAAAGATACTTATAGTTCACAGCAGACAGTATCTGCTGTAAAAACAGTACTCTTTGGGTAGTGACCACGGTCTGGCCCTGAGGTCGTCTCTCCCTGGTACCATATAGAACAGAAACATTAACTCATGCTCTGGAATGCGGTCTCTTAAGGTTTATCACCCAAGACATTGTAAATCTCCTGTCAGTGTTTTCTCCCAGAGGCCCATCCTCAGTAGAACACACAGACACAATAGTTCTAAGAACCCTCTATTCTGTTGCATAAAACAACCATTTGATGCAATAAAAGTATTATAACATAATGTTGCAGTTTAGCTCTCAGTGTCCACTGAAAGTTGACTAGTAACAACAACTGGGACCTAAAAGACACCCACCATGAGACCCACTAAATCTGCCCAAGAAGAGGGAAACAAATGAAAAACCCACACCAAACTTAAAAACTGGAAGCAAACCAAAAAGGTAGCGCAACTAAAGGTGTTGACTCTCCACATCTATCAAGACAACTGGAGCACTGGGCCAGACACTCTTAAATAGAACCTGGACCAGCTCAGGTGAAACACCTTCCCACTAACGAGATGGACAAGCCAGCACAGGTGTAACACATACTGACTAACGAGGTGACACCAATCAGTCTGTCCTACGTGCTAACGAGCTATACGTGCTAACGAGCTATACGTGCTAACGAGCTATACGTGCTAACGAGCTATACGTGCTAACGAGCTATACGTGCTAACGAGCTATACGTGCTAACGAGCTATACGTGCTAACGAGCTATACGTGCTAAAGTCCAACCTCAAAACATAAATGGAAAAACCAAAGCCTGTAACACCTTCCCCCTTTAGACAACAAATATATCTTATATTTTTGTTGGACATGTTTGCTCACCCCCAACAGAAAACAACTTCCATTTCACATAATCAACTACTAATGTTTCTACAATATAAACATAGTGTCTACTGGCTGTCAACAATTAAAAACAAGAAAAAACACATATTTCTAAATAATAATATACAATCGTATTCTTTTTTAAATCCTTTTTCTTTCAATAGAATCCTAAAACCCACTAGCTTCTAGAACTCTCGTCCCCTTGGAACGAGCCCCCAAAAAACTCGTCTCCAATACGGAAAAACGTGCAGTCAAAATAAATTGTGATCCATGGCAACGCACTGGCTAAACGCAAAACTTGTTGACTGCCCACCCTTGAGACAATCAGCAACCAACTCCGGCAATATCCGTAGTAACTTTCCACCTTCTCTCTCTCTTTCCAGGGTTCACTCGATAGGCATGTTGTTGGATCGGGCCCAGTCCCCAATGTCATGCATTTGGGTTAGCACATCTGAGAATGAATCCTGATATTCTAAAAGCAGTGCAACATTGTCAATATAATTCTACCCAAAAATGGTCAGCTGGTTGCATAAATATTTATGATTACTAAATGTTACATAAATTGTAAATAGCAAAACCAAATGTAAACCCCTTTGTTAATATGTATTGGCAATACTTCACTTAAGGGTGAGGCATGGAATAATAAAACATGTATCTTTTGTCAGGCTGAATGTTTGAAATATGAGGTGATTTGAGTCATGCTTCTTCAGTAGTGGAATAAAGACAATTAGCACTTGAATGTTGTCAATAAATACTGGAGTGATGTCAGATTGTTAATAAAATTGATTTTAGACCAATTTATTATACTGCTTTCATGTTATGTATATACACAAACATCTGCAACAATTATCATATTACATGTATTTTTTAAAACAAGCAGCTTTTTCAACTTGTAGAAAACAGCTGGCTACATTTTGAAGTGCTGCATTTTGATTAAAGTGGGTCACCAACGCAGTAAGTGTAACACAGCTCTTTTTTTGTTAGTCACTTTTTGTTAAATAATACTCTTTCAATTCAGGGCCTGGATTATCCCCTGTGGCTAATATCCATATCATGCTGCAATCAATTGAACAGGGCAAAGGATAAGGTAGAACATCATTAAAATACTCCTACTACAATGTTAAAACATTCTACATTGTGACATCATTAAAATACTCCTACTACAATGTTAAAACATTCTACATTGTGACATCATTAAAATACTCCTACTACAATGTTAAAACATTCTACATTGTGACATTATTTAATTGATATCATGAAACAACTTCTTCATGTATGTATTTTCTGATGTTTGATCAGAGATCTTTTATCAGCGTATCTCTTGACACATTGATCACAGCTATAAGGCTTCTCTCCTGTGTGTGTTCTCTGGTGTACTATCAGGTTGTTTAGCTGAGTAAAACTATTCCCACATTGATCACAGCTATAAGGTTTCTCTCCAGTGTGTGTTCTCTGGTGTGAAGTCAGGTTGCTTTGCTGAGTAAAACTATTACCACATTGATCACAGCTATAAGGTTTCTCTCCAGTGTGAATTCTTTGATGTATTTTAAGGTCTCCTGAAGAGTTGAATCTCTTCCCACAGTCAGAGCAGCAATGAGATTTCTGCTGGTGTTTCGACGTGGAGAGACTCTTCTCTGCCTCGTCAGCATCATGAGGTTGTTGAGGCCCCCCAGAGGATCCACGATAGTCACATCTCTCTCCTGTGTGAACAACAAGTCAGACAGGTGGTTTAAGGCCCACAACAGCAAAAATCTACTGTAAAAAGGTGATGCCAACAGCGTAGCCATGATGTTGTACAAACAATGACGTCTGATGAATGACGTCTGATGAATGTTCATTATTTGACATTTGTCTTAAGACAGTCAAGTGAACAACAAGTCTTTTTTGTCTTGTTTTCACATTAGTAGTAACATCGACGATTGTATGCTAGAAATATGTTTTTAAAGTTGTTGAAATCCTAAGCAGTGTGCCAGACAACTTTTGGTCTCAAATATAGGCACCTTTCTGTAGGTCTATGTTGTTGTTAGGTGAAGTTATGGGTCCTACAGTAGGTCTATGTTGTTGTTAGGTGAAGTAATGGGTCCTACAGTGGGTCCATGTTGTTGTTAGGTGAAGTAATGGGTCCTACAGTAGGTCTATGTTGTTGTCATGTGAAGTTATGGGTCCTACAGTAGGTCTATGTTGTTGTTAGGTGAAGTTATGGGTCCTACAGTAGGTCTATGTTGTTGTTAGGTGAAGTTATGGGTCCTACAGTAGGTCTATGGTATTGGTATAACTAGCGGTTTCCGCATTAGCTTGGAGGAGTTTCTGCAACCAAATTGCGTTTTAGCAAACAGAGGGCAGAGAGCGATGCAGAGAGCGATGCACATATTTGGGGATGTCTGATAGTATTTACACACCACCACTAATGATTTGTGGAGCTTCTCAAAGTATTTTTTTCTTCACCTCAAACAGCAAGTAAACAAAGTTTTACTAAAATTAATTGGCGAATGACAATAGTTCCTCAAAGTATTTGTAAAGTATTTCCAGCTCTCACTCTTGATAACCACTCGACATGAAAGGGAAAAATGTAATGCTCTGATCCAGTGGAAATGTCATAAAATACCATATTACTTCTTATCCCTTACACAAATAGCCTACAGCTGTCTGTCCCAAACTCACTGGCGCGGGAAACTCTCAAGGCCCAGAATATTTTATATCAAGTTTCAGACCGACCTAGGTGATAGTTGATACAATGTTTCAAGTTCTATGTAGACAGGCCATGTGCATCCAATGTGATTTATTTTTATCTGGATATTTTCTAGGTGTTTTTATTTGTTGGCTTTATGTAGGCTATTTTTACATAGTTGGCAATGGCAATAAAAGTTATTTAAATTTGTATAATTTTCATTTATATAGAATATAGATTAATCACAGATAATGATTTTGAGATACAAAGACTATTATAATTATTATTACTATTATAAATTAAATGAAACTGTTCCAGTAAAATGTGAATATGAAAATCATAACTGGCACCAGATTAGTAGAAATGGTCAGATAAATTGGCACCAAATGGAAAAGGTTGCGGACTGCTGTTGTAGCCTATTACTGGAAACTTCAGGAGCATAACGTCAGAATTTACGAAGGCCAGCAGCAGCGTGAGGAGAATGCTAAGGAAGAGGTTTTTTTCTTATGGTTAGGCTATCTTGATCTCTGGTTCCCTCGAGTCATTTGTGTGTCTCAATTATTTAATAAAACGGGGGATTCCTATGTTGATGATGTAAAGAATATTTGCTGCTCTGTGGTGTGTAATGAGGAGCAACCAGACACTGCACGCATTTATGAAATTGCTTATTCCAGTTACTAATAAGCATGCACCCATTAAGAAAAGGACTGTAAAAGCTGTTAAATCCCAGTGGATTGATGAGGAATTGAAAAATGGTATGGTTGAGAAGGATGAGGGAAAAGGAATGGCAAATAATTCTGGCTGTACAACCGATTGGCAAACATCCTGCAAATTGAGAAATCATGTGACTAAACTGAATAAAAATATGAAAAACAACACAATGAAACAAAGAAAAATGACATAAAGTAAAGATAGTAAAAAGCTTACATACAATTTTGGGGGAAAAGGCAAACTCTGCTCCATCATTAACTGAATCAGATGGCTCATTCATCAAAGCCCACTACTTTTATGATTTTTTCATTGGCAAGATTAGCAAACTTAGGCATGACATACCAGCAACAAACGCTGACACTACACTTCCAAGTATATCTGACCAAATTATGAAAGACAAGCATTGTAATTTAGAATTCCGTAAAGTCAGTGTGGAAGAGGTGCAATAATTATTGTTGTCTATCAACAATGACAAGCCACCGGGGTCTGACAATCTAGATTGAAAATTACTGAGGATAATAGCGGACTATATTGGCACTCCTATTTTCCGTATCTTTAATTTAAGTCTACTAGAGAGCGTGTTCCCTCAAGCCTGGAGGGAAGCTAAAGTCATTCGACGTGCGCTATGCTCTGCATAGTTAGCTCCAGGTAAAATGTTGCACTTATTCAGCCATTCTGTGACCAAAAACAAGCTACATATGGACAGTACCAAAATAAACTGACTCGAAATGACAAAGCACCTCATAACCTTGCTGGAAATGGAACAAACGGACCCCTTCTGTGGTAACAGACTGGGACGATTTGTAATCAAATCTAAATCCCAGGAACGGGGTTCAAATGAACCACAGAGACTGTGTGGGATAATAACATGGCCATGTCCAACCCTGCTTGTTCCCTCGACTCCACTACCAACCACCAATCTCCAACAGGGACTTTAACCTGTATCCCTAGACACTTCGTAGTGAACTACAGGTAGGAATCAGCAATGAATCCCAATAATGAGCCACCTATGGGAGGGGTAACCCTTTGTGGACAAATCTCTCAACGTATTACTGCTACCCTGGGGAGATTGATATACCCCTTGAACACTGGCTCCGACCCTCGTCAGATGAGGCAAGGCTTGCAAACTATTACAGACTACAAAGGGAAGCACAGCCGATAGCTGCCTAGTGACACGAGCCTACCAGACGAGCTAAATTACTTCTATGCTCGCTTCGAGGAAAGTAACACTGAAACATGCATGACAGCATCAGCTGTTCCGGATGACTTTGTGATCGAGCTCTCCGCAGCCGATGTGAGTAACACCTTTAAACAGGTTAACATTCACAAGGCCACAGGGCCAAACGGATAACCAGGACGTGTACTCCAAGCATGCGCTGACCAACTGGCAAGGGTCTTCACTGACATTTTCATTTCCTGTCGGAGTCTATAATACCAAGATGTTTCAAGCAGACCACCATAGTCCCTGTGCCCAAGAACACTAAGGTAACCTGCCTAAATGACTACCGACCCATAGCACTCACATCTGTAGCCATGAAGTGCTTTGAAAGGCTGGTCGTGGCTCACATCTACACCATTATCCCAGAAACCCTAGACCCACTCCAATTTGCATACCGCCCCAACAGATCCACAGATGATGCAATCTCTATTGCACTCCACACTGCACATTCCCACCTGGACAAAAGGAACACCCATGTGAGAATGCTATTCATCGACTACAGCTCAGCGTTCAACACCATAGTACCCTCAAAGCTCATCACTAAGCTAAGGACCCTGGGACTAAACCCTGAGCACGCCCCCATTCTCAAAGGGGTTGTAGTGGAGCAGTTGAAAGCTTCAAGTTCCTTGGTATCCACATCCTTGGTGTCCACATTATAGGCTTAGTTAACTGGTGAACTGTTGAAATCATGGAAACATAATGACGATTCTAATTCTAGATTTGGAATAGAATGTGCAGCACCTTGAATATATTGTTGTTTGACTACCAATTAATAAACCAGGGAGGAATTACTGACAGAGTAGGAGCATGGTGGAGACATCCAAGAGAGGGAAATCAGGAAGGGAAATGGCAGCAAGTAGTGTAGACGAAAGGGATAACAAGTTGGTGAAGCAACAGTTGTGCTGGAATGACAACAATAGAGATGGAATGACAACAATATAGATGGAATGACAACAATAGAGATGGAATGAGAAGAATATAGATGGAATGACAACAATATAGATGGAATGACAACAATATAGATGCTACTTTGAGAACACAAACTCACATCTTTCACAGCACAGAGCGAGGGAGTCCAGGGATGACTGGAGGAGCAATGTAGGAAGCATTGTGTGATTCTCTTGGCGCGAGTACAGTTGTTGAGACTGCGTGGACGATGGTGAAGAACAGTGGAGTGAAAAGAGCTAAAGTTGGTAATGAACAGCAGTTTAGGGTCGGAGTGGGAATCATCAGCAAGGATGTTTTTGTGGGTGACCCGTTAACGGTCTCAAAGATGGTGAAGGATGAATTGGGTAAAGTGGAATCGGTTCGAGTGACCAGGAGCGGTATGATACTGATTGTGTGTCAACAGCGCAAAAGGAGAAAGCTGTGTGGTTTAGGTTAAACATTTCAGGTAGATACACGTTGATTAAAATTAATGATAGACGGATGGTTTTACTGTGGTTTGGTGAAGTGGTTCTCCCATCTTATGTAAAACCTGGGTAAGTGAGATACACAGAAGCCGCTGCAGTGTTACAATTGTAAAAAAGTTTGGACATGTGGCAAGTGTGGCAAGGAATAAATATGTCGTAGTCAGATGAAGCATGTTGTAATTGTGATGGGAATCACGTTCCCGAGTTCCCGGAGTGCCCTGTACGGATGAAGGATGTCACAGTAGCTAGGATGATCAGGCCCATCCAGCAGGTGTCCTATGTGGAGGCAGTGAAAATAGCTGAAGGAGTAGAGAGGAGAAGGTAGTTCATGTCCCACAGTCTGCAGTGAAGCCATGCAGGAGAAGGATCCCAACACACTAATAGTGAACAAGGTGGACTTCGTTGTGTTTATAGAGCAAGTGATAAATTGCATTAATAAATTATTAGTAACCTTCGTCCAAAACTAGCAGTTTCCGCATTAGCTTGGAGGAGTTTCTACAACAAAGTTGCGTTTGCATTGCCCTCACTGCCGCAGTGATAAATTGCATTAATAATAAACTAATAAAACATCTAAGAAGCTAGACATCATTGTGAAGACGGCAAATAGATTTCTGGATCTCCAGGACTTCAGACTAAATGTTACAGGGAGTCCTGAATGAAGACGTTCCCCTGCTCCCAGGTTCCTGAACCTGTGTAGGGATCTGAATAGTACCATTTTTGTTTGAAATTCAGGGTAGTGGAGTGAATTTGGTTCGTGTTTATTTTACGTAATTAGTATGATTTGTTATTCCCAAATTCTTTTGTGTTTTCGTTATTTTTTACAACCCCGTACAGTAGGTGGCAGCAATACACCTGATGATGAGTGTAGTCTGATAATAAACCTCAGAGAAGAAGACATGGTAGGAACCAAAGTGTTGGTCAGTGTTTCCAGTTGACCCTAATTAGATGTTACATTACATGCATTAGCGGCTAACATTATTTAAGCAACACCTTGCTAAGAAAAGACAATCTTTCACCTTTAATGTAATGGCATGAAAAGAATTGCCAGAATATTATACAATGACTTATCAACAGCTCTAACAATTTGACCCCAACAGGAAACCTACACTGTCAGTTATAGAAAGAACCATTTACTATATAACCATTGATTCTTGAAGAATATAACTTATAAATGCCTCAAATGTGTCAACCGTATTACATCACCAGAAACCAAACCATAAGCTTGTATAACGTCACTATTTGTAAACAAATACTATATGGCTGAGGAGTAGGGTCGATCCAAGCGTTCTGACCTCAATGACAGTAAAGCACCCAAGCTAACTGGCTAACGTTGGATAGCTTGCTAGACACAAATCAGAGAAAACCTCCCTCTTACCATTTTACTTGCCCTAGCAGAGCTGGTTAGGCTGTTTTCATGTTATTCAGAGCGTTGGTGACTAACTGTGCTGCTGGCAACAATTTAATTTGAGCTTTTTTGCAGAAATGTTTACTGACACCGGCCACAATCAACGGGTGTTGAGCGTTATTAAATTCCTCAGTATTAGTAGAGAACGAGAGCGAATTTACGCACCTGAATTAACAAAGCACACGACCCCTTGGCTAAGAATGACGTGAATAATCAAGTCAATAAACATTGGGGAGTTAGAATATAGTTACTATAATGGCAAGTTTGATGTATAAGTAGCCAACTAACGTTAGGTAGCTAGCTCACATACTGGTACATACTGCTGTAAAGATATGCTATGCGTTTTGTAAAGATAGTGTAACTAACATAACGTGTAAGGTAACTTATTTGAAAAGTTATTACTTCATTACATTGCTCAACATTTGTCATAATTATTTAAAGGCATTCATTTGTATCCGCTCTCTCGTTGGACTTCGGCTGCATATTCTCCAATTTCATCAAATCTGAAAACATTGAAGCCACAACTATTTCCTGAAGAATTGCATTATGGGCCCTAAAGTACTGCGTGTATACGTCATATTTTGGCGAATTTAGTACGACATCCGGGAACTTTTGGCATACTAACTACATCATACTATGACCGATAAGCAGACTATATACTCAATTAACATCACAAATAGTACAGTTAGTATGAGTATTCTAACACAGCTCAGGACTCTGGGCAGCCATTTTGTTTGTTTAAAAACTAGGTTGCCCCTTTAAAAAAGCCACTCAACAATCAACCAATCTGCAGTTCAACCAATAACAAAGCTATAATTCCACCACTGTTTTGGTAATAAGATGATGGATGGGACTGGAGAAATGTAACTACTTTCAAATTCATAGACAGACCTATGGATGAAAGGACTGACCATCCATGATATCAACATTATAGTTTTAACCATGTTGAGGCTATACAGTGTTGATTTACATTTTTTCTAAACATTGGAGTAAAAAAAACTTATTTGGGGTTCTGATGAGGTACAACAGATGAACTAAGCTCATGAGCCATGTGTTATATTCTTCAAGAATCAATGCCTATAAATAAATAATTTAAAGTCAAAATATGGATGTAGCAATTGCACATTTCCCCTTTAACACCAAACATCAGTTCAACAACCGCAGAGTTTGTTCTTCTCTTTTTAAGACAGTACTTACGAGTGTTACTCAGGGAACGGCTTCTCAAAACCATCTTATGGCTAAGTTCATCTTTAGAACCGGATGCCTGAAGATGCGTTTGGGAAACCGGGACCAGATATCCAGTTTCGTCCTCTTCATTTTTCGATGTGACAGTCATCTCACCCTCCTCTTCTTTCACTGAAACGTCGTCGTCCTCCTCTTCCTCTGTAACGTCTTTCTCTACTTCTTTCACGGTAACAGCCTCACCTTCTACTTGTTTTTGTATAACAGCCTCCTCTTCCACCCCCTCTTTCACGAGAGCTTCTTTCTCCATCCAGCAGACCTTCTCTTCTTCAGCAGGAACGGGGTTAAGTTTGAGACTGGAACAATGAGGCATTTACTGAAGTCGCTAAGCGGTATAATTCAAAGGAGTGTCACTTTATCAGCAGCACGTGATCAATGACGTCTGACAATCATTTCGTCGAACACCTGATTGGAAGCTTTGTTTCCCCATCTCTACTTTTCAGCATGTTTTCTGTGAATTAGACTACGGGAGTTTTGTAACCTTTTCTCCGGTAGTTGGTCTCGCTGACCATAACCATGCTGATTGGCTACGCTGGTCAGGCTAATAACTAGTTGGCTAAATAGCTAACGTTAGCTGGTTGGCTAAGATAACTGCATATAATTCTTTGATATTTGGTTAGATGGCATTATGTATTTACAAAACTGTGGTTTACTTTAATCACTCAAGTCATGAGTGCAAATTATTGGTTTAATTTAAAGTTATACATTTTAAGTTATTTCTGTTGTAGTATACATCATAGGGAATAGGCTGGTCCTCCATATTACTTCACACCTGACTTTGGCATTCTTCTAAATTCTGATTGGTTTAATGTAATAGCTCCAAAAATAGAACTGTGAGGTGTTACTTTGCATTGGAAATGTTTTAATATTTTATTTGATATTTTATAAACAATACAAAACATTCACATACAAACAACATCATAGAAACATTAACTACATCACACCTGCCCAGACCCACTAGAACACACCTCCATCTCCATTAACTACATCACACCTGCCCAGACTCACTAGAACACACCTCCATCTCCATTAACTACATCACACCTGCCCAGACCCACTAGAACACACCTCCATCTCCATTAACTATATCACACCTGCCCAGACCCACTAGAACACACCTCCATCTCCATTAACTACATCACACCTGTCCAGACCCACTAGAACATACCTCCATCTCCATTAACTACATCACACCTGCCCAGACCCACTAGAACACACCCCTATCTCCATTAACTACATCACACCTGTCCAGACCCACTAGAACATACCTCCATCTCCATTAACTACATCACACCTGCCCAGACCCACTAGAACACACCTCCATCTCCATTAACTACATCACACCTGCCCAGACCCACTAGAACACACCTCCATCTCCATTAACTACATCACACCTGCCCAGACCCACTAGAACACACCTCCATCTCCATTAACTACATCACACCTGCCCAGACCCACTAGAACACACCTCCATCTCCATTAACTACATCACACCTGTCCAGACCCACTAGAACATACCTCCATCTCCATTAACTACATCACACCTGCCCAGACCCACTGGAACACAGCCAGCGCATTCATCAGCACCATTTTTTTTCTTTCCGTTGCCAACTCACTTTCAACTTTTAGATAATAAAGCATTTGACCTTTCTATTGAATTAACAACAGAGGATTGGTTCATTTCCAGGTTTAATTAAGTGTAATATTTAAGATGATTTATGAGAAAAGTATCGTCCAACTCTGGGGTATCTCACTGCACCCTCAAATGTCATGTTTTGAAATATACAGACAGACAGATTAAAAGTAATTTTACATTGTATAACTGTACTTCTGACAGCCAACTTTCTAACTCCGCCCATAACTTTATGACATCATAACATTCCCAGAAGGATTATTGAGTCATTGTTAGTTTTACACTGAAGACATGACTCTGCCGTTGTGCTGTAGAATTTGTGAATTTTGTCTCTTGTATAATAAGGGACTATCATTTGTCCCAACATCACAGGCCACAGACTTTGATGCAGTTAAAGACTTCCAACTTCCAAGACTTCCTCAGTTAAAGACTTCAACTGAGTTTTTTTAATGGTGTTTCTCCCTGTGCACCTGCCAATGTAAATCCTTTGAACGAGACAAGTTACCAGACAGGACATATTGCTAATGTTCTTCCCATTGATAACCTGAATGACAATTAACTTGTGGGCGGTGGTGGTGATGACGTCCTATTCGATGACATCGTCCATCAGGATTCCCCAAAAAAGAAGACGCTCTGGATTGATCACTGGAGTCAGATGTGAAGGAGGAGGTTGATCATCAGGAGTCAGATGTGAAGGAGGAGGTTGATCATCAGGAGTCAGATGTGAAGGAGGAGGTTGATCATCAGGAGTCAGATGTGAAGGAGGAGGTTGATCATCAGGAGTCAGATGTGAAGGAGGAGGTTGATCATCAGGAGTCAGATGTGAAGGAGGAGGTTGATCATCAGGAGTCAGATGTGAAGGAGGAGGTTGATCATCAGGAGTCAGATGTGAAGGAGGAGGTTGATCATCAGTGAACCTCTAGGATTGTGGCTGGGCTGGCGTTTCCACTTCCAGCTTGGTCATATATTTTGACACATTGAATGTTGATACTGTGAAACTATGTTATATATTTGTACCTCCTGTTTCATGAAGTGATGTCACTAAGTACTGCCCCTATATATACAATGCATTCGGAAAGCATTCAGACCCCTTCACTTTTTCCACATTTTGTTACATTACAGCCTTATTCTAAAATTGATTCAATCATTTTTCCCACATCAATCTACACAATAACCAATAATGACATCACAATACCCCATAAGACATAACATTGCCCCATAATGACATCACAATACCCCATAATGACAAAGCAAAAACAGGTAAATAAATGAAAAAATTTGAATAAATGAATGAATAAAGATTTTCTTTAAAAAACAAGGACATTTCTACAGCAGCAGCTGACTGCCCGGTTCAACATCAGTTCACCGTCTCACCTCATACTGTATTGGAGCAGCAGCAAATGACTGCCTGTTTCAACATCAGTTCACCGTCTCACCTCATACTATATTGGAGCAGCAGCAGCTGACTGCCCGGTTCAACATCAGTTCATCGTCTCACCTGGTACTGTATTGGAGCAGCAGCAGCTGACTGCCCAGTTCAACGTCAGTTCACCGTCTCACCTCATACTGTATTGGAGCAGCAGCAGCTAACTGCCCAGGTTCAACATCAGTTCACCGTCTCACCTCATACTGTATTGGAGCAGCAGCAGCTGACTGCCCAGTTCAACATCAGTTCACCGTCTCACCTCATACTGTATTGGAGCAGCAGCAGCTGACTGCCCGGTTCAACATCAGTTCACCTCATACTGTATTGGAGCAGCAGCAGCTGACTGCCCGGTTCAACGTCAGTTCATCGTCTCACCTCATACTGTATTGGAGCAGCAGCAGCTGACTGCCCGGTTCAACATCAGTTCACCGTCTCACCTCATACTGTATTGAAGCAGCAACAGCTGACTGCCCGGTTCAACGTCAGTTCACCGTCTCACCTCATACTGTATTGGAGCAGCAGCAGCTGACTGCCCGGTTCAACGTCAGTTCACCGTCTCTCCTCATACTGTATTGGAGCAGCAGCAGCTGACTGCCCGGTTCAACTTCAGTTCACCGTCTCACCTCATACTGTATTGAAGCAGCAGTAGCTGACTTGATAGTTGATGCTATTCAGCATGTTTTGAATCTGAGAGTAAATAGAGCCGACTACAACTCTAAAAATGAAGGGTTCAACTGGAGTTGTTCTCAGATCCCCTAAGAACCGTAGGGTTCTTGGTCAATGAAAAACAGCCCCAAAAGGTTCTTCAAAGAACTTGTTAGAAGGTGGGTTCATTGAGGAACCTCCGTTGTTGCTGGACTTCTTCCGGGAACTTCGCAATTACAACTGAAAACGATGGTGACAAGTTTGGATGCGACAACAGTTAAAAAGGTTAAGTTGGGTTGATGTTTGGCTCTGAATATGTCTCGAAATAATTTATTATAATAATATAACATACTAATAATGAATAACGAAGACAATTATGGTTTTCTGTGAATAGCTTCCATAACGTTACCACAGCTAATTACCGTAAATATTAGAAAGCCGGGTTTTCCCTCCTATATTCTTTCCCATATATTGTATATCGTTTCCATAAAGCCAACATGGCTTTACACTCATTAACGTAAGTTTCCAATCTAGAGCAGTTCTTACTTTTGTGATAATGAACTAGCTAACGTTAACTAACTAACTAACTAAGGACGGTGACCTGTCCAGACGATGTTACAACGAACTGAATCGTCAATGGAGGTCTTCCTCTTTATATAGCCTGCTACAGCATGCAATACTATTAACTCACAAGGGGGCATAACGTTACATGTACAATACTATCCCATTTTGGAAACGTTACATGGACAATACTATCCCGTTTTGGAAACGTTACATGGACAATACTATCCCATTTTGGAAACGTTACATGGACAATACTATCCCATTTTGGAAACGTTACATGTACAATACTATCCCATTTTGGAAACGTTACATGTACAATACTATCCCATTTTGGAAACGTTACATGTACAATACTGTCCCATTTTGGAAACGTTACATGGACAATACTATCCCATTTTGGAAACGTTACATGGACAATACTATCCCATTTTGGAAACGTTACATGGACAATACTATCCCATTTTGGAAACTTTACATGTACAATACTATCCCATTTTGGAAACGTTACATGTCCGCCCCCTTGTGGAGGGAAATTAATATCTTAGATGGTAGCTGTAGATGGGATTCAAATGCATAATGGTATTAATACAGTGTCTAGACCACCTCTTTTGTATAAATGCCCTTCAGAATCCAAACACAGTATTGCCACGCAGCAAAATTTTGCGTATAATCTTTCAAGTCAACCTGATAAAATATTGAACAATTTGTGAACAAAGATATCTTGAAATGTGATATTAGGCCTGTATGGCAGTACTGTTACTGTATGGCAGTACGGTATTGGCTATTGCTTTCTCCAATATGTTTTCTATTTTGCATTCAATTGTATGTCAATGCCATTTATCTTTCAATATTTATTTAATATATACAGTGGGGATTATATAGATTTTGCAGGTTTTCCTACTTAAAGCATGTAGAGGTCTGTACTTTTTATTTTAGGTACACTTCAACTGTGAGAGACGGAATCTAAAACAAAAATCCAGAAAATCACATTGTATGATTTTCAAGTAATTAATTAGCATTTTATTGCATTTTATACACAGCCCAATTTGGGATGACTATTTTGGGGCGAAATAGCGGCCACAATTCGTCCATAATTCGCCCATAATTCGACGTCACGTGCTGATGGGGTATGACCAAAGTTATTCTATTTAGCTACACTTTGTAGTACATTTTTACACTATAATAAATGTTTCTGATGCCACATCGCCGGTTTTCAAAGGCAGTCGCTTTTTAGCTTTTTGTCTGAAAGTATTTTCTCAACTGCGATACCAACTCCAGTCAGCAGATGGCGATGTGCGTCTTTCAGGTGATTCTGCCACTGTGACGTATAATCTAGTGGACGGGACGCTTCTTCAACATCAACAGTTAGTCAGCCACCTTGGTTCACTCTAACTTTATGGAAAAAGGTTTATTCAATCAATCTAGCAACTCCTCTCATACTGGGAAGATATTTTCACATTTCTATGTCATGGTTAGTTCCTAGGATAATGTAACTCATACATTTACATCTTTCAATACTTCTAAAATGGGGTCCAGGTTTTAAACAATTACAGGTTCAAAATAATTACAGGTTTAAAACAATTACAGGTTTAAAACAATTACAGGTGCACCTTACACTATATCATACATGGACTTAACTAGTAAACACAGAATCTAGTTTTCATCCAGTTCACACAGCTGACTGGGCCCTGTTTACAATGATAGATGTCTTTGAGTCGACTGCCTCTCAGATCATCCTCCACTGACTCGGCCCTGTCTACACCCCCAAGGGGCCCCTCAGGAATACACACTCAGAGCCTACGAGGCTTTTCTAAAAACTCCACTTGTTTCGCTCACGTCTTTTTTTTTTTTTTAACTACGTTTGAGATGTGGTATCCACTCGGCTCGCTGCCTCTCAGATCAAAGGTGGGTCCATCTGCTCCGTTCCCAAAGTGTGGTCTCCCTGAGATCCCAAGTTTGAGGGATCCCTCGTGTACCATTTACCCAGGTCGTCAGGAGCGAAGATTCACATCCCCATCGCCAAATGTGGTTAATTTCTTTAATATCAAATGAGGAGACAAACTTATCACACAAGTCAGAGTTATTCTTAAACTAAATATTTATTCACTTATTAATAAGGGAGCAGGTCAATACAATGCACACATATAAAGTGAATCAATTGAGTGCTCTACGATAATGATGGCTGGTTGACGAATCACCCCCAGATGACTCATTGAGAGCCACGAGACAAAAGTACAAAGGTCTTTTATAGCCAAGATACACCCCTTTCAACCTACATGACGAACAACAGATGTATAGAACGGGTCACAAGGTTAAGATTTGTATGAAAGATACTTATAATTCTCAACAGACAGTATCTGCTGTAAAAACAGTACTCTTTGTGTAGAGACCATGGTCTGGCCCTGGGATCATCTCTCCCTGGTACCATATAGAACAGAAACATTCACTCATCCTCTGGAATGTGGTCTCTTTAGGTTTTATCACCCAAAAGACATTGTAAATCTCCTGTCAGTGTTTTCTCCCAGAGGCCCATCGTCAGTAGAACACACAGACACAATAGTTCTAAGAACCCTCTATTCTGTTGCATAAAACAACCATTTGATGCAATAAAAGTCTTATAACATAATGTTGCAGTTTTTCTCTCAGTGTCCACTGAAAGTTGACTAGTAACAACAACTGGGACCTAAAAGACACCAACCATGAGACCCACTAAATCTGCCCAAGAAGAGGCAAACAAAAGAAAAAGAAAAACCCACACCAAACTTAGACAGGAAGCAAACCAAAAAGGTGGAGCAACTAAAGGTGTTGACTCTCCACATCTATCAAGACAACTGGAGCACTGGGCCAGACACTCTTAAATAGAACCTGGACCAGCTCAGGTGAAACACCTTCCCACTAACGAGATGGACAAGCCAGCACAGGTGTAACACATACTGACTAACGAGGTGACACCAATCAGTGCGTCCTACGTGCTAACGAGCTATACGTGCTAAAGTCCAACTTCAAAACATAAATGGAAAAACCAAAGCCTTCACCAATATAAACATAGTGTCTACTGGCTGTCAACAATTAAAAACAAGAAAACACATATTTCTAAATAATAATATACAATAGTATTATTTCTTTCAAATATTTCTTTATAGAATCGGAAAACTCACTAGCTTCAAGAACTCTAGTCCACTTTTTATTTAGTCAAGTCAGTTAAGAACACATTCTTATTTTCAATGACGACCTAGGAACAGTGGGTTAACTGCCTTGTTCAATGAGGACCAGGAACAGTGGGTTAACTGCCTTGTTTAGGGTCAGAAAGACATATTGTCAGCTCGGGGATTCGATCCAGCAATCTTTTGGTTACTGGCCCAACGCTCTAACCACTAGGCTACTGAAAGTACGTTGAAATTCAATTGTTTTCTAGTAATTTAACTACAACCGAATGAATATTGGACGACGGGCATAGCATGGTTGCATAGTCTTATTTTCAACGTCTTTTCAAAGACACTTTGCTAGGTGGGATAGCATCAATGTCAAAACACAGATTTAATGTGTCCAAATCAATAAGCAATATACAGAAACAGTTTGTGATATATTGAAAAACTAAACATAAAATGTGCTATATACACAAACATCTGCCATAATAATCATATTACTTGTACTTGTATTTATTTAAACAAGCTCCTTATAAACTGCACAAGCACCAAAAATGCTGTTGTTTGAACAAGTAGCAATAAATCACTGATATTGATTAGGGGGGAAATCAGGTTGTACCTGCTGTTGAAACTAACACAACTAAAAAACACACATGGAAATGGGAGATATATTTTACCTCACTGGTTAGAGGACAACCTGCAGAAGACAGTCAGCTACATATTGGAGTGATGCATTTAAATTTAGGGGTCGCTAAACAAAGGAACGCAACACTTATTTGTCATCACTCTTCGATATCATGTTGAAATCAATTGTGCCGAGAGGAGGGAGATGAGGTTGCACGTCCTGTTAAAACTAACAGCTCAAAAACCACACGGAATCTGGGAATAATGTGTACATCCCTGGTTAGAGGACAACTCGTTTTTTGTTAGTCACTTTCTGATAAATCTCATAAATTGTACTCTTCCAATTCAGAGCCAGGATTTTCCCCCTGAGGCTAATATCCATATCATGTTGAAATCAATAGAACAGGGGACAAACGTTTAGGGTTCTACATTGTGACATCATTAAAATACTCCTACTACAATGTTAAAACATTCTACATTATGACATCATTACACACTCCTCCTACAATGTTTAAACATTCTACATTGTGACATTATTTCATTGATATCATGAAACAACTCCTTGATGTATTTTATGTTTAATCAGAGATCTTTTATCAGAGTATCCCTTCCCCTGTGTGTGTCCACTTGTGTATATTCAGGCTGTTTTGCTGAGTAAAACTCTTCCCACATCGATCACAGCTATAAGATTTCTCTCCTGTGTGTGTTCTAAGGTGTATAGTTAGATAGTTAGAAGTACTAAAACTCTTCCCACATTGATCACATAACGGATTCTCTCCTGTGTGTGTTCTCTGGTGTACTGTCAGATAGTAAGAAGTACTAAAACTCTTCCCACATTGATCACATAACGGATTCTCTCCTGTGTGTGTTCTCTGGTGTACTGTCAGATAGTAAGAAGTACTAAAACTCTTCCCACATTGATCACATAACGGATTCTCTCCTGTGTGTGTTCTCTGGTGTACTGTCAGATAGTAAGAAGTACTAAAACTCCTCCCACATTGATCACAGCTATATGGTTTCTCTCCTGTGTGTATTCTCTGGTGTATTGTTAGAGAGGAAAATGAAGATAAACTCTTCCCACATTGATCACAGCTATATGGGTTCTCTCCTGTGTGTGTTCTCTGGTGTATTGTTAGAGAGCTAGAAGTAGTAAAACTCTTCCCACATTGATTACAGCTATATGGTTTCTCTCCTGTGTGTGTTCTTTGGTGTAGAGTCAGATGGCTATATTTAACAAAACTCTTCCCACATTGAGCACAGCCATATGGTTTCTCTCTTGTGTGAATTCTCTGATGAATTTTAATGCATGATGAGGAGGTAAATCTCTTCCCACATTGACCACAGCAATAAGGTTTCTCTCCTGTGTGGAATCTCTGATGAATTTTAATGCCTGATGAGGAGGTGAATCTCTTCCCACAGTCAGAGCAGCGGTGAGGTTTCTTTCCTGTCGATCTCTGCTGGTGTTTCTTGAGGAGTTCTGACGTGGAGAGACTCTTCTCTGCCTCGGCAGCGTCATGATGTAGTTGAGACTCCCCAGAGGATCCACGATAGTCCCGTCTCTCTCCTGTGTGAACAACAAAGTCAGACGGTTAAAGGGCCACAACAGCAGAAATCCACTGTTTATTTGAGGTAAAGGGTGATGCCCAGAGGTCTGTTAAATTATTTTACAATTGTCTTAAGACAGTCAAACCTAAGCAGTTTACCAGACGACCTTTGATCTCCAAAAAGGTCCCTTTCTGTGTTTGCTAAAGTTGCAGCACGAGGGCGATGCACACACAATTTGATTGCAGAAACACCTCCCTACTAAAGAGGAAACCACTAGTTATGGATGTAGTATATCTGGCAATGAGGAAACCGATAGTTATGGATGTAGTATATCTGCCTGGAGCAAAAATGGTGAGCAAAGATTTTAATTTTCCACAATGTATTCTGAATATTACAGCGCAAGATCAGGAGTGCTACTCAAGGAAACTCACATTAAGCTCTGTGTCTATTCACTAATTCACCACCGTGGGGGAAAACTCAGGGGAGTTCTCATAGGCTGACAGCAAAAATAGCCTCCATTTACAGGTTGTTTATGAGTGCATTTCACATTACTTTTGGATAATAACTGTAACGCTCGATTGAATCTCCTGCTTAATATGTTTGTGTTATTGCCGCAAATCAACTGCTTTATACTTATAAAACACTTCAACCAGTAAAATGCTCTTTAGCTAGCTTTGCCATCAGCCTGAAACTGGGGGTTTGTACATTAAGTGTTTAACAAATTGGCCCATAACTTCACCTAACAACAACATAGACCTACTGTAGGACCCATAACTTCACCTAACAATAACATAGACCTAGGACTATAAATCATTTAATATTTCAGGTGAAACATGGAAACTAAAATGTCTTTGTCATGACATTTCATAACCTGATCACCAGATAATTTTGTGAATAATCCCACTAGACTACTCTGTAATGTGTTGTCATTCTAAATGTCCCGAAAAGGAAAATAGCTCTGTGTGTTGTACAATAGCCTATCCATCAAGGAACAGTTCTCTACACATTGTGAGCTAAGTATCTCTGTGTGCAAACAGACTAACGAGACCTTACTGTAAATCAAGCAGACAATAACATTATAAGCACCAATTTGTTAGGTATTTTGGATCCAACGTGGAGCACGGCATAACTGTCTTTACCAGAGTAATGAACGAAGAAGCACTCTGGTTGTTTTTGCATGTCGTGGTGTTTGTCATTTGACTGGCATTCAGAAAATGATTTCCTGGATCAGCTGATGATAGTTGAACATGTGACTGTAACTAAACAGCTACAGTATTAAGTATTATGTGTAATTATTGAAAAACCACGTTAATGACAGTATCCATTTGGGTGTTGTCAATAAAGTTAAGGGGACTTTCGGTTAGAACCATTGGATTTAGCAAACTCTGAAATGATTGAAAACTGTTTTCCCAGCGTAACATAAGGAGACACTAAATGTGACGTAGTTAGAGAGCATTTCAGAGATCTGAATACAAAAAACGGTCCCACTGCAAGATCCAGTATTTAAGTTGAAGTTCATCATATGACAAGCGTAACGTTATGACTATAACTATTGTTCCCTGAAGGAGGGAAACTAGGTACAACATACTATTAAATCCACATGTTATGACTATAACTACTGTTCCCTGAAGGAGGGAAACAAGGTACAACATACTATTAAATCCACACCTTCCTGGAATCCCTGTCTTCCACAGGTGATGAGCGTGAGGCTTGGATTTATTCCTTCAATTTAATACCAATCTTCACCGACCCATGAAGGGGTGGGGCCAATCAGGTGTTGTACCTCGTTTCCCTCCTTCAGGAAACAGTAATTATAGTCAAAGTTACACTTCCTTTCAGTCGGTCAACTTCGGTACAACATACTATGGAGAAATAGATTCATTTCCCATGCCGACCCAAACGGATACTAAATGAAACGACCCATGGCAGATCACCCAGACCTTACCCCGCAAGATGCGTCAGTTTTGTCAATTTATTCATTCTTTTGTTTGAAACACTCCTGTCAATGTTGAGTAAGGACGCACACCTGATTACACATATAGAAGTAGGATTAGTCTACATGGCCTGCACACAAATGTAGGCCTATAAATGTGCCTATTTGGGGATGTCTGATTGTCTTAACGCACCACCACTAATGAGTATGACCTCCAGCAGGCCACAAATGTGCATGTGTCAGCATATGGTCTCACAAGGGCTCTGAGGATCTCATCTCGGTACCTAATGGCAGTCAGGCTACCTCTGGCGAGCACATGGAGGGCTGTGCGGCCCCACAAAGAAATGCCACCCCACACCATGACTGACCCACCGCCAAACCGGTCATGCTGGAGGATGTTGCAGGCAGCAGAACGTTCTCCACGGCGTCTCCAGACTCTGTCACGTCTGTCACATGTGCTCAGTGTGAACCTGCTTTCATCTGTGAAGAGCGCAGGGCGCCAGTGGCGAATTTGCCAATCTTGGAGTTCTCTGGCAAATGCCAAACGTCCTGCACGGTGTTGGGCTGTAAGCACAACCCCCACCTGTGGATGTCGGGCCCTCATACCACCCTCATGGAGTCTGTTTCTGACAGTTTGAGCAGACACATGCACATTTGTGGCCTGCTGGAGGTCATTTTGCAGGGCTCTGGCAGTGCTCCTCCTTGCACAAAGGCGGAGGTAGCGGTCCTGCTGCTGGGTTGTTGCCCTCCTACGGCCTCCTCCACGTCTCCTGATGTACTGGCCTGTCTCCTGGTAGCGCCTCCATGCTCTGGACACTACGCTGACAGACACACCAAACCTTCTTGCCACAGCGCGCATTGATGTGCCATCCTGGATGAGCTGCACTACCTGAGCCACTTGTGTGGGTTGTAGACTCCGTCTCATGCTACCACTAGAGTGAGAGCACCGCCAGCATTCAAAAGTGACCAAAACATCAGCCAGGAAGCATAGGAACTGAGAAGTGGTCTGTGGTCACCACCTGCAGAATCACTCCTTTATTGGGGGTGTCTTGCTAATTGCTTATAATTTCCACCTTTTGTCTATTCCATTTGCACAACAGCATGTGAAATTTATTGTCAATCAGTGTTGCTTCCTAAGTGGACAGTTTGATTTCACAGAAGTGTGATTGACTTGGAGTTACATTGTGTTGTTTAAGTGTTCCCTTTATTTTTTTGAGCAGTGTATATATCCTAGAAACCTGGTTAAACTATCATTATGACATCATGGATGAATTCTAGAATATACTATATATCCTAGAAACCTGGTTAAACTATAATTAGGACATCATGGATGAATTCTAGAACATACTATATGTCCTAGAAACCTGGTTAAACTATCATTATGACATCATGGATGAATTTTAGAATATACTATATATCCTAGAAACCTGGTTAAACTATAATTTTGACATCATGGATGGCCAGTCCTTGTATTCATAGTGTATTGAATTCAGGGGGTAGCCCTGAGCTGAACTCAAACCTGGGTCCAGTGACTCAAGTTTACACCTTATAACTGTTACACCAAGATGTCCGAACTTCTTGACGAGGACCCCAGGTTTTGGGTTAAGGTTGATACAATAGCTTTCTCTATGAATTTGAGAGTGGTTACATTTCTCCAACCCCATCTCTCAGCTGTTTACCAAACCAAGTCTCTGGGCAGCCATTTTGTTTCTGTTTAAATCCTAGGTTGTCTCTTTAAAAAAGCCACACAACAAACAACCAATCTGCAGTTGAAACAATAACAAAGCTGTAATTCTACTACTGTTTTGCTAATAAGATGATGATGGGGTTGGAGAAATCTAACTACTCTCAAATTCATAGACAGACCAATGGATGCAAGGACTGACTATCCATGGTATCAACATTATAGTTTTAACCATGTTGAGGCTATACAGTGTTGATTTACATTGTTTCTAAACAGCTTATTTGGGGTTCTGATGGTGTACAACAGTTTAACTAAGCTCATGAGGCATGTGTTTAACACCAAACATCAGTTCAACAACTGCAGAGTTTGTGCCTCTGTATTTAAGACAGTACTTACGAGTGTTAATCAGGGAACGGTTTCTCAAAACCATCTTATGGCTAAGTTCACCGTTAGAACCATCGGACACCTTAAGATGCGTTTGGGAAACCGGGCCCAGAAGTCCAGTTTCCTTCTCTTCTTCCTCCTCCTTTTCCGATGTAACAGTCATCTCCCCTTCTTTCACTCTGAACGCTTCTTCCTCTTCTTTCACAGTAACGGCCTCATCCTCTACTTCTTGTTTTACTGTGATACCCTCCTCTCCTTTAGCACGGGAGTAGCTTAGTGACCGCATGGTCGGGATGTTAGCTAGCTAGGCTAATGCTAACTTAACCAGCCCGCTGTCGGAATAATAACAACAACACCGTAATTATGAAATTAAAACGGATAACTAACTAGCCGACAGAAGAGGGTTTAAAACACAGTGGCTAATAATTACGAAAGCGTCTAAAGAGCTTTATTGGTTCGTCTATTGTGTCTAGCAAGCTACAGAGGCATCTGACGAACTGTTGCTGCTGTTGAAAGAAGCGTTCCCGTCCACTAGATTATACGTCACAGTAGCAGCATTGCCGTAAAGTCGCAGACCGCAATCTGTTGACTGGACTGGGTAACGCAGTTGAGTAAAATGTATATTTAATTTTCAGACAAAAAGTTAAAGGGTAGGAACCAGGGACGTCGCTAGAACTAAAATATTAATTAGCCCCCCCTAAATAAATCAATATCAGTCAATATATTTTTTCTGTAATTTCTTTTTTTTGTCAACCGTTCCATCTCATCTTAAACTTTTTACCGGGCCGGCACTAGGACCGGGGGAGGCTGCTGCTGCGCTAGTGACTGTTAGACTTTCTTCAGCAAAGATATAGTAGAACTGAACTGAATCAAAGATGGCGAACAGAAATACTAGGAGAGAGGGGTACGCCTTTACAGAACTGAAATGAATCAAAGATGGCGAACAGAAATACGAGAAGAGAGGGGTACCCCTACACAGAACTGAACTGAATCAAAGATGGCGGACAGAAATACTAGAAGAGAGGGGTACCCCTACACAGAACTGAACTGAATCAAAGATGGCGGACAGAAATACTAGAAGAGAGGGGTACCCCTACACAGAACTGAACTGAATCAAAGATGGCGGACAGAAATACTAGAAGAGAGGGGAACCCCTACACAGAACTGAATCAAAGATGGCGGACAGAAATACTAGGATGGAAGCAAATGTAAGGGATTATAAAGTCATAACTAATCATGCAAAAACATGTACAGTTGACAGGAATGTTAGTTCATGTAGAGACAAACGATTATGCATTTTTTAAATCATAGTTCATTTACGAAAATCGTGATTTAGCCAGCTAGCTGACTAGCTAACATTAGCCAGCTAGCTGGCTAGCTTTATGGGTGTTGTGACATGAGTATGAAATTGTAATTCTGGTTGTTTTAGGGACTCCTGAAACAACCAGCAAACCAGACTGTCGTTTTGGGAAACAGTTGATGTATAGAATCTAGCTAGCTGAAGATTTTACTGCAAATTGAATGTACAATTTTGTACGCTTTCCTTGCTTATATTTGCCATGCAGATAGATGAAATCACGTAGCTAGCTATGTTCTTGCTTATTGTGCAGTGGATGATTAAAATCCCTGTATGCCCATGGATGTGTAGCTAGCTATCTAGCCGATCTGTGTATGGACCCAAACGTTTGGTATACATATTAGTTCAGAACCTAGCTATGAACCTCAGCTATCATAGCCAGTTGTTTCAACTTCAAAACAGCCTGAATGACATTAATGAAGCCTATGGATTGAGTAGAATATAATATAATGTTGTGCCAAGGATGCAAGTCGTATATACATGTAGTTATTACCATGCATGAGATCCCCACATTGTAGCCTGTACATTTAATATATTCACTGATCATGTACTCTACCTTGGCAAATAAAGGTGCAGTTTAGGTATTAATGTCTTTGAGATTATTTTTCAGTCATATCCAATACCAGGAGAATCAAATTCCAGTCTTTGAATGACGCTGTGTCTGCATGTATGTATTACAATTATACACTTCAACAGTGTTTACCAATCTTGGTCCTGGGACATCAATGGTTACACATTGTAACTAATAGACTAGAAACAGGATTTAACTAGTTAATTCATATATACAGAAACATAATGTTAAAAACAGAACACTACACTTCCTATGCATCATGTAAATACTCCAACACCGGTTCATCTCAACATCTAATGCCCTTCATCTGCATTGATCTGATAAACACAGGATAGGTGGAGTATTTCATCTCATTACACTTCATTTCAACCAGTAGAGAATGTGAAACGCTTTATTGAAAAGCTCATTATCCAAGTGTTATAAATACAAGTTCAATCTGTCCTTCAATGCACATCTGTTGTGCATTATAAAAACAGAGGAAGAAAGAGGTGGAGAGAGAGGTGTAAAAGACAGAAAGGGAAAGAGGTAAGCACATAGGAGCAGGGAAGGCAGCACATGATTAATGAATCACAGTGCTACCTAAATATTCTCTCAGTTTTTCACAATTACATAACAGTGTCTCTAGTCGGCCCAAAGGTTATCTTAAAAGCAGGTGAGGTGGTGATGATGGGACTGGGGGTTGGCATCCTCACACATCAAAACATGTCTGCAGACGAGAGACAGATGGAGAGAGAGAGCTTGTTTAAGCCTTGTGTTTTTATTTTTTATTCTAACATTGTTAGTCATCAATCAGGAGGTGAAATGCAAAACTGACCTTGGATCATTAACTCTGGGACTACTGCATCTCTGTCTGTATTTCAATGTAAAGCATCTCTTTAATAATACTTCCTGTATAATATAAACTGACCTGGGATCATTAACTCTGGGACTACTGCATCTCTGTCTGTATTTCAATGTAAAGCATCTCTTTAATAATACTTCCTGTATAATATAAACTGACCTGGGATCATTAACTCTGGGACTACTGCATCTGTCTGTATTTCAATGTAAAGCATCTCTTTAATAATACTTCCTGTATAATATAAACTGACCTGGGATCATTAACTCTGGGACTACAGCATCTCTGTCTCTATTTCAATGTAAAGCATCTCTTTAATAATACTTCCTGCATAATATAAACTGACGTTGGATCATTAACTCTGGGACTACTGCATCTATCTGTATTTCAATGTAAAGCATCTCTTTAATAATACTTCCTGTTGACCTGACCAAGTGACCTCTCCCCTCTGATCATGCTGTGCCCTCGATGTAGCCAGTTCAGATGCAGGAGGGGTTCACCGACACAGCTGATATAACCTAGAGGATTTAGGGAGAAGGGGAGAGAGGGATGAAGTGAAGGAGAGAGACTGTTATTGAGAAAATAAGGTAGTTAAAGAGACAGTGTTCAACAGGAATCTGTGTGTGGCCTCACCTGGTGTCCACACCACACTAAGTGGCTGCAGAGTACTTTATGCTGAAAAACATGAACGGACACACAAGGACAAACAATATAGCGTAGTTATAGAAATAATGAAGTGTCTTACTATTCTCCATGGTTGGCCCTCTTGCCTATTCTTTGAAGGTGGAAGGAGCCACAGTTATACACCTGAGCCTGCTTACTGCACAACACAATCCATCAATCAGATTGATACATGAGTCTGTAGGTGTGGGTTATAGGGTGTCTAATTGTTCTACATTTTTTCAATATGGGTGATTTAAGATAGCCTGTTTTGCTTTTGCACAGACATCACACCCTTACCTAAACAGCACCCTCACCTAAGAAGTAGAAATCAAAGGGAGAGAAACTGTGAATTGAATAACTGCAATTGACATAGCTAAGTAAATGGAATAATACACGTATTGCAATGTGAATGGCTCTTAAAAGTGCATAGTGTAGTCTATGGTGTTGCCAGGGAACAGCACCCTCTTTGAAGAAGTAGGAGGTGAAGATCTCCTGCACACGGATTGCCTCTCTTGCTGCGTGGTTGGACCCCATCCTTGAAACATCCTGCAGAGCAGCAGACTCCTCCTCTGGGACACGGCGGCGAGCTGTAGATCCCCTCCTGGTCCTCGTGTCCATCCTCATGAAGTTACGCAGGACACAGGTAGCCTTCACACACCTGAATTCCTCCAGGAGGCAGTCCCAGATGACCCTGGTCACCCAACCTTGCAGTGCCCTACACGGTAACTGTAGGCAATCGTTTTGCAGGAATCTCCAGTTACAAGGTATCTGTAGGAATATGGAAGACAATGTAGTTATAACCAAGACAATGTAACTGTTACATCACCAGGTCATTGTGGATTACTAAAGTATAATATCCCTGATAACAAATCATGATAACATTGGATTGATAGATGCATGGGCACACATATGTACATGTCTTACTATTCTCCATGTTTGGCCCTCTTGCCTATTCTTTGAAGGTGGAAGGAGCCACAGTTATACACCTGAGCCTGCTTACTGCACAATCCATCAATCAGATTGATACATGAGTGTGTAGGTGTGGGTTATAGAGTGTCTAATTGTTCTACATTTTTTCAATATGGGTGATTTAAAATAGCCTGTTTTGTTTTTGCACAGACATTACACCCTCACCTGAGAAGTAGAAATCAAAGGGAGAGAAACTGTGAATTGAATAACTGCAGTTGACATAGCTAAGTAAATGGAAGAATACTCTTATTGCAATGTGAATGGCTCCTAAAAGAGCCTTTGGTTGTACATAGTGTAGTCTATGGTGTTGCCAGGGAACAGCACCCTCTTAAAAGAGCCTTTGGTTGTCCATAGTGTAGTCTATGGTGTTGCCAGGGAACAGTACCCTCTTAAAAGAGCCTTTGGTTGAGCATAGTGTAGTCTATGGTGTTGCTAGGGAACAGCAACCTCTTTGAAGAGCCTTTGGTTGTGCATAGTGTAGTCTATGGTGTTGCCAGGGAACAGCACCCTCTTAAAATAGCCTTTGGTTGTGCATAGTGTAGTCTATGGTGTTGCCAGGGAACAGCACCCTCTTTGAAGAAGTAGGAGGTGAAGATCTCCTGCACACGGATTGCCTCTCTTGCAGCGTTGTTGGACCCCATCCTTGAAACATCCTGCAGAGCAGCAGACTCCTCCTCTGGGACACGGCGGCGAGCTGCAGATCCCCTCCTGGTCCTCGTGTCCATCCGCATGAAGTTACGCAGGACACAGGTAGCCTTCACACACCTGAATTCCTCCAGGAGGCAGTCCCAGATGACCATGGTCACCCAACCTTGCAGTGCCCTACACGGTAACTGTAGGCAATCGTTTTGAAGGAATCTCCAGTTACAAGGTATCTGTAGGAATATGGAAGACAATGTAATTATTAGACTGTTACATCACCAGGTCATTGTGGATTACTAAAGTATAATATCCCTGATAACAAATCATGATAACATTGGATTGATAGATGCATGGGCACACATATGTACATGTGTAGCATGTGACAATAACAGGATCATATCAAGGACAGCATCACAAATGAATACATAAATACCACTTGAAGCTTGATGATGAGTTGATCATTTGAATCAGCTGTGCAGTGCTGAGGCAAAAACAACAATGTGCCTCTTTGAGTCCCCAGGACTGAGAACCACTGCTCTTCATTGGGACCTCTTCATATGTAGACTGGCTTTCATAGCACTCTTTATCTGAGGACAGAAAACCTCACAAGAAACACACTTCATTATAGTCAAATTACACCACACTGAATATTATGTTACTATTATCTCCGTCCTCACTTCTAGGGACAGGAACTACACAAAAGTACCTGCCCTATCCAGAATAGCCTCCTCTCTCACTGACAGTTGGGGCTGCTATCCTTTCACCCTCCATGGCTGTTAGCTAGCTACCTACAAATGCATTTGGAGTTTGTTTTTTACAGTGATAAATACATCAAGATATATAGCTAATATGACGTTAGGTAGTTGCTGATATTTAATTCACTTAGCTATCTATCGATACAGTATTTGAAGTTGGCTAGATAGCTAGCCAACTAGCTAGCTCATTTAGCAGCTAATTTGAGTTAGCCTGCACTGTAGCTAGTTAGCTAATAATACATCGTTGTTTTTACATTTTAAAAATCTATTTACTTACTTGAATAGGTTCTCCCAGCCATGTGGACAACTGGAAACAGGGCAGCAAAGTCTGTCCCCAGAGCGTTTTAGAGGATATTACTATTGAACTATGTACCCATTTAATAACCAGACCTTCATACAAACTTGCTCTGCTGAATTCTTGATGGCGTCACAACGGGCGGCCTAAGCGGCATCTAGTCCATCTGCTGACTGGACGCAGTTCAGTAAAATGTAGATTTTATTTTCAGATAACAAGTTAAAAACTTCTTGCCACTATAGGGGGTGCTGTTTCACATTAGCATAATTTCCTCTACAGATTAAACGGCTTCCTACTCAATTCTTGCTCGTACAATATGCATATTATTATTATTATTGGATAGAAAACACTCTCTAGTTTCTATAGCCGTTGGAATTTTGTCTCTGAGTGAAACAGAACTCAATCTACAGCACTTTTCATTATAGGGAGTCAGATTTCAAACATTTTGGCCACTGATCTGGAGTCAGTTTAAAGGTCCGTGTAAATGCTATGGAGAAACAGACACGTCTTACGTCTTCCCCTGGATGTCAGTGCGTGATCACGCTTTGAATGGAGTCGATTGCGCAATCAGGGGCTGTATAAAACAGAAAATACCGGAAGTAGCTTCCCTTTGCTGCCTGCGCCTTGCGCGCGAAGGACATCGGACTCGCCTCCTTCCAAGCGTTAGTTTAGCCAGTAATATTTCTGCGGTCATGTTTTTACCCGTTATAAGTGTTAACAGCATCATAAGGTAGTTAATTTGAACCGTTGTATAGCAATTTATATCCTTTTAGTGCGATTTTGAGGCATTGCTTTGTTGTGCACTTTGAAGCGGTGGGCACGTTTCGGGGTCCCGGTCGTACGTTAGTGGGCATTTCGACGGACAAGTGGACATCTTTCGACCAAAAGAAGATTAGACCCAAGAAAGGATTCTTTGCCCAAGATTCTGATGGAAGAACAGCTCACAGTAAGAACAATTTATGATGATAAATCGTGTTTCTGTCGAAAAATGTTACACGCTTACGCCGCCATTTTGTTTTGTATAGCTTCGCTTGGCGCAACCTGTATTGAAAAGTAAGGATAATTTAAAAAATGTAAATCAGCGATTGCATTAAGAACTAGTTTGTCTTTCGATTCCTGTCAACCCTGTATTTTTTAGTCAAGTATATGATTAGCTTTTGATTAAACTAGATCACTCAAAGATGGCGACCGACATTTCCAGGCTTGTTTTGCTACTATTTTCATTGTATAACCACGTTTTTTTATGGCTAAATATGCACATTTTCGAACAAACTGTATATGTATGTTGTAATATGATGTTACAGGAGTGTCATCTGAAGAATTCTGAGAAGGTTAGTGAAAAAATTAATATATTTTGGCGATGATACGATATCGCTCTCTTTGGCTAGAATCAGTGCTCGGGTAATGTTTGCGTATGTGGTATGCTAATATAACGATTTATTGTGTTTTCGCCGTAAAACACTTAGAAAATCTGAAATGTTGTCTGAATTCACAAGATCTGTGTCTTTCCATTGCTATGTGCTGTGTATTTTTAAGAAATGTTTTATGATGAGTAAATTGGTAATACACGTTGCTGTCTGTAGTAATTCTAGGAGCTTTGGTGAGATTTGTGATGCTGGCTGCAATGGCAAACTATGATTTATACCTGAAATATGCACATTTTTCTAACAAAACCTATCCTATACCATAAATATGTTATCAGACTGTCATCTGATGAGGTTTTTTCTTGGTTAGTGGCTATCAATATCTTAGTTTAGCCGAATTGGTGATAGCTACTGGTGTTGAGAGAAAATGGTGGACAAAGAAAAATGGTGATTTTTGCTAACGTGTTTAGCTAATAGATTTACATATTGTGTCTTCCCTGTAAAACATTTTAAAAATCTGAAATGGTGGCTTTATTCACAAGATCTGTATCTTTCATTAGGTGTCTTGGACTTGTGATTTAATGATATTTAGATGCTACTATTTAATTGTGACGCTATGCTAGCGATGCTAATCAGTGTGGGGGGGGTGGGGGGTGATCCCGGATACGGGGTTGAGGTTCGGTAAAGGTTAAAGTGTAGGAAGCATGAGTTTTTACTCACCAGTGTAACAAAACAGTGTGGTTAAAGACTTAGTAACTTAGTTGAAGCCACGATCAGGTTACCTATAAGTACAAACAGTTATGCTTTTGTTTTAAATTTACAAAATTAAAATTACAAATGTACATTTTAAATGTTTTCGTAATACTCAAGTATTACAATTGTTTTTTTAGGGGTGTAGGGTGGAAGCTGTCTCCACGTAACAGGGAATTCCTGTCCGTCGGCTTCCTGTATAGGTCTGTGCTAAAACCACCCCCCTCCCTCTTAATCAAAATGTCCAGATAACTTGTTTCATGCTCATCAAAGGTGAGGGTGAATTTCAGATGTTCACTGCTTGTATTGATGAAGGAGTGGAATCGATGAAGTTCCTCTGCTGTCCCCTGGAATAGAAGGAACACGTCATCAATGAAGACTTTTACAGAGCCTGATGAGGTGCTAGAATGGATTGTTAGGGCTGACAATCACATTCTTCTCTAACAACCCCACATACATATTGGCATAATTAGATGCTATTTTTTTTACCATAATGACCTGAGCGCCTACTTGTCTTGTCTGTGTTTCTTTTACACCTGCTATGTAAAAGAGACCGAAGAATGTGTAAAAGTATAGCTTCCGTCCCTCTCCTCGCCCCTACCTGGGCTCGAACCAGGGACCCTCTGTACACATCAACAACTGACACCTACGAACCATCGTTACCCATCGCTATTAGTACGCACCCCGCTAACTAGCTAGCCATTTCACATTGGTTACAAATGCACAATGGTCAATGCTATCTGGGATTCTTGGGACATCCCTACCCAAAACCCTAACCTTAACCCCTAACTTAACCATTTTAAATGTCAACTTCAACGGGCTACGGACGTCCCAAAGATGTATCGCTACCTGAAAATACATGATCTAAGTGATTGATAGTTAGTATTCAGCAGTCATAAAGCCTTATTTACTTTAATGAACTACTAAAATACTGATTTTGTCAGAGCACAGACAGCAGCTCTACACTTTATTGACTGACTGATCCATTCATCCTTCCATCCCTCCTCAGCCTTCCTCTCTTCTGAAGACCCAGTGAGGGTGGAGCTCAGTCAGAGAGCTGTTGAGGGACTGGTTAGGAAGAACACTTCTACAGCCAGAGAGGTGAGAGGTCACACATGGTTTAGATGGTAAATATTTTTGTCCCCTTAGTGGTTCATCACATAAGCAAAAGGGAATATGTTCCATCATCTATGTTTATTTACGTTAGTGCATATTGTATTGGTGTAATTTCTCACCCCTTTTGGCTGTATGAAAGGTAATTTCCCCTCAGGCACACACATTTGTTCTTTGATATTATGAAGGTAATTTGTGTAGAATGTACTTTTCCCCACTCATTCACCCCATCTCTTCACATTGCTTATTTATATTCAGTGGCCTGACTGCATCCAGACTATGTCAAGGCCCAACCTGGTAGATCTGAACCGAATGCAGCTTGGAGTGATCAGATGACAGAAGTCACATTTAGGTGCCAGGTGTAACTGAGGCCATATATGCTCCACATCCATTACTTTGAGTGTTTTATATAATATGACTAAATGTGCTTCTTTCTGTGTTGCAGGGGCAGTCAAGAAATGGAACGGCAAGGAAACAGAACATGACATAAGCAGAGCTGTGGGAGACCACCTCAAGCCCCTGGTAGAGTCGGGGGTGGTGTTTACCACTCCACCAGCAGAGCTGTGGGAGACCACCTCAAGCCCCTGGTAGAGCCGGGGGTGGTGTTTACCACTCCACCAGCAGAGCTGTGGGAGACCACCTCAAGCCCCTGGTAGAGCCGGGGGTGGTGTTTACCACTCCACCACGCCTTCAGCAGGCTGGAAAAGTGGGATTTTCATTCTAAGATGGACCAAGAGTCTGTTGATTGGTCGTTCATTTGTTAAAATCAAATCAAGCTTTATTTATACAGCACATTTCAGACATGGATGCAACACAATGGCTTCACAGGAAAAAAACAATGAAAATAACCAGAAATATTTAGTACACAAAAATAACAGGATAAAAAAAACATTAGATTAAAAACTGAAAGACCAATGAGCTTTCTAAGGAAATGCCATTGATTAAAACACTAATTGGATGCAATATCCAACCCAAAATATAAGCATGTTTTTAGGAGGGGCTCTGAAAGACACTATGGGGGTGTCCACTGAAAGTTGACTAGTAACAACAACTGGGACATAAAAGACACCCACCATGAGACCCACTAAATCTGCCCAAGAAGAGGCAAACAAAAGAAAAACTCACACCAAACTTACAGACAGGAAGCAAACCAAAAAGGTGGAGCAACTAAAGGTGTTGACTCTCCACATCTATCAAGAAAACTGGAGCACTGGGCCAGACACTCTTAAATAGAACCTGGACCAGCTCAGGTGAAACACCTTCCCACTAACGAGATGGACAAGCCAGCACAGGTGTAACACATACTGACTAACGAGGTGACACCAATCAGTGCGTCCTACGCTAACGAGCTAGACGTGCTGAAATCCAACCTCAAAACATAAATGGAAAAACCAAAGCCTGTAACACCTTCCCACTTAAGACAACAAATATATCCTATATTTTTGATGGACAAATTCACTCACCACCAACAGAAAACAACTTCCATTTCACATTATAATCAACTACAATGCTTCACCTTCACCAATATAAACATGGTGTCTACTGGCTGTCAACAATTAAAAACAAGAAAAAAACACTTATTAAATAATAACTTACTAAATAATAAAATACATTAATTTTTTTCCAAATTTTTCTTTCTATAGAATCCTAAACTCCACTACCTTCTAGAACTCTCGTCTTCCTAAAACTCACTAGCTTCTAGAACTCTCGTCCACTTTTTATTTAACTGATGCAGGATTTGTAAAAAAAAATTGATCATAGACGATTGATTATTATTATTCTGCGTCCATATATATATATATATTATTTCTTCACCTTTATTTAACTAGGCAAGTCAGCTAAGAACAAATTCTTATTTACAATGACGGCCTACCGGGGAACAGTGGGTTAACTGACTTGTTCGGGGGCAAAACGACATTTTTACCTTGTCAGCTCAGGGATTCGATCCAGCAACCTTACGATTACTGGCCCAACGCTCTAACCACTATGCTACCTGCTCTAACCACTATGCTACCTGAAAGTACATTGAAATGAAGTTGTTTTCAAGTAATAAAAAAAAAAGACCTGAAAATACATATTTTCAACTATCACTTTCAACCACAACTGAAAGAATACAGACAGTCTTCTTTTCAAAGACATTTTGCTAGGTGGGATAGCCCCAATGTCAAAACACAGTTTTAACGTGTCCAAATCAGTAACCAATGTGCAGAAACAGTTTCTGATATATTGAAAACCTAAACAAAAAAATGTGCTATGTACAAACATCTGCCACAATAATCATATTACTTGTATTTTTAAAACAAGCTCCTTATAAACTGCACAAGCACCAAAAACACTGTTGTTTTGACAAGTAGCAATAAATCACTGATATCGATTAGGGGGGAAATCTGGTTGTACGTGCTGTTGAAACTAACAACAACAAAAAAAACACATGGAAATGGGAGATATCTTTTACCTCACTGGTTAGAGGACAACCTGCAGAAAACAGTCAGCTACATTTTGGAGTGATGCATTTAAATTTAGGGGTCGCTAAACAAAGGAACGCAACACTTATTTGTCATAACTCATCGATATCATGTTGAAATCAATTGTGCGGAGAGGAGGGAGATGAGGTTGCACGTCCTGTTAAAACTAACAGCTCAAAAAACACACGAAATCTGGGAATAATGTGTACTAGCTACATTTTGAAGTGTTGCATTTTGATTCAAGTGGGTCACCAACATGGTAAGTGTAACACAGCTCTTTTTGTGTGAGTCACTTTTTGTTAAATCATATAAATAGTACTCTTCCAATTCAGAGCCTGGATTTTCCCCCTGAGGCTAATATCCATATCATGTTGAAATCAATAGAACAGGGGACAAACATTTAGGCTTCTACATTGTGACATCATTAAAATACTCCTTCTACAATGTTAAAACATTCTACATTGTGACATCATTAAAATACTCCTACTACAATGGTAAAACATTCTACATTGTGACATCATTAAAATACTCCTACTACAACGTTAAAACATTCTACATTGTGACATTAATTCATTGATATCATGAAACAACTGCTTCATGTATTTTCTGATGTTTAGTCAGAGATCTTTTATCAGATTACCTCTGGTCACAGCTATAAGGTTTCTCTCCTGTGTGTGTTCTCTGGTGTCGAGTCAGAATGCCAGATGTACTAAAACTCTTCCCACATTGATCACAGCTATAAGGTTTCTCTCCAGTGTGTGTTCTCTGGTGCACTGTCAGATAGCTAGATTGAACAAAACTCTTCCCACATTGACCACAGCTATAAGGTTTATCTCCTGTGTGTGTTCTCTGGTGCACTGTCAGATAGCTAGATTGACAAAAACTTTTCCCACATTGATCACAGCTATACGGTTTCTCTCCTGTGTGTGTTCTCTGGTGCACTGTCAGAGAGCTAGATTGACTAAAACTCTTCCCACATTGATCACAGCTATAAGGTTTATCTCCTGTGTGTGTTCTCTGGTGTATAGTCAGATAGCCAGAAGTAGTAAAACTCTTCCCACATTGATCACAGCTATAAGGTGTCTCTCCTGTGTGTGTTCTCTGGTGTAATGTCAGATGGCCAGATCTAGTAAAACTCTTCCCACATTGATCACAGCTATACGGTTTCTCTCCTGTGTGTGTTCTCTGGTGCACTGTCAGTTCACTAGATTGACAAAAACTCTTCCCACATTGACCACAGCTATAAGGTTTCTCTCCTGTGTGTGTTCTCTGGTGTAAAGTCAGAGAGCCAGATGTAGTAAAACTCTTCCCACATTGACCACAACTATAAGGTTTCTCTCCTGTGTGTGTTCTCTGGTGCACTGTCAGATCACTAGATTGACAAAAACTCTTCCCACATTGATCACAGCTATAAGGTTTCTCTCCTGTGTGTGTTCTCTGGTGCACTGTCAGTTCACCAGATTGACAAAAACTCTTCCCACATTGACCACAGCTATAAGGTTTCTCTCCTGTGTGTGTTCTCTGGTGTATAGTCAGACTGCTAGATGTAACAAAACTGCTCCCACATTCATCACAGCTATACGGTTTTTCTCCTGTGTGTGTTCTCTGGTGTATAGTCAGATTGCTAGATGTAAAAAAACTCTTCCCACATTGACCACAGCTATACGTTTTCTCTCCTGTGTGTGTTCTCTGGTGCACTGTCAGAGAGCTAGATCGACCAAAACTCTTCCCACATTGACCACAGCTACAAGATTTCTCTCCAGTGTGTATTCTCTGGTGCACTGTCAGAGAGCCAGATGTAGTAAAACTCTTCCCACATTGATCACAGCAATAAGGTTTCTCTCCTGTGTGTATTCTCTGGTGCACTGTCAGATCTCCAGATAGACGAAAACTCTTCCCACATTGAACACAGCTATAAGGTTTCTCTCCTGTGTGTGTTTTCTGATGAATTTTAATGCCTGATGAGGTGAATCTCTTCCCACAGTCAGAGCAGCAGTGAGTTCTCTTCCCTGTGGATCTCTGCTGGTGTTTCTTGAGGCGTTCTGATCTGGAGAGACTCTTCTCTGCCTCGTCAACATCCTGAGGTTGTTGAGGCTCCCCAGAGGATCCACGATAGTCCCGTATCTCTCCTGTGTGAACAACAAAGTCAGATGATTAAAGGCCCACAACAGCGGAAATCCACTGTAAAAGGTGATGCCAACAGCGTAGCCATGATGTTGTACAACAATTGACGTCTGTAATGAATGTTAAAATTATTTGACAATTGTCTTAAAATGAGCAAGAATAGTCATATTTTAGTAGTAACATCGATGAAGAGGAGAGTAGAAATAAGTTATTCATGTTGTTGAAACTCTAAGCAGTGTGCCAGACGACTTTTGGTCTCCAATATAGGCCCCTTTCTGTGTTTAATAAAATTGCGGCACAAGGGCGATGCGCACACAATTTGATTGCAGAAACACCTCCCTGCTAATGAGGAAACCGATAGTAATGGATGTAGTATATCTGGAGCAAAAATGGTGAGCAAAGCTTTTAGTTTTTCACAGTGTATTCTGAATGTGAATGGGGGAAAACTCAGGGGAGTAACCTCCATTTCCAGGTTGCTTATTAGTACATTTCACACTACTTTGGATTATAATTGTAAGGCTCGCTTGAATGTCCTGCTTAATATAATGTTTGCTACAGTATTAAGAACTGCGTTAATGACAGTATACATTTGGGTGTTGCTAATAAAGTTAAGATTTCTTTGTATTTCACCTTTATTTAACCAGGTAGGCCAGTCGAGAACAAGTTCTCATTTACAACCGCGACCTGCCAAGATAAAGCAAAGCAGTGCGACAAAAAAACAACAGAGTTACATACACTTGGGATTAACAAACGTACAGTCAATAACACAATAGAAAGTCTATATACAGTGTGTGCAAATGGAGTAAGGAGGTAAGGCAATAAATAGGCCATAGTAGCGAAGTAATTACAATTTAGCATATTAACACTGGAGTGATAGATGTGCAGATGATGATGTGCAAGTAGAAATACTGGTGTGCAAAAGAGCAAAAAAAGTTAATAAAACATGGGGATGAGGTAGGCAATTGGATGGGCTATTTACAGATGGGCTGTGTACAGCTGCAGCGATCGGTAAGCTGCTCAGATAGCTGATGCTTAAAGTTAGTGAGGGAGAGTCTCCAGCTTCAGTGATTTTTGCAATTCGTTCCAGTCATTGGCAGCAGAGAACTGGAAGGAAAGGCGGCCAAAATAGGTGTTGGCTTTGGGGATGACCAGTGAGATATACTTCCTGGAGCACGTGCTACGGGTGGGTGTTGCTATGGTGACCAGTGAGCTGAGTTAAGGCGGAGCTTTACCTAGCAAAGACTTATAGATGACCTGGAGCCAGTGGGTTTGGAGACGAATATGTAGCGAGGGCCAGCCGACGAGAGCAGTGGTATATGGGGATATGGTGACAAAACGGATGGCACTGTGATAGACTGCATCCAGTTTGCTGTGTAGAGTGTTGGAGGCTATTTTGAAAATGACATCACTGAAGTCAAGGATCGGTAGGATAGTCAGTTTTACGAGGGTATGTTCGGCAGCGTGAGTGAAGGAGGCTTTGTTGCAAAATAGGAAGCCAAATCTAGATTTAATTTTGGATTGGAAATGCTTAATATTAGTCTGGAAGGAGAGTTTACAGTCTAGCAAGACACCTAGGTATTTATAGTTGTCCACATATTCTAAAATCAGAACCGTCCAGAGTAGTCGTGCCCAGAGTGAACTGCCTCCTACTCTGTCCCAGATGCTAATCAATCAATCAAGTTTATTTTATATAGCCCTTCGTACATCAGCTAATATCTCGAAGTGCTGTACAGAAACCCAGCCTAAAACCCCAAACAGCAAGCAATGCAGGTGTAGAAGCACGGTGGCTAGGAAAAACTCCCTAGAAAGGCCAAAACCTAGGAAGAAACCTAGAGAGGAACCAGGCTATGAGGGGTGGCCAGTCCTCTTCTGGCTGTGCCGGGTGGAGATTATAACAGAACATGGCCAAGATGTTCAAAATGTTCATAAGTGACAAGCATGGTCAAATAATAATCAGGAATAAATGTCAGTTGGCTTTTCATAGCCGATCATTAAGAGTTGAAAACAGCAGGTCTGGGACAGGTAGGGGTTCCATAACCGCAGGCAGAACAGTTGAAACTGGAATAGCAGCAAGGCCAGGTGGATACCCCCGGACAGGGCCAAACAGGAAGGATACAACCCCACCCACTTTGCCAAAGCACAGCCCCCGCACCACTAGAGGGATATCTTCAACCACCAACTTACAATCCTGAGACAAGGCCAAGTATAGCCCACAAAGATCTCCACCACAGCACAAACCAAGGGGGGGGGGCGCCCCCCAATAATATATGCATATTATTATTAGTATTGGATAGAAAACACTCATATGTCCAAATAGCCACTTGTTGTTAGCGTGTTCAGCCCAGTAATCCATCTTCATGAGGCGCAGGCACTTCGTCCAGACAAAAACTCGAGAAGTTCCGTTACAGTCCTTTAGAAACATGTCAAACGATGTATGGAATCAATCTTTAGGATGTTTTTAACATAAAACATCAATAATGTTCCAACCGGAGAATTCCTTTGTCTGAAGAAAAGCACTGGAACTAGAGGTAACTCTGTCGGAGCGCACGTCATGAGACCAAGGCACTCTGCCAGACCACTGACTCGAAGAGGTCTCATGAGCCCCTCCTTTATAGTAGAAGCCTCATTCAAGTTTCTAAAGACGGTTGACATCTAGTGGAAGCCGTAGGAAGTGCAACTTTATCCATATCTCAATGTGTATTCGGTAAGCCAAGCTTTAAAAAACTACAAACCTCAGATTTCCCACTTCCTGGTTGGATTTGTCTCAGGTTTTCGCCTGCCATATGAGTTCTGTTATACTCACAGATATCATTCAAACAGTTTTAGAAACTTCAGAGTGTTTTCTATCCAATACTAGTAATAATATGCATATATTAGCATCTGGGACAGAGTAGCAGGCAGTTTACTCTGGGCACCTTATTCATCCAAGCTACTCAATACTGCCCTCCTGTCACCAAGAAGTTAAGTGTCCAAAGTGTCCAAAGAAGGGCCAGATGTATACAGAATGGTGTCGTCTGCATAAAGGTGGATCAAGGAATCACCCGCAGCAAGAGCAACATCGTTGATATATACAGAGAAAAGAGTTGGCCCGAGAATTGAACCCTGTGGTACCCCCATAGAGACTGCCAGAAGTCCATACAACAGGCCCTCCGATTTGACACACTGAACTCTGTCTAAGAAGTAGTTGGTGAACCAGGCGAGTCAGTCATTTGAGAAACCAAGGCTGTTGAGTCTGCCGATAAGAATACGGTGATTGACAGAGTCGAAATCCTTGGCCAGGTTGATGAAGACAGCGACACAGTATTGTCTTTTATCAATGGCGGTTATGATATCGTTTAGTACCTTGAGCGTGGCTGAGGTGCACCTGTGACCAGCTCGGAAACCGGATTGCACAGCGGAGAAGGTACAGTGGGATTCAAAATGGTCAGTGACCTGTTTGTCAACTTGGCTTTTGAAGACTTTAGAAAGGCAGGGCAGGATGGATATAGGTATGTAACAGTTTGGGTCTAGAGTGTCACCCCCTTTGAAGAGGGGGGTGACCGCGGATAAGAGAGGTTGCATCTCTGGAGGCACTAGTTATGCTAGGTGAGGTCACCGCATGTGTGGAAGGTGGGACAAAAGAGTTCTCTGAGGCATGTTGAGTGGGACTACGGGCTCCGCAGTAAAATAAAACAATGAAAACTACCCTAAACAACAGTATACAAGGCATATTGACATTAGAGAGACAGAACGCGAGGCATAAAGCAATCACAGGTGTTGATTGGGAGAGCTAGCTAAGACAACAACGGGTAAGACAACAGTTAATCAGCTAAGACAACAACAGGTAAAATGGCGATGAATGGGCAGAGAGGGTCAGTTAACTACACACTGGGCCTGAGTTCGAGGCTGGGGCCGACAGATAAACAAAATAAACAAAATGGAGAACCGTGATTAATGAACAGTCCAGCAGGCATCAGCTATGTAGCCAAGTGATCATAGGGTCCAGTGAACAGCAATATATGAACTAGGGAAGCCGTTAGGTAGTCGTTACTACGCTAGCCGGGAGATGCGCCTGGCTCGAGGCTAACTGGTGCTAGCGTTGGGACAAGGGCATTAGCCACTATAGCCACTCCAGTGCGTCCGGTGCAAAGGTCCAGAGCTTACGGCAGGAATCCGGTGATGTAGTGGCTTCTAGTCGTGTTAGTGAAGAGTCTGGGAGACATCAGCTGTGTAGCCAAGTGATCATAGGGTCCACTGAGCAGGCTGGGAGATGGGCCTAGCTCAAGGCTAGCTTAGGGGCTGGGCCACTCAGTGGCAGCTAGCTAGCTGCGATCATCTGGTGTAATGGTCCAGAGCTTACGGCAGGAATACGGTGATGTAGTGGAGAAAAACAGTCCGATATGCTCAGGGTTGATATCGCGCTGTGCAGACTGGCAGGTATTACCCAGGCTAAAAGCGGCTGGTGTCTGAGCTAAAAAGGTAAAGGCCTTTAGCAGTGGCTAACAATGACTAAATAGCTAGTAGCTAATTAGCTGGTTAGCTTCTGATGGCTAGATTCTGATGGAGGTTCTAGCTATAAGGTCTAAAAAAAAAATTGCAGATCCGCATCATAATGGGTGAGGCGGGTTGCCGTCTTGGATTACAAGATGAGTCTGTTAAAAACCATTGGATTTAGCAAACTCTGAAATTATTTAGTGTTTCTGTGCCCATGAAAACTGTTTCCCCAGCGTAACATAAGGAGCCACTAAATGATACGTAGTTCGAGTGCATTTCAGAATACAAAAAAACAGTCCGACAGCAAGATCCCGTATTTAAGTTGAAGTTCATCATATGACAAGCGTAACGTTATGACTATAACTACTGTTCCCTGAAGGAGGGAAACTAGGTACAACATACTATCACAAATTCACGCCTCGCTGGAAGCCCCGCCTTCCACAGGTGATGAGTGTGAGGTTTGGATTTAATCCTTCAATTTAATACCGCTCTTCACCGACCCAGGAAGGGGTGGGGCCAATTAGGTGTTATACCTCGTTTCCCTCCTTCAGGGAAGTGTAATTATAATCAAAGTTATACTCCCTTTCAGTCGGTCAACTTCAGTAGAACATACTATGGAGAAATACAATAATTCCCCATGCCGAACCAAACGGATACTAAATGAAACGTCCCCTGGCAGATCACCCAGACCTGACCCTGCAAGATGCGTCAGTTGTCAATTTCTTCATTGTCTTTTGTTTGAAACACTCCTGTCAGTGTTGAGTAAGGACGCACACCTGATTACACATATAGAAGTAGGACTAGTCAACCTGGACTGAGCACAAATGTAGGCCTATAAAATGTGCCTATTTGGGGATGTCTGATAGTATTTCAGATTGTCTTAACGCACCACCACTAATGAGTTGTGGAGCTTCTCAACAAAAAAAATATTATTTTTTCTTCACCTCAAACAGCAGGTAAAGAAAGTCTTATTAGAATCCATTACGAATGACAATAGTTGCTCAAAGTATTTGTAAATTATTTCCAGCTCTCGCCCTTTCGATAACCACTCAGCATTAAAGGGAAAAATGTAATGCTCTGATCCAGTGGAAATGTTATAAAATACCTGATTACTTCTTATTCTTTGCAGAAATAGACGACAGCTGTGTCTGTCCAGAACTCACTGGCGCAGGAAACTGAGGGCCCAGAATATTTTATACAATGTTGCAAGTTTTGGAGGACCCAGTTGATAGTTGATAGAATGTTTCAAGTTCGTTGTTGACAGGCCATGTGCAGGCAATGTGATTTATAGGATATTTATTTTTAATCAGGATATTTTCTACCTGCAGGCTGCAAATGTTTTTGTTTGTTGGTTTCATGTAGGCTATTTTTACATAGTTGGCAATGGCAATAAAAGTTACTTTTAGATTTGTATAATTTTCATTTAGATAGAATGTAGATTAATCACAGATAATGATGTTGAGATAAAGACTATTATAATTATTATTACTATTATAAATTAAATGAAACTGTTCCAGTAAAATGTGAATATGAAAATCCTAACTGGCACCAGATCAGTAGAAATGGTCAGAGAAATTGGCACGAAATGGAAAAGGTTGCTGACTGCTGGTGCAGTCTATTACCAGAAACTATCGGAGCATAACGACTGCTGGTGTAGCCTATTACCAGAAACTATAGGAGCATAACGACTGCTGGTGTAGCCTATTACCAGAAACTATAGGAGCATAACGACTGCTGGTGTAGCCTATTACCAGAAACTATAGGAGCATAACGACTGCTGGTGTAGCCTATTACCAGAAACTATAGGAGCATAACGACTGCAGGTGTAGTCTATTACCAGAAACTATAGGAGCATAACGACTGCAGGTGTAGCCTATTACCAGAAACTATAGGACCATAACGACTGCTGGTGTGGTCTATTACCAGAAACTATAGGAGCATAATGACTGCTGGTGTAGCCTATTACCAGAAACTATAGGAGCATAACGACTGCTGGTGTAGCCTATTACCAGAAACTATAGGAGTAGAACAACTGCAGGTGTAGCCTATTACCAGACACTATAGGAGCATAACGACTGCTGGTGTAGCCTATTACCAGAAACTATAGGAGCATAACGACTGCTGGTGTAATCTATTACCAGAAACTATAGGAGCATAACGACTGCAGGTGTAGCCTATTACCAGAAACTATAGGAGCATAACGACTGCTGGTGTAATCTATTACCAGAAACTATAGGAGCATAACGACTGCTGGTGTAGCCTATTACCAGAAACTATAGGAGCATAACGACTGCTGGTGTAGCCTATTACCAGAAACTATAGGAGCATAACGACTGCTGGTGTAATCTATTACCAGAAACTATAGGAGCATAACGACTGCAGGTGTAGCCTATTACCAGAAACTATAGGAGCATAACGACTGCTGGTGTAGCCTATTACCAGAAACTATAGGAGCATAACGACTGCTGGTGTAGCCTATTACCAGAAACTATAGGAGCATAACGACTGCTGGTGTAGCCTATTACCAGAAACTATAGGAGCATAACGACTGCTGGTGTAGCCTATTACCAGAAACTATAGGAGCATAACGACTGCTGGTGTAGCCTATTATCAGAAACTATAGGAGCATAACATCAGAATTTACGAAGGCCAGCAGCAGCGGGAGGAGTAGGCTAAAGAATAAGTTTTTCTGATGGTTAGGCTATCTTGATCTCTGGCTCCCGAGTCATTTGTGTGTCTTAATTATTTAATCAAACAGCGTGCTTAAAGCATCAGACCAGTTCAGTACATATAGTTGATTTAATTAAAACACATGGGGTGTGTCTATATATGGAAAAATACACATAACATTTCTACCAATTGGTTGGTAGAAAGAAAAGAAGACTCTTGGTTGACCCAATATTTTTTTAGTTGGGGCCCTAGTGCATTCATTAAGTTCAGACTGTTTCCCTTTTTACACATTTTGTTACGTTACTTATTCTAAATTAGATTTTTTTTTAAGAATTAAATGAAAATGTTAAAATGTTTTAGAAATGCTTGAGACTCAAATAAATCGATTAATCATGGTTTCAGGATATACAGTGTTTGTTTACATTTACTGATAAACATTGGAGTAAAAAAAGCTCATATTTTGGGTTCTGATGGGGTACAACAGTTGAACTAAGCTCATGAGGCCTTTATAAGTGAATTCTTCAAGAAACAATGGGTACATATCATTAATGTATAAGTCCCAAAATGGATGTAACAACTGCTGATTGCCCCTTTAAGACTACATATTGGGCTAATCTAATAGGAGATATTGAGGACTACAGTATTTCAGGCATTGTCATTGGATGCATTTGATCAATTGTTAACGTTTTGTTGATGGTCCACTCTTGATGTGCTACACGTTACAGTGTAGCTTCAGCCATTCCTACAGAACAACATTAAAGTGTAGAACCCCTTTACTGCATATTGGTTCAACGACTGCAGAGACGGTACTTACTAGTGTTAAACAGATCTCCAACCTCCTCTTCTTCCTCCAATGTGACAGTCATCTCCCCCTCCTCCCCTTTCACTCCAAAAACTGCATCCTCCTCTCCTTTTACTGTAACTTCCTCCTCTTTTACTGTAACAACCTCCTCCTCTTTCACTCTGAACGCGTCTTCCTCTTCTTTCACTGTAACATCCTCCTCTTTCTCTTCCTCCTCTTCTTTTACTGTAACATCCTCCTCCTCTTTCACTCTGAACGCGTCTTCCTCTTCTTTCACTGAAACGTCTTTCTCTTCTTCTTTCACGGTAACAGCCTCACCCTCTACTTGTTTTTGTATTGAAACAGCTTCCTCTTCGTCCTCCTCTTTCACGAAAGCTTCTTTCTCCGTCCAGCAGTCCCCCTCTTCTTTAGCAGGAGGAGAGTAGCTTAGTGAACTCATGGTCAGAGATGTTAGCTAGCTAGCATTAGCGACTAGCCTAGTTCTAAGCTAACTTAGCAAACCAGCTAGCTGACAAACAACGTAAATATATAATTAAATGGGCCAACAAGTACATACGACAGAAGTGTGTTTAATACACATCGACTAATATACACCAAAACAGTGTAAAGAGGGTGAATGTTGTAGCTATGTTTGCTAGAGAGCTACCGAGGTGTCTGACTAGCTGTTGTTGGTGAAGAAGCGTCCCGTCCACTAGATTATACGTCACACTGGCAGCATCGCCTGAACCTAAAAGACGCATATCGCCATCTGCTGATTGGAGTGGGTAACGCAGTTGAGGAACCAAAAGTTTATTTTTCATTTATTTAATAAAAGTTTAATATTATATTAAGTCGTTCAAAGAGAAGCATGTGTTGATTGATTCGTGTTTAATGAGTGATAATTTAAAACAAACGTTACACCCACTACATATTTGCATTGATCCATACTTCTGACATGGATAATTTTGACCCCAGAGGCATATCTTTTATCATAGCCAAAATGTGGTTTATTCAATTGTTCCAATTTTTCATGACTTTGTCAATCAACTTGTTCTTAATAAATCTAAATCATGGTTTAGTGTTTCTGTATCAAATGGACTTTTAACAAATTCAAATCCTTTGGAGTCATTTTGACCCCAGCCAAAAGCACCTTTGATAAATAGGACGTTTATTTCAAATCAAATCACATTTTATTGGTCATATACACGTGTTTAGCAGATTAGTTATTGCGGGTGTAGTGAAATGCTTGTGTTTCTAGCTCCGACAGTGCAGTAATATCTAACAAGTAATATCTAATAATTTCACAACATATACCCAATACACATACATCTAAGTATTTGAATCTAGGTTTCTCTGTAGACATGATCAATCCCACCAGAGGGTGGAGGGGCACCTGTATCAGTGGTTTTGACCAGATAGACACCTGCAGATATAGTGCCTCCCATGTATTCTCCCAAGATTGGATTTTTCTATGCCACGTATCACATGACTGTGTACAAAACTGTCAACGGAAGAAAACTCTGCCAGTGGTATACAGTGCATTCGTTAAGTATTCAGACCCCTTCACTTTCTCCACATTTTGTTACATTAAAGCCTAATTCTAAAATGGAAGATTTTTTCCCTCATCAATCTACAAACAATACCCCATAATGACATCACAATACCCCATAATGGCATCACAATACCCCATAATGACATCACAATATCCCATTATGACATCACAATACCCCATAATGACAAACCAAAAACAGGTTTTTAAACATTTTTGCACAATTATTTACTTAAGTATTCAGACCCTTTACTATGAAATTCGAAATTGAGCTCAGATGCATCCTGATTCCATTGATCATCCTTGAGATGTTTCTACAACTTGATTGGAGTCAACCTGTGGTAAATTCAATTGATTGGACATGATTCGGAAAGGCACACACCTGTCTGTATAAAGTCCCACAGGTAACCAAGCCACGAGGTCAAAGGATTTGTCCGTAGAGCTCTGAGACAGTATTGTGTCGAGGCCCAGATCTGGGGAAGGGTACCAAAACATTTCTGCAGCATTGAAGGTCCCCAAGAACACAGTGGCCTCCATCATACTTAATGGAAGAAGTTTGTTATTATTATTATGTGTAGTCTGAATCCGTGAGGCTGCAGGGATTTGTAGTCTTAGTGGCCTCTGTCATACTTAATGGAAGAAGTTTATTATTATTATTATTTGTAGTCTTGCATGTCACCTACTTTGATGCTAATAAGCATTTACAAATAAGGTTTATTACGGATTACCATTAGTTCCAGCCAAGGCAGCAGCTACTCTTCTTGGGGTTTATTAAGGATCCCCATTAGTTCCTGCCAAGGCAGCAGCTACTCTTCCTGGGGTTTATTAAGGATCCCCATTAGTTCCTGCCAAGGCAGCAGCTACTCTTCCTGGGGTTTATTATGGAGCCCCATTAGTTCCTGCCACCCTCCCCTAACCCGGACGACGCTGGGCCAATTGGGCGCCGCCCTATGAGACTCCCGATCACAGCCGGTTGTGATACAGCCTGGATTAGAACCAGGGACTGTAGTGACGCCAATGACAAGCACACCCATAACATGATGCAGCCACCAACATGCTTGAAAATATGAAGAGTGGTAGTCAGTGATGTGTTGGATTTGCCCCAAACATAACACTTTGTATTCAGGATAAAAAGTGAATTTCTTTGCCACATTGTTTTGCATTATTACTTTAGTGCCTCATTGCAAACAGGATAAATGTTTTGGCATATTTTTTTCTGTACAGGCTTCTTCTTTCTTTCTTCTTTCTTTTCACTCTGTCATTGAGGTTAGCATTGTGGAGTAACTACAATGTTGTTGATCCATCCTCAGTTTTCTCCTATCACAACCATTAAACATTGTAACTATTTTAAAGTCACCATAGGCTTCATGGTGAAATCCCGGAGCGGTTTCCTTCCTCTCCAGCAACTGAGTTAGGAAGGACGCCTGCATCTTTGTAGTGACTGGTTGTATTGATACATCATCTAAAGTGTCATTAATAACTTCACCAATGATGCTCAAAGGGATATTCACCAATAGGTGTCTTTCTTTGCGAGGCATTAGACAGCCTACCTGGTCTTTGTGGTTGAATCTGTGTTTGAAATTCACTGCTCGACTGAGGGCCATTACAGATAATTGTATGTGTTGGGTACAGAGATGAGGTAGTCATTCAAAAATCATGTTAAATACTATTATTGCACACAGAGTGAGTCCCTGCAACTTATTATGTGACTTGTTAAGCAACATCTTTACTCCTGAACTTATTTAGGCTTTTAACTACATTTGTAAACATTTCCAAAAACATAATTCCACTTTGACATTATGGGGTATTGAATCCATTATACATTCAGGATGTAACACAACAACATGTGGGACCAGTCAAGGGGTGTGAAAACTTTCTGAAGTCTCTGTATATATAAAACTCCCCCCACCCAGCAATCTAATAGTATCAGTAGAATCTGTTGAAATAAAACCACAGATAAATATACCTAACATAGTACAATCTAATAGCATCAGTAAAATCTGTTGAAATAAAACTACAGATAAATATACCTAACATAGTACAATCTAATAGCATCAGTAAAATCTGTTGAAATAAAACCACAGATAAATATGTACAGGTCTGTTGGATAAACCTTCAGAAATAGTTACACATTATAGAGATCCATTCATGGATGTACAGGTCTGTTGGATAAACCTCCAGAAATAGTTACACATTATAGAGATCCATTCATGAATGTACAGGTCTGTTGGATAAACCTTCAGAAATAGTTACACATTATAGAGATCCATTCATGGATGTACAGGTCTGTTGGATAAACCTTCAGAAATAGTTACACATTATAGAGATCCATTCATGGATGTACAGGTCTGTTGGATAAACCTTCAGAAATAGTTACACATTACAGAGATCCATTCCTGGATGTACAGGTCTGTTGGATAAACCTTCAGAAACAGTTACACATTATAGAGATCCATTCATGGATGTACAGGTCTGTTGGATAAACCTTCAGAAATAGTTACACATTATAGAGATCCATTCATGGATGTACAGGTCTGTTGGATAAACCTTCAGAAATGTCCGCTGCTGATTTCTTCCAGGTGTCCATAGCGGACACCCTGGCCCTGAGAATCCTGGCCGTGGACAAATTCTCAGTCAGAAACACAAGTCAGAACACAGCCTCTCTATTCTCTCATGTGTTTTCAGGTCCTCTGACTGGGAAAATGTCTTTTCACAATGAGAGCAGTGGTATGTTGTCTCCTCCTGTGTATTAGTATGTTGGAAAGGCTTTTCTCCTGTGTGTTTTCTCTCATGCCCAACCAGGGCCCCTAACTGAGTAAAATTATTTCCACAGTGAGAACAGCGATACGGCTCTTCTCCTGTGTGTATTCTCTCATGCGTTTTCAGACTCCTTGACCACCTAAAACTCTTTCCACAGTGAGAACAGTGGTACGGTTTTTCTCCTGTATGTATTCTCTCATGCATTTTCAGGCTCCCTAACCACCTAAAACTCTTTCCACAGTGGGAGCAGTGGTGTTGGTTAGGCATCTCTGGGTCTGTTTCCTCTGAGGAACTCTTCCCGCTGTCAGAGTCTGGTCTCTCTCCTGCCAAAAGACAAACAGATTATTTAGTTAAACAGAGAGACCTGAATGAACCCTGCATTAAATAGAATTGTCTTCCTATGAGGTTTAATCTAGACTAGATCCCTCAATAACCTGAGGTCAGTCTTCACAACATTACATCATTAAACATAAACTTGGTGACGGTGAGATTTAAAAACAAATGATGTAGAGCTCCAAATCTAATCTCTCAGGGAATGTCATGATGTCATAATAAGAGCTCTATAATAATAGATAATGTCATGGTTACAGGCTGAGCAGAGCTCTATAATAATAGATAATGTCATGTTTATAGGCTGAGCAGAGCTCTATAATAATAGATAATGTCATGTTTATAGGCTGAGCAGAGCTCTATAATAATAGATAATGTCATGTTTATAGGCTGAGCAGAGCTCTATAATACTAGATAATGTCATGTTTACAGGCTGAGCAGAGCTCTATAATAATAGATAATTTCATGTTTATAGGCTGAACAGAGCTCTATAATAATAGATAATGTCATGTTTATAGGCTGAGCTCTATAATAATAGATAATGTCGTGTTTATAGGCTGAGCAGAGCTCTATAATAATAGATAATGTCATGTTTATAGGCTGAGCTCTATAATAATAGATAATGTCGTGTTTATAGGCTGAGCAGAGCTCTATAATAATAGATAATGTCATGTTTATAGGCTGAGCTCTATAATAATAGATAATGTCGTGTTTATAGGCTGAGCAGAGCTCTATAATAATAGATAATGTCATGTTTATAGGCTGAACAGAGCTCTATAATAATAGATAATGTCATGTTTATAGGCTGAGCTCTATAATAATAGATAATGTCGTGTTTATAGGCTGAGCAGAGCTCTATAATAATAGATAATGTCATGTTTACAGGCTGAGCAGAGCTCTATAATAATAGATAATGTCATGGTTACAGGCTGAGCAGAGCTCTATAATAATAGATAATGTCATGTTTATAGGCTGAGCAGAGCTCTATAATAATAGATAATGTCATGTTTATAGGCTGAGCAGAGCTCTATAATAATAGATAATGTCATGTTTATAGGCTGAGCAGAGCTCTATAATAATAGATAATGTCATGTTTATAGGCTGAGCAGAGCTCTATAATAATAGATAATGTCATGTTTATAGGCTGAACAGAGCTCTATAATAATAGATAATGTCATGTTTACAGGCTGAGCAGAGCTCTATAATAATAGATAATGTCATGTTTATAGGCTGAACAGAGCTCTATAATAATAGAGAATGTCATGTTTATAGGCTGAGCAGAGCTCTATAATAATAGATAATGTCATGTTTATAGGCTGAGCAGAGCTCTATAATAATAGAGAATGTCATGTTTACAGGCTGAGCAGAGCTCTATAGTAATAGATAATGTCATGTTTATAGGCTGAGCAGAGCTCTATAATAATAGATAATGTCATGTTTATAGGCTGAGCAGAGCTCTATAATAATAGATGATGTCATGTTTATAGGCTGAGCAGAGATGGTTGTTTGCCATTCTGTGAGACAATTAACCCTTTACCACACTTCCTCGGGTCTTATTGCTTAAGTTGTGATTTTGTGGTGGGGGGGGGACTCTGATGGTATACACATGTTACAGTTAAGCAATAAGACCCGAGGAAGTGTGGTATATGGCCAATATAGCATGGTTAAAGACTGTCCTTATGCACGACGCAACGCAGAGTGCCTGGATACAGCCCTTAGCCGTGGTATATTGGCCATATATCACAAACCCCTGGGGTGGATTATTGCAATTATAAACTGGTTACCAACGTAATTAGAGCAGTAAAAATACATGTTTTGTCATACCCATGGTATACGGCCTGATATACCACGGCTGTCAGCCAATCAGCATTCAGGGCTTTAATCACCCATTTTAAAATGTAGCTTTAACATTATATTATCACATTAATTCCTATAGTACAGAACAACATTTTCAAGTATAGAATTTCAGTAGCATCCTGCTTAAAAACCACACATTCATTCAAAACCTTTAGAGAGTTAGAGCCCGTTTTTAAGACAGTACTTACTGGTGGTAATCAGATCTCCTGACTCCTCTGTCAATATGACCGTTATCTCTCCCTCTTTCTCCTTCATCACTCCAAAAACTGCATCCTCCTCTTTCTCTTCCTCCTCCTCTTCTTTTACTGTAACATCCTCTTCCTCCTCTTTCACTCTGAACGCGTCGTCTTCTTCTTTCACTGTAACAGCCTCATCCTCTACTTCTTGTTTTACTGTAACACCCTCCTCTTCCTCCTCTCTACTTCTTGTTTTACTGTAACACCCTCCTCTTCCTCCTCGACAATGTTCAGCCCCAGAGCTTCTTTCTCCGTCCAGCAGACCGCCTCTTCTTTAACAGGAGGAGAGAAGTTTAGGGAGCTCATGGTCGGAGATGTTAGCTAGCTAGTTTAGCATTAGCGACTAGCCTAGCGCTAGGCACATTTAAGACGTCTGCCTGACTAACAACGTAAATATGAAAATAAATGTGGCAACTCGCTATAAAACAGAGGTATGTCTAAAACACATAGGTAAATATGCACTGAAACAGTCTGAAAAGCTTGAATGTTTAGGCCATGTCGCCTAGCAAGCTACTGAAGTGACTGGCTCGCTGTTGTTGTTGAAGTGTCCCGTCCACTAGATTATACGTCACACTGGCAGCATCGTCATCAGCTGACTGGAGTGGGTAACGCAGTATAAGGAAATGTTTATTTTGTTTCCTGACAACAAAAAAATATATATATAATCTATTTATTTAAATAATAATATTATATTGATACGTCCAAAGGAAAGCATGTGTTGATTGATTAGTGAAGATTTGTAATGAATGAGAATTTAAACTTTACATCTAACGCTGCATTTAAGGCTTTGTCATATTCATTCAGTCAAACAAACGCTCTGCAGCGTCTGGTTTAACAGTGATCTACGTTCTATGAAAGCTGCTGGGAGCAAACTGGAGAATAGCTAGAGGAAAACAACGCTAACTGTATCACCAGTCCCTGGTATATCACCAGACTGCATACAAACCTAACTGCATCCCCAGGCCCTGGTATATCACCAGACTGCATACAAACCTAACTGCATCCCCAGTCCCTGGTATATCATCAGACTGCATACAAACCTAACTGCATCCCCAGTCCCTGGTATATCACCAGACTGCATACAAACCTAACTGCATCCCCAGTCCCTGGTATATCACCAGACTGCATACAAACCTAACTGCATCACCAGTCCCTGGTATATCATCAGACTGCATACAAACCTAACTGCATCACCAGTCCCTGGTATATCATCAGACTGCATACAAACCTAACTGCATCCCCAGGCCCTGGTATATCACCAGACTGCATACAAACCTAACTGCATCCCCAGTCCCTGGTATATCACCAGACTGCATACAAACCTAACTGCATCCATAGTCCCTGGTATATCACCAGACTGCATACAAACCTAACTGCATCCATAGTCCCTGGTATATCACCAGACTGCATACAAACCTAACTGCATGCATAGTCCCTGGTATATCACCAGACTGCATACAAACCTAACTGCATGCATAGTCCCTGGTATATCACCAGACTGCATACAAACCTAACTGCATCCCCAGTCCCTGGTATATCATCAGACTGCATACAAACCTAACTGCATGCATAGTCCCTGGTATATCACCAGACTGCTGTGACGACCCTCCCACTCTGTCTGCTGAATTCTTTCTCTTTGCTCTTGTTTTCCTTAATAGGATGTCGGTGGGCGGAGCCGGGAGGGTCTTCAGTGAAATGGGACACACCTGGGCTCGGGTGTGTCCCAGGATAAATTCACCTCTTCCCCAGTCATTGAGGAGACTCTCTCCATGCAGACACAGACAGATTTTGGTTGTTTGGGCTCGGGTGTGTCCCAGGATAAATGCACCTCTTCCCCAGTCATTGAGGAGACGCTCTCCATGCAGACACAGACAGATTTTGGTTGTTTGGGCTCGGGTGTGTCCCAGGATAAATGCAAATATTCCCCAGTCATTGAGGAGACTCTCTCCATGCAGACACAGACAGATTTTGGTTGTTTGGGCTCGGGTGTGTCCCAGGATAAATGCACCTCTTCCCCAGTCATTGAGGAGACTCTCTCCATGCAGACACAGACAGATTTTGGTTGTTTGCGTTGGCACCTTTCAACACCCCTCATTATCACATGTAAACACGCGACCAATCACTTACATTACTGACTAAACACACACCATTGTTAAATGTATTTACTTTACTTCAGTTAATAAATATATTTTGTTATTCTTTATCTCCACGTTGTCTCACTTTTTGTCACGGTCTTCGAGCCGGTTCGTGACACAATGGTCAGCAAGCTGGAGCCCAACTAATGGAGACCAGTTAGAACCCAACTAACAAAACCCAACTAAAACATGACTGCAGATCAAAAGAGACATACAGAATGATGGCAGGGGAAATCCCCAACATCCAAAATAGATAGATTCCATGATGGTGAAACAAAGCTTCCTGAAGCATTGATGCTTTACAGCCAATTGTCTCAAAAATAGGTTCATTACTCAAGGCTTTGAGCAACACAGAATTTAGAACAGCCAAATTATTATAGACGATATCCCACACCGTAGCAGCATAGCCTTTATGTCATTATTATAGATGACATCCCACACCGTAGCAGCATAGCCTTTATGTCATTATTATAGATGACGTCCCACACCGTAGCACGTAGCAGCATAGCCTTTATGTCATTATTATAGATGACATCCCACACCGTAGCAGCATAGCCTTTATGTCATTATTATAGATGACATCCCACACCGTAGCAGCATAGCCTTTATGTCATTATTATAGATGACGTCCCACACCGTAGCAGCATAGCCTTTATGTCATTATTATAGATGACATCCCACACCGTAGCAGCATAGCCTTTATGTCATTATTATAGATGACGTCCTACACCGTAGCAGCATAGCCTTTATGTCATTATTATAGATGACGTCCCACACCGTAGCAGCATAGCCTTTATGTCATTATTATAGATGACTTCCCACACCGTAGCAGCATAGCCTTTATGTCATTATTATAGATGACATCCCACACCGTAGCAGCATAGCCTTTATGTCATTATTATAGATGACATCCCACACCGTAGCATCATAGCCTTTATGTCATTATTATAGATGACATCCCACACCGTAGCAGCATAGCCTTTATGTCATTATTATAGATGACATCCCACACCGTAGCACGTAGCAGCATAGCCTTTATGTCATTATTATAGATGACATCCCACACCGTAGCAGCATAGCCTTTATGTCATTATTATAGATGACATCCCACATCGTAGCAGCATAGCCTTTATGTCATTATTATAGATGACATCCCACATCGTAGCAGCATAGCCTTTATGTCATTATTATAGATGACATCCCACACCGTAGCAGCATAGCCCTTATGTCATGATTATAGATGACATCCCACACCGTAGCAGCATAGCCTTTATGTCATTATTATAGATGACATCCCACACCGTAGCAGCATAGCCTTTATGTCATTATTATAGATGACATCCCACACCGTAGCACGTAGCAGCATAGCCTTTATGTCATTATTATAGATGACATCCCACACCGTAGCAGCATAGCCTTTATGTCATTATTATAGATGACGTCCCACACCGTAGCAGCATAGCCTTTATGTCATTATTATAGATGACATCCCACACCGTAGCAGCATAGCCTTTATGTCATTATTATAGATGACATCCCACACCGTAGCAGCATAGCCTTTATGTCATTATTATAGATGACATCCCACACCGTAGCACGTAGCAGCATAGCCTTTATGTCATTATTATAGATGACATCCCACACCGTAGCAGCATAGCCTTTATGTCATTATTATAGATGACATCCCACACCGTAGCAGCATAGCCTTTATGTCATTATTATAGATGACGTCCCACACCGTAGCAGCATAGCCTTTATGTCATTATTATAGATGACATCCCACACCGTAGCAGCATAGCCTTTATGTCATTATTATAGATGACATCCCACACCGTAGCAGCATAGCCTTTATGTCATTATTATAGATGACATCCCACACCGTAGCAGCATAGCCTTTATGTCATTATTATAGATGACGTCCCACACCGTAGCAGCATAGCCTTTATGTCATTATTATAGATGACATCCCACACCGTAGCAGCATAGCCTTTATGTCATTATTATAGATGACATCCCACACCGTAGCACGTAGCAGCATAACCTTTATGTCATTATTATAGATGACATCCCACACCGTAGCACGTAGCAGCATAACCTTTATGTCATTATTATAGATGACATCCCACACCGTAGCAGCATTGCCTTTATGTCATTATTATAGATGACATCCCACACCGTAGCACGTAGCAGCATAGCCTTTATGTCATTATTATAGATGACATCCCACACCGTAGCAGCATAGCCTTTATGTCATTATTATAGATGACATCCCACACCGTAGCAGCATAGCCTTTATGTCATTATTATAGATGACATCACACACCGTAGCAGCATAGCCTTTATGTCATTATTATAGATGACATCCCACATCGTAGCAGCATAGCCTTTATGTCATTATTATAGATGACATCCCACACCGTAGCAGCATAGCCTTTATGTCATTATTATAGATGACATCCCACACCGTAGCAGCATAGCCTTTATGTCATTATTATAAATGACGTCCCACATCGTAGCAGCATAGCCTTTATGTCATTATTATAGATGACATCCCACACCGTAGCAGCATAGCCTTTATGTCATTATTATAGATGACATCCCACACCGTAGCACGTAGCAGCATAGCCTTTATGTCATTATTATAGATGACATCCCACACCATAGCACGTAGCAGCATAGCCTTTATGTCATTATTATAGATGACATCCCACACCGTAGCAGCATAGCCTTTATGTCATTATTATAGATGACATCCCACACCGTAGCACGTAGCAGCATAGCCTTTATGTCATTATTATAGATGACATCCCACACCGTAGCAGCATAGCCTTTATGTCATTATTATAGATGACATCCCACACCGTAGCAGCATAGCCTTTATGTCATTATTATAGATGACATCCCACACCGTAGCAGCATAGCCTTTATGTCATTATTATAGATGACATCCCACACCGTAGCAGCATAGCCTTTATGTCATTATTATAGATGACATCCCACATCGTAGCAGCAAAGCCTTTATGTCATTATTATAGATGACATCCCACATCGTAGCAGCATAGCCTTTATGTCATTATTATAGATGACATCCCACACCGTAGCAGCATAGCCTTTATGTCATTATTATAGATGACATCCCACATCGTAGCAGCAAAGCCTTTATGTCATTATTATAGATGACATCCCACATCGTAGCAGCATAGCCTTTATGTCATTATTATAGATGACATCCCACACCGTAGCAGCATAGCCTTAATGTCATTATTATAGATGACATCCCACACCGTAGCAGCATAGCCTTTATGTCATTATTATAGATGACATCCCACACCGTAGCACGTAGCAGCATAGCCTTTATGTCATTATTATAGATGACGTCCAACACCGTAGCAGCATAGCCTATATGTCATTATTATAGATGACATCACACACCGTAGCAGCATAGCCTTTATGTCATTATTATAGATGACATCCCACACCGTAGCAGCATAGCCTTTATGTCATTATTATAGATGACATCCCACACCGTAGCAGCATAGCCTTTATGTCATTATTATAGATGACGTCCCACACCGTAGCAGCATAGCCTTTATGTCATTATTATAGATGACATTCCACACCGTAGCACGTAGCAGCATAGCCTTTATGTCATTATTATAGATGACATCCCACACCGTAGCAGCATAGCCTTTATGTCATTATTATAGATGACGTCCCACACCGTAGCAGCATAGCCTTTAGGTCATTATTATAGATGACATCCCACACCGTAGCAGCATAGCCTTTATGTCATTATTATAGATGACATCCCACACCGTAGCACGTAGCAGCATAGCCTTTATGTCATTATTATAGATGACATCCCACACCGTAGCAGCATAGCCTTTATGTCATTATTATAGATGACATCCCACACCGTAGCAGCATAGCCTTTATGTCATTATTATAGATGACGTCCCACACCGTAGCAGCATAGCCTTTATGTCATTATTATAGATGATAGCCTTTATGTCATTATTATAGATGACGTCCCACACCGTAGCAGCATAGCCTTTATGTCATTATTATAGATGATAGCCTTTATGTCATTATTATAGATGACGTCCCACACCGTAGCAGCATAGCCTTTATGTTATTATTATAGATGACATCCCACACCGTAGCAGCATAGCCTTTATGTCATTATTATAGATGACGTCCCACACCATAGCAGCATAGCCTTTATGTCATTATTATAGATGACATCCCACACCATAGCAGCATAGCCTTTATGTCATTATTATAGATGACATCCCACACCGTAGCAGCATAGCCTTTATGTCATTATTATAGATGACATCACACACCGTAGCAGCATAGCCTTTATGTCATTATTATAGATGACATCCCACACCGTAGCAGCATAGCCTTTATGTCATTATTATAGATGACATCCCACACCGTAGCAGCATAGCCTTTATGTCATTATTATAGATGACATCCCACACCGTAGCAGCATAGCCTTTATGTCATTATTATAGATGACGTCCCACACCGTAGCAGCATAGCCTTTATGTCATTATTATAGATGACATCCCACATCGTAGCAGCATAGCCTTTATGTCATTATTATAGATGACATCCCACATCGTAGCATGTAGCAGCATAGCCTTTATGTCATTATTATGGATGACATCCCACACCGTAGCAGCATAGCCTTTATGTCATTATTATAGATGACATCCCACACCGTACTACGTAGCAGCATAGCCTTTATGTCATTATTATAGATGACATCCCACATCGTAGCAGCATAGCCTTTATGTCATTATTATAGATGACATCCCACACCGTAGCAGCATAGCCTTTATGTCATTATTATAGATGACATCCCACACCGTACTACGTAGCAGCATAGCCTTTGTGTCACTTACTAAACCACTGGCCGTGTTTGAGAGCATCAAATCCATGCTGTATTGTGGGTAAATGGTGACTGGCTGACTGATTTATAAATAATAATGAGTAGTTATTTATGATGCAAGGTGATTTGTAGATCAGTCAGTCGCCTGCAGTATCGAACCAGCCCAATACTAAACCAATCAGGTGGTTGTTCGATTAAACGAATCTCCAGACGTCATTGATGACGTGCTGCTGATATAGTGATACAGGCATCGGCACACTGCTTTGAAGTTTACTGCTTAGCGATTTGGACGCATGCCTCGTAGCTCCGGTATCAAACGTAACATCCCTACCGAAAAGTTGACAAAACAAAAAAGGAGCAAGCAGATTGATTTCCTCTGTCGTTTTGTGCCCACGGCAAGAAGTCACCAGAGCCCACCGTGCTAACGGGTTCCCACTAGATAACACAACCACACAGTTAATGAAAAGCATGAGGTGAAGCTTGAGCTAGATATCAACCTATCGAGCTAGTGTGACCTTCCTGGTCTCTCAAGTCAGTGAGTCAACACAGGAAGGAGCAATGGATGGATAGTTCATTTATTTCCAAAGCTGCAATGATGGGACACACACAGTCTGGATGAATGATCAGTAGTGACGGGATATAAATAGCACTCCCACAGCAATTCTACATTAATCTGCCCTAGAATATACTAACAAAAAAACAATTGAAATGTCTATCAAAGTCATTGTGATCGTATAGTGGATTTAACAACAATTCAACAGATGGCGGTGTGCGATTTTAAGGCAATGCTGTTAGTGTGACGTATAATCTAGTGGACAGAACGCAATGCTGTTAGTGTGACGTATAATCTAGTGGACGGAACGCTTCTTTCAGCAGCAGCAAAGTTAGTCCGCCACCTCGGTAGCTTGCTAGACAAAATAGCCGAACCCATAAAGCTCTTTAGACGCTATAGTGTATATTAGCCACTGTGTTTTAAACCCTCGTCTGTCGTCTAGTTAGTAAGTTATATTATTTCATTTCATATTTACGGTGTTGTTGTTATTATTCAGCTGGCGGGCTGGTTAAGTTAGCATTAGCCTAGCTAGCTAACATCTCCGACCATGAGTTCACTAAATTACTCTCTTCCTGCTGAAGAAGAGACGGTCTGCTGGACGGAGAAAGAAGCTCTCATCAAAGAGGAGGAGGAAGAGAAGGATGTTACAATACAAAAACAAGTAGAGGGTGAGGCTGTTACAGGGAAAGAAGAAGAGAAAGACGTTGCAGTGAAAGAAGAGGAAGACTCGTTCAGAGTGAAAGAGGAGGAGGGTGTTACAGTTAAAGATGAGGAGGACTCCGTTTTTGAAGTGAAAGCGGAGGAGGGGGAGATTACGATCTCATCGGAAGAAGAAGAGGAGGAGGAAACTGGATATCTGGGCCCGATTTCCCAAACGCAATTTAAGGCATCCAGTGGTTCTAAAGATGAACTTAGCCATAAGATGGTTTTGAGAAACCGGGCCGTGATTACCACTGGTAAGTACTGTCTTAAAAACAGGTACAAACTCTGCAGTTGTTGAACTGATGTTTGGTGTTAAAGGGGAAATCTGCAATTGCTACATCCATATTTTGACTTTTAAATTATTTATTTATAGCCATTGATTCTTGAAGAATATAACACATGCCTCATGAGCTTAGTTAAACTGTTGTACCCCATCAGAACCCAGAATAAGCTTTTTTTACTCCAATGTTTAGAAACAATGTATATCAACAGCCTCAACATGGTTAACTATAATGTTGATATCATGGATGGTCAGTCCTTTCATCCATAGGTCTGTCTATGAATTTGAGAGTAGTTAAATGTCTCCAGGCCCATCATCATCTTATTACCAAAACAGTGGTGGAATGACTGCTTTGTTATTGTTTCAACTTCAGATTGGTTGATTGATGTGTGGCTTTTTAAAAGGGACAACCTAGTATTTAAACAGCAACAAAATGGCTGTCAAGAGACTTGGTTTGGTTAACAGCTGAGGGATGGGGTCTGGAGAAATGTAACCACTCTCAAATTCATAGAGAAAGCTATTGTAGCAGCCGTAACCCAACACCTAGCGACCTCGTCAAGAAGTTCAGACATCTTGGCGTAACAGTTATAAGGTGTTGGCTTGACAGTCACTGGACCCAGGTTTGAGTTCAGCTCAGGGCTACCCCCTGTATTCACTACACTATGAATACAAGGACTGGCCATCCATGATGTCATAATGATAGTTTAACCATGTTTCTAGGATATATAGTATATTCTAGAATTCATCCATAATGTCATAATGATAGTTTAACCAGGTTTCTAGGATATATAGTATATTCTAGAATTCATCCATGATGTCATAATGATAGGTTAACCAGGTTTCTAGGCTATATAGTACATTCTAGAATTGCCAGTGAAGATTTCCTGTGGAGGCAAATTATTAGAGCTGTTAAGTCATTGTATAATATTCAGCCAATTTTTTTTCATGCCCTTACATTAAAGGCAAGACATACCTAGATGCAATTACTTTCATGAATTGGTTTGAAACCTTTGTTTTAAACCCTTCTCAAAGTTGGTGCCTTGGTGGATTTGTAAAAAATGGTTTGTCATGATTCACTATTTTTTTATTTAAATGTAACCTTTATTTAACTAGGCAAGTCAGTTATGAACAAATTCTTATTTACAATGACTGCCTACCCTGGACGACGCTGGGCCAATTGTACAACGCCCTATGGGACTCCCAATCACGGCCGGTTGTGATACAGCCTGGATTTGATCCAGGGTGTCTGTTGTGACGCCTCAAGCACTGAGATGCAGTGTCCGCTGCGCCACTCGGGAGCCCCAAAATCATGTTTCTAGTGCTGTCCCCAACTAAAATACATCTTGGTCAACCAAGAGTCATCTGTTCTTTCTACCAATCGCCCCATGTGTTTTTATAAAATCTATATGTGCTGAACTTGTCTGATGCTCTAAGCATTCTGTTTGATTAAATAAATATGACACACAAATGACTCGAAGTCATAACCAGAGGGAGCCGGTCGTCAACATAACCTGACCAGAGGGAGCCGGTCGTCAACATAACCTGACCAGAGGGAGCCGGTCGTCAACATAACCCGACCAGAGGGAGCCGGTCGTCAACACAACCCGACCGGAGGGAGCCGGTCGTCAACACAACCTGACCAGAGGGATTCGCCCCTCCGCTGCTGGACTTCGTAAATTCTGCCGTTCTGCTACTTAAGTTTTCAGTAGTAGACTGATAGTCTACAGAGACTATTTCAAACAAAAGACAATTAATAAATTGACAAAACTGACGCATCTTGTAGGGTCAGGTCTGGGTGGTCTGCCAGGGGCCGTTTCATTTAGTATCCGTTTGGGTCGGCATCGGGAATGATTGTATTTCCCCATAGTATGTTGTACCGAGGTTGAATGACTGAAAGGGAGTGTAACTTTGATTATAATTGCACTTCCCTGAAGGAGGGAAATGAGGTACAACACCTGTTTGTCCCCGCCCTTTCCTGTGTCGGTGAAGAGCGGTATTAAAGAGCAGAATAAATCCAAGCCTCATCACCTGTGGGTGGTGGGGCTTCCAGCAAGGCGTGGATTTGATCGTATGTTGTACCTAGTTTCCCTCCTTCAGGGAACAGTAGTTATAGTCATAACGTTACGCTTGTCATATGATGAACTTCAACTTAAATACGGGATATTGCTGTCGGACAATTTTTTTGTATTCTGAAATGCACTCGACCCACTTATCATTTAGTGGCTCCTTATGTTACGCTGGGAAAACAGTTTTCATGGGCACAGAAATACTAAATAATTTCAGAGTTTGCTAAATCCAATGGTTTTTAACAGAGTCATCTTGTAATCCAAGATGGCGTGTAGCAGTAAGACGTGTTTGTTGTTGTAATGTTATCTTTTTTTGTATATATTGCAATATATTTCAATCTCTTTTTCCATTTTTTTAATTACATATACCTTCCGGCAACCTGCCTCACCCAATGTGATACGGATCTGCTATTTTTTTTAGACCTTATAGCTAGAACATCCATCAGAAGCTAGCCATCAGAAGCTAATTAGCTACTAGCTATTTAGTCATTGCATCTCCCGGCTAGCAAACAAATAACTCCAGCTACAATACCTCTTTTGCCAATTGGCCTGGACCCTTTGTCGACACAATGCCCCGCCCGATCCATCACGACTGGTCTGCCGACTCAATTCCGTCAGATGTGCCCTCAACCGGCCTTTGCCAGACGTCGGTGACACCCTTGTCCCGAAGCTAGCACTAGTTAGCCTCGACCCAGGCGCGGCTCCCAGCTAGCATAGTAACGACTACCTAACGGCTTCCCTGGTTCATATATTGCTGTTCACTGGACCCTATGATCACTTGGCTACATAGCTGATGCCTGCTGGACTGTTCACTAACCTTTTCTCAATAGGGGGTGCTGTTTTCACTTTGTAAAAATTTCGTTCCCAAATTAAACTGCCTCGTACTCAATTTTTGCTCGTACAATATGCATATTATTATTACTATTGGATAGAAAACACTCTCTAGTTTCTAAAACCGTTTGAATTATATCTGTGAGTAAAACAGAACTCCTTTTGCAGCAAACTTCCTGACAGGAAGTGAGAAATCTGAAATCAGGCAGTCTGTTCTAGGGTCAGTTTATTAATTTGCATGTGTTCTATTGGTCGACATGCACTGCAGACGCCTTCCACTAGATGTCAACAGGCAGTGAGAGAAGAAATGGAGTGTATAACTTGATCTGAGGTCGAATAAGAGCTCTTGGCATGACGTGACACCAATTTCCTGTTTTCTGGAACGCGCGAGAAGGGACCGGGTATTGCCTTCTGAAAAGCTGTCGTTATAGACGGCTAATATCTCCGGCTTTGATTTTATTTGATAAATGTGACAATATCATCGTAAAGTATGTTTTTTCAATATAGTTTTATTAGATTATTGAAATTTTTTCGGGACGTTAGGCGTGTTGCGTTGTCTGCGTTTGTTGACGATGGAGAGCTTCGCGCCACTTCGCTAGTGTGCTTGCTAATTCAAGAGGGGAAAATGCCATTCTAAAACCAAACAAAGATTGTTCCCATTCCCGTCACATCATCATTTATCACTCCAGTGTTAATTTGCTAAATTGTAATTACTTCGCTACTATGGCCTATTTATTGCCTTACCTTCGTACTCCATTTGCACACACTGTATATAGATGTTTCTATGGTGTTATTGACTGTACGTTTGGTTATGTGTAACTCTGTTTTTGTCTCACTGCTTTGCTTTATCTTTATCTTGGCCAGGTCATTATGACATCATACCTGGTTAAACTATCATTATGACATCATGGCCAGGTCGCAGTTGTAAATGGGAACTTGTTCTCAACTGGCCGGCCTGGATAAATAAAGATTAAGTAAATATAAAATTATAATACAAAAAATGTAGCAGCAGTATAGACCTAGTCTGTTCATTATATACATCTACATGATGTATTGTTACACCGTGTAGGAGCAGTATAGACCTAGACCAGACTAGTATAGACCTAGTCTGTTCATTATATGCATCTACATGATGTATTGTTACACCATGTAGGAGCAGTATAGACCTAGTCTGTTCATTATATACATCTAGATGATGTATTGTTACACCATGTAGGAGCAGTATAGACCTAGACCAGACTAGTATAGACCTAGTCTGTTCATTATATGCATCTACATGATGTATTGTTACACCATGTAGGAGCAGTATAGACCTAGTCTGTTAATTATATACATCTACATGATGTATTGTTACACCGTGTAGGAGCAGTATAGACCTACAGTAGCTAGCTACTTATTTAGATGTAGTATAACTTAATGAAACTGCCTTAAATATGCTGTGGTAAAAAAAAATTATTCTCACTAATCAATCAACACATTCCTGTCTTTGTATGTCTCAATATAATGGTATTATTTAATTAAATCCATTTAAAATAATCTTTTGTCTGAAAATAAAATATGATCCTCAACTGCGTTTCCCCTCCAGTCAGCAGACGGCGATGTGCGTCTTTCAGGCGACGCTGCCAGCGTGACGTATAATCTAGTGGACGGTTCTTCATAAACAGCTCGTCAACCACCACGGTAGCTTGCTAGCCAACACAGCCGAAAGATTCAAGCTATTTATACGCTTTCGGTGTATATTAGCTACTGTGTTTTCGACACACTTCTGTCGTATCAACTTGTTAACCTATTTAATTTAATATTACGTTATTTTGTATTAGTCAGCTATAGTAGCTGGCTGGTTTAGTTAGCACTAGCCTAGTCGCTAATGATAGCTAGATAGCTAGCTAGCTAACATCCCCGACCATGAGCTCCCTAAACATCCCACCTCCTGTTAAAGAAGAGGCGGTCTGCTGGACGGAGAAAGAAGCTCTTGTGAAAGAGGAGGATGTCACAGTAAAACAAGAAGTAGAGGGTGAGGCTGTTACAGTGAAAGAAGAAGAGAAAGACGTTTCAGTGAAAGAAGAGGAAGACGCGTTCAGAGTGAAAGAGGAGGAGGACGTTACAGTGAAAGAGGAGGATGCAGTTTTTGGTGTGAAAGAAGAGGAGGTTGGAGATCTGTTTAACACCAGTAAGTACCGTCTCTGCAGTCGTTGAACCAATATGCAGTAAAGGGGTTATACACTTTAATGTTGTTCTGTAGGAATGGCTGAAGCTATACTGTAACGTGTAGAACATCAAGAGTGGACCATCAACAAAACGTTAACAATTGATCAAATGCATCTAATGACAATGCCTGAAATACTGTAGTCCTCAATATCTCCTATTAGCTTAGCCCAATATGCTTTTTACTGAAATGGGCAGGGAGTAAGCTTTGTTATTGTTTCTACTGCTGATTGCTGCCCCCGTTACTCCTCAAGGTCCAAGGACTGTATGTTATTTTCAGAGGTAGACTGGCTCTGGCAGCTAAAATAGTCAAATATTCCATCTAAATGTGAATCCATTCTCAATTGCGATACATTTCTAGAAACATAAATCGCTCTACTTTCATATCAATTCAGAATAATTTCACACAATACTTTCATATCACATCAAAATAAGTAACCAGTCGCGACGCCCCAAACGGTAAACCAAATTCGTTTCTCGTAATTTCACCTTTCTTTAGGCTTCTTTTTCTTCTTTGGACTTTATATGGCGGTTGGCAACCAACTTTAAGGTGCATTACCACCATCAACTGGACTGGAGTGTGGACCTCAGTTCATCTTTCAATCACCCAGGTGGGAATATACCAAGACAGTCATGAAGAGGGCACAACAAAACCTTTTCCCCCTCAGGAGACTGAAAAGATTTGGCATGGGTCCCCAGATCCTCAAAAGGTAATACAGCTGCACCATCGAGAGCATCCTGACCGGTTGCATCACCACCTGGTATGGCAACTGCTCGGCGCTACAGAGGGTAGTGCGAACGGCCCAGTACATCACTGTGGCCAAGCTTCCTGCCATCCAGGACCTATATAATAGGCGGTGTCAGAGGAAAGCCCACAACATTGTCAGAGACTCCAGTCACTCAAGTTATAAACTGTTTTCTCTGCTACTGCACGGCAAGTGGTACCGGAGCACCAAGTCTAGGACCAAAAGCCTCCTCAACAGCTTCTTCCCCCAAGCCATAAGACTGCTGAACAATTCATGAAATCACCACCAGACAATTTACATTGACCCCCCCCACCCCCCTCCATTTTGTGCACTGCTGCTACTCGCTGGTTGTTTGTTACCTATGCATAGTCACTACGCCCCCACCATGTACAGATTACCTCAACTAGCCTGTACCCCCGCACACTGACTCGGTACCGGTGCCCCCTGTATATAGCCTCCACACTGACTCGGTACCAGTGCCCCCCTGTATATAGCCTCGTTATTGTTATTCTCATTGTGTTACTTTTTATTATTACTTTTTATTTTAGTCTACTTGGTAAACGTTTTCTTCTTCTTGAACTGCACTGTTGGTTAAGGGCTTGTAAGTAAAGCATTTCACTGTAAAGTCTAAGTTGGTGTCTTGACGGATTTGTAAAAAAGGTTTGTCATAAAACACTATACAGTGGGGAGAAGAAGTATTTGATACACTGACGATTTTGCAGGTTTTCCTACTTACAAAGCATGTAGAGGTCTGTAATTTGTATCATAGGTACACTTCAACTGTGAGAGACGGAATCTAAAACAAAAATCCAGAAAATCACATTGTATGATTTTTAAGTAATTAATTTGCATTTTATTGCATGACATAAGTATTTGATACATCCGAAAAGCAGAACTTAATATTTGGTACAGAAATCTTTGTTTGCAATTACAGAGATACGTTTCCTGTAGTTCTTGACCAGGTTTGCACACACTGCAGCAGGGATTTTGGCCCACTCCTCCTCCATACAGACCTTCTCCAGATCTTTCAGGTTTTGGGGCTGTCGCTGGGAAATACGGACTTTCAGCTCCCTCCAAAGATTTTCTATTGGGTTCAGGTCTGGAGACTGGCTAGGCCACTCCAGGACCTTGAGATGCTTCTTACGGAGCCACTCCTTAGTTGCCCTGGCTGTGTGTTTCGGGTCGTTGTCATGCTGGAAGACCCAGCCATGACCCATCTTCAATGCTCTTACTGAGGGAAGGAGGTTGTCGGCCAAGATCTCGCAATACATGGGCTCATCCATCCTCCCGTCAATACGGTGCAGTCGTCATGTCCCCTTTGCAGAAAAGCATCCCCAAAAATGATGTTTCCACCTCCGTGCTTCACGGTTGGGATGGTGTTCTTGGGGTTGTACTCATCCTTCTTCTTCCTCCAAACACGGCGAGTGGAGTTTAGACCAAAAAGCTTTATTTTTGTCTCATCAGACCACATGACCTTCTCCCATTCCTCCTCTGGATCATCCAGATGGTCATTGGCAAACTTCAGACGGGCCTGGACATGCGCTGGCTTGAGCAGGGGGACCTTGCGTGCGCTGCAGGATTTTAATCCATGACTGCGTAGTGTGTTACTAATGGTTTTCTTTGAGACTGTGGTCCCAGCTCTCTTCAGGTCATTGACCAGGTCCTGCCGTGTAGTTCTGAGCTGATCCCTCACCTTCCTCATGATCATTGATGCCCCACGAGGTGAGATCTTGCATGGAGCCCCAGACAGAGGGTGATTGACCATCATCTTGAACTTCTTCCATTTTCTAATAATTGCGCCAACAGTTGTTGCCTTCTCACCAAGCTGCTTGCCTATTGTCCTGTAGCCCATCCCAGCCTTGTGCAGGTCTACAATTTTATCACTGATGTCCTTACACAGCTCTCTGGTCTTGGCCATTGTGGAGAGGTTGGAGTCTGTTTGATTGAGTGTGTGGACAGGTGTCTTTTATACAGGTAACGAGTTCAAACAGGTGCAGTTAATACAGGTAATGAGTGGGGAACAGGAGGGCTTCTTAACTTCTTCTTCCTCCCAAACCCGGGTCCGGGAGCACCCCCACCAGTAAAAAAGCTGACTAGCATAGCCTAGCATAGCGTCACAAGTAAATAGTAGCATCTAAATATCATTAAATCACAAGTCCAAGACACCAGATGAAAGATACACATCTTGTGAATCCAGCCATCATTTCAGATTTTTAAAATGTTTTACAGGGAAGACACTATGTAAATCTATTAGCTAACCACGATAGCAAAAGACACAACTTTTTTTGTCCACCATTTTTTTCCTGCATAGGTAGCTATCACAATTTCGACCAAATAAAGATATAAATAGCCACTAACCAAGAAACAACTTCCTCAGATGATAGTCTGATAACATATTTATTGTATAGCATATGTTTTGTTAGAAAAATGTGCATATTTCAGGTATAAATCATAGTTTACCATTGCAGCCACCATCACAAGTCTCACCAAAGCAGCTAGAATAACTACAGAAACCAACGTGAAATACCTAAATACTCATCATAAAACATTTATGAAAAATACACAGCGTACAGCAAATGAAAGACACAGATCTTGTGAATCCAGACAATATTTCATATGTTCTAAGTGTTTTACAGCGAAAACACAATATAGCGTTATATTAGCTTATCACAATAGCAAACATCACAACAGCATTGATTCAAGCCAAAAATAGCGATAACGTATAAACCACCAAAATATATAAATTTTTTCACTAACCTTCTCAGAATTCTTCAGATGACAGTCCTATAACATCATATTACACAATGCATATAGAGTTTGTTCGAAAATGTGCATATTTAGTGGCACAAATCGTGGTTATACAATGAGAAAAGTTGCCAAGCTGCCCAGAAAATGTCGGGAGAAATCTTTGGAGAGGCACCTATTCTAATCAGTAACTAATCCAAAACTTGACTAAAAAATACAGGTTGGACAGCAAATGAAAGACAAATTAGTTCTTAATGCAATCGCTGTGTTACATTTTTTAAATTAACGTTACTTCAACATACAGCGTGCGCTAAAGCGAGACCGCACCGAAATTCATGGCGGAATTATTATTTGACATTTGTCAACATAAATACGAATTAACAACATAAAGATTGCTTACTATTTGCTGAGCTTCCATCAGAATCTTGGGCAAGGTGTCCTTTCTCCAGAACAATCGTCTTTTGGTTGAAAGATGTCCTCTTCTCCTGTAGAAATAGCAGCTAATGCTAGCCCTCCACCTGAGAGGTGTCCAACTCGTGTGACAAAGAAACCCCAGAAAATCGCAATAAACTGATATAAACTGCTATAAGTCGTTTTAAATTAACTACCTTATGAAGTTTTTAAGACAAAAATCAAATTAAATCAGAGCCGGAGATACAGAACTGCTAAAACGAAAGCTTTTCAGGACGCCATTGTGATGTCCCTCTTGCGCCAGGCGCCCCGTTGAAAAGAACGGTACTTCCGTTCCATGAGCCTTTATAGTGTCCCAGATGTTGCAATCCAGTCCATTCAAATTCTCACCGCTTACTGACATCGAGAGGAAGGCGTATGCAGTGCATGTAGCCCCATAGCTTGCATGGGGACTTATAAACTGACCCTAGAACAGGGACCTCGATTTCAGAAATCTCACTTCCTGACAGGAAATGTGCTGCAGAATGAGTTCTGTTTCACAGAAGAAAGAAGAAGAATTGAGTACGAGGCAGTTTAATTTGGGAACGTAATTATTACAAAGTCCCAACAGCACCCCCTATTGAGAAAAAGTTAACTTCTTATGGCTGCAAGGGGCAGTATTGAGTAGCCAGTTAAATCGTGCCCATTTCAAACGGCCTCGTACTCAATTCTTGCTCGTACAATATGCATATTATTATTACTATTGGATAGAAAACACTCTCTAGTTTCTAAAACCGTTTGAATTATTTCTCTGAGTGAAACAGAACTCATTCTGCAGCACATTTCCTGACCAGGAAGTGGAATGTCAGAAATCGATGCTCTGTTCAACTTCCTGCCTATACATGGGCATGATACGTAAGAGTCTACGTACACTTCATACACCTTCCCCTGGTTGTCAAGAGGCGGTGAGAGAAGAAATTTCGTGTTTATCTTGATCTGAGGTGGAATTAAAGCTCTTTGTATGACGTGACCGTCCATTTCCTGTTTCTGGAGCGCGCGGAAGGGGACATGGATTTGCCTTCTGTTTAGCTGTCGTTATGGACGACTAACATCTCCGGTTTAGATTTAATTTGATACATGTGACCATATCATCGTAAAGTATGTTTTTTCAATATAGTTTAATCAGATTATTGAAATTTTTTCGGGAGTTTTGCCGTGTTCCGTTCTCTGACTTTGTTGACGTTGGAGAGATCCGTGCCACTTGGCAAGTGCCCATGCTAAATGAAGAGAGAAATTTGCCGTTCCAGATCCAAACAACGACTGTTCTGGACAAAGGACACCTTGTCCAACATTCTGACGGAAGATCACCAAAAGTAAGAAACATTTTATGATGCTATTTCTAATATCTGTCGTGCATGTGAACTGGTCGTCGGCGCCCAAGTGTTTCTGGCTATTGTGGCTACGCTAATATAACGCTATATTGTGTTTTCGCTGTAAAACACTTGATAAATCGGAAATATTGTCTGGAATCACAAGATGCCTGTCTTTCAATTGCTGTACACTATGTATTTTTCAGAAATGTTTTATGATGAGTATTTAGTTATTTGGCGTTGGTGTCTGTAATTTTTCTGTCTGCTTTCGGTGCAATTTCTGACTGTAGCTGCAATGTAAACTATGATTTATACCTGAAATGTGCACATTTTTCTAACAAAACATATGCTATACAATAAATATGTTATCAGACTGTCATCTGATGAAGTTGTTTCTTGGTTAGTGGCTATTTATATCTTTATTTGGTAGAATTTGTACTGATGGAGTAAAAAACTGATGGAGTAAAAATAGTGGTGTCTTTTGCTAACGTGGTTAGCTAATAGATTTACATATTGTGTCTTCCCTGTAAAACATTTTAAAAATCGGACATGTTGGCTTGATTCACAAGATGTGTACCTTTCATCTGGTGTCTTGGACTTGTTAATGTGTGAAAGTTAAATATTTAAAAAAAATATCTTTTGAATTTCGCGCCCTGCACTTTGAGCTGGCTGTTGTCATAAGTGTACCGACGTCGGGCGTGCACGCCAAACAGGTTAAAGAAAAACTAACAGGTCTGTGAGAGCCGGAATTCTTACTGGTTGGTAGGTGATCAAATTCTTATGTCATGCAATAAAATGCAAATTAATTACTTAATCATACAATGTGATTTTCTGGATTTTTGTTTTAGATTCCGTCTCTCACAGTTGAAGTGTAAAATTACAGATCTCTACATGCTTTGTAAGTAGGAAAACCTGCAAAATCGTCAGTGTATCAAAAATATTTTTTTTAATGTTGCTGACACCCCTCCCCAGAGGTTTCTCATTATTGGGATTCATTGCTGATTCCTACCTGTAGCTCACTATGAGGTGTCTAGTGATAAAGGTTAAGGCAAGGCTTTCGACTCTGTCAATCACCACATTCTTATCGGCAGACTCAACAGCCTTGGTTTCTCAAATGACTGCCTCGCCTGGTTCACCAACTACTTCTCAGATAGAGTTCAGTGTGTCAAATCGGAGGACCTGTTGTCCGGACCTCTGGTAGTCTCTATGGGGTACCACAGGGTTCAATTCTCTGGCCGACTCTTTTCTCTGTATATATCAATGATGTCGCTCTTGCTGCGGGTGATTCTCTGATCCACCTCGACGCAGACAACACCATTCTGTATACATCTGGCCCTTCTGTGGACACTGTGTTAACTTCTTATGGCTGCAGCCCGACGCCGGTACACTTATGACAACAGCCACTTCAAGTGCAGGGCGCGAAATTCAAAATATATATTTTTTAAATATTTAACTTTCACACATTAACAAGTCCAATACAGCAAATGAAAGGTACACATCTTGTGAATCCAGCCAACATGTCCGATTTTTAAAATGTTTTACAGCGAAAACAGCACGTATATTTATGTTAGCTCACCACCAAATACAAAGAAGGACAGACATTTTTCACAGCACAGGTAGCATGCACAAAGCCAACCTAACTAACCAAGAACCAACCAAACTAACCAACAAACAACTTCGTCAGATGACAGTCTTATAACATATTTATTGTATAGCATATGTTTTGTTCGAAAAATGTGCATATTTCAGGTATAAATCATAGTTTACATTGCAGCTACAATCAGAAATTGCACCGAAAGCAGCCAGAATAATTACAGACACCAACGTCAAATACCTAATTACTCATCATAAAACATTTCTGAAAAATACATAGTGTACAGCAAATGAAAGACAGGCATCTTGTGATTCCAGCCAATATTTCCGATTTATTAAGTGTTTTACAGCGAAAACAGAATATAGCGTTATATTAGCTTACCACAATAGCCAGAAAGACAAGCCATTTCCCAGTAGCAAAAGTTAGCGATCGTAACAAACCAGTAAAAGATATATATTTTTTGACTAACCTTGATATTCTTCATCAGATGACAGTCCTATAACATCAGGTTATACATACACTTATGTTTTGTTCGAAAATGTGCATATTTAGAGCTGAAATCAGTGGTTACACATTGTGCTAACTTAGCTACTTTTTCCACAACGTCCAGATATTTTCCTGACACTTTTTCTGACACACATATTCTGACCAAATAGCTATTCATAAACATAACTAAAAAATACATGTTGTATAGGAAATGATAGATCCATTAGTTCTTAATGAAATCGCAGTGTTAGAATTCTAAAAATAACTTCATTACGATATGCAGCTTCGGTATAGCTAGAGTACCCAAAGGTTGGGCGTCGGCGACTAGTTCACATGTACGACAGATATAGGAAATAGCATCACAAAATGTTTCTTACTTTTGCTGATCTTTCATCAGAATGTTGGACAAGGTGTCCTTTGTCAAGAACAATCGTTGTTTGGATTTGGAACGTCCATTATCCCTCTCGATTTAGCTTGCGCACTAGCCAGGTTGCACGAATCGCTCCATCGTCAACAAAGTCAGAGAACGGAACACGGCAAAACTCCCGAAAAATGTTCAATAATCTGATTAAACTATATTGAAAAAACATACTTTACGATGATATGGTCACATGTATCAAATAAAATCAAAGTCGGAGATAGTAGTCGCCTATAACGATAGCTAAACAGAAGTCAAATCCATGTTTCTCTTCGCGCCTTCCTGAAAACAGGAAATGGAGGACACGTCATTCCATGAGCTGTAATTCGAGTCCAGATCAAGTTACACAGTCCATTTCTTCTCTCACTCCTTGTCGACATCTAGTGGAAGACGTATGAAGTGCATCTTAAACTAATACATAACAAGGGCTTTAATAGGCAGCCCCTGGAACAGAGCCTCAATTTCAGACTTTCCACTTCCTGTCAGGAAGTTTGCTGCAGAATGAGTTCTGTTTCACTCACAGATATAATTCAAACGGTTTTAGAAACTAGAGAGTGTTTTCTATCCAATAGTAATAATAATATGCATATTGTACGAGCAAGAATTGAGTACGAGGCCGTTTGAAATGGGCACCTTTTATCTGGCTACTCAATACTGCCCCTGCAGCCCAAACAGGTTAACAAACCTCCAAATGAGCTTCAATGTCATACAACTCTCCTTCCGTGGCCTCCATCTGCTCTTAAACGCTAGTAAAACTAAATGCATGCTCTTCAACCGATCGCTGCCCTCATCCGCCCGACTAGCATCACTACTCTGGACGGTTCTGACTTAGAATATGTGGACAACTACAAATACCTAGGTGTCTGGTTAGACTGTAAACTCTCCTTCCAGACTCACATTAAACATCTCCAATCCCAAATTAAATCTAGAATATGCTTCCTATTTCACAACAAAACCTCCTACACTCACGCTGCCAAACATACCCTCGTAAAACTGACTATCCTGCCGATCCTTGACTTTAGCGATGTCATTTACAAAATAGCCTCCAACACTCTACTCAGCGAACTGGATGCAGTCCATCACAGTGTCATCCGTTTTGTCACCAAAGCCCCATATACCACCCACCACTGCGACCTGTATGCTCTCGTTGGCTGGTCCTCGCTACATATTCATCGCTAAACCCACTGGCTCCAGGTCATCTATAAGTCTTTGCTAGGTAAAGCTCCGCCTTAACTCAGCTCACTGGTCACCATAGCAACACCCACCTATAGCATGGCCTGTTTATTGCCTTACCTCCTTACTCCATCACACTGTATATAGATTTTTCTATTGTGTTATTGACTGTACTTTTGTTTATCCCATGTGTAACTCTGTGTTGTTTTTTTGTCGCACTGCTTTGATTTTTCTTGGCCAGGTCGCAGTTGTGAATGAGAACTTGTTCTCAACTGGCCACCTGGTTAAATAAAGGTGGGGGAAAAATGTAATTAAAAATAAATTTAAAAAATCATAACTTTATTGACAACACCCAAATAGATACTGTCATTAACGCGATTCTTCAATAATTAAACATATTTCTTAATACTGTAGCAAACATTATATTACACAGGACATTCAAACGAGCCTTACAATTATAATCCAAAGTAGTGTGAAATGCACTCTCCTGAGTTTTCCCCCATTCACATTCAGAATACACTGTGAAAAACTAAAATCTTTGCTCACCAGTTTTGCTCCAGACAGATATACTACATCCATAACTGTCGGTTTCCTCATTAGCAGGGAGGAGTTTCTACAACCAAATTGCATGTGCATCGCCCTCGTGCCGCAATTTTATTAAACTCAGAAAGGGGCTTATATTGGAGACCAAAAGTCGTCTGGCACAGTGCTTAGTTTCAACAACATGAATAACTTATTTCTAGCCTACAATCATCGATGTTACTACTAAAATATGACTATTCTTGCTCATTTTAAGACAATTGTCAAATAATTTTAACATTCATTACAGACGTCAATTGTTGTACAACATCATGGCTACGCTGTTGGCATCACCTTTTACAGTGGATTTCCACTGTTGTGGGCCTTTAATCATCTGACTTTGTTGTTCGCACAGGAGAGATACGGGACTATCGTGGATGCTCTGGGGAGCCTCAACAACCTTATGATGCTGACGAGGCAGAGAAGAGTCTCTCCAGATCAGAACACCTCAATAAACACCTGCAGAGATCCACAGGGAAGAGAACTCACTGCTGCTCTGACTGTGGGAAGAGATTCACCTCCTCATCAGACATTAAAATTCATCAGAGAATCCACACAGGAGAGAAACCTTATAGCTGTGGTCAATGTGGGAAGAGTTTTACTGCATCTGGCTCTTTGACTTTACACCAGAGAACACACACAGGAGAGAAACCTTATAGCTGTGATCAATGTGGGAAGAGTTTTTGTCAATCTAGTGATCTGACAGTGCACCAGAGAACACACACAGGAGAGAAACCTTATAGCTGTGGTCAATGTGGGAAGAGTTTTACTGCATCTGGCTCTTTGACTTTACACCAGAGAACACACACAGGAGAGAAACCATATAGCTGTGATCAATGTGGGAAGAGTTTTACTAGATCTGGCTCTCTGACTTTATGTTTGCCCCCTGTTCAATTGATTTTACCCTCAGGGAAAAAATCCAGGCTCTGTATTGAAAGAGTTACTATTTATGTGATTTAACAAAAAGTGACTAACAAAAAAGAATTGTGTTACACTTACCACGTTGGTGACCCACTGGAATCAAAATGTAGCTAGCTGTTTACCACGTTGGTGACCCACTGGAATCAAAATGTAGCTAGCTGTTTACCACGTTGGTGACCCACTGGAATCACAATGTAGCTAGCTGTTTACCACGTTGGTGACCCACTGGAATCAAAATGTAGCTAGCTGTTTACCACGTTGGTGACCCACTGGAATCACAATGTAGCTAGCTGTTTACCATGTTGGTGACCCACTGGAATCACAATGTAGCTAGCTGTTTACCACGTTGGTGACCCACTGGAATCACAATGTAGCTAGCTGTTTACCACGTTGGTGACCCACTGGAATCACAATGTAGCTAGCTGTTTACCACGTTGGTGACCCACTGGAATCACAATGAAACACTCCAAAATGTTTAGGTTTTCAATATATCCCAAACTGTTTCTGCATATTGGTTATTGATTTGGACACGTTAAAACTGTGTTTTGATATTGCACTATTCACATTTAGCAAAATGTCATTCAAAAGACGTTGAATATATGTTGGGATGTAGTTGAAATTGAAAGTTGAAAATATGTCTTTTCAGGTCGTTTTTTCAATGAAAAAAAATATTATAATAATAATATAAATTAGTCTATAATCAATTTTATTAACAATCTCACATCACTCCAGTATTTCTTGACAACATTCAAGTGCTAATTGTCTTTATTCCACTACTGAAGAAGCATGACTCAAATCACCTCATATTTCAAACATTCAGCCTGACAAAATATACATGTTTTATTATTCCATGCCTCACCATTAAGTTAATTATTGCCAATACATATTAACAAATGGGTGTGCATTTGGTTTTGATATTTCATATTATGTAACATTTAGTAATCATAGTTATTCATGCAACCAACTTGACATTTTTGGGTACAATTATATTGACATTGTTACCCTGCTTTTATATCCAACAACATGCCTATCTAGTGAACCCTGAAAAGAGAGAGAAGCTCCGCAGTGAGGTGGAAAGTTACTACGGATATCGCAGGAGTTTCCTCTTGAAATCAGACATGTCTGTGGTAAGGACAACTTGGTTGCTGATTATCTCAAGGGTGGGCAGTCAAATAGATTTGTGTTTTGCATTTAGCCAGTGAGTTACCATGATCACAATTTATTTTGACATGTTTTTCCCGTGTTAGAGATTAGTTTTATCTCTTATTCTTTACTGTATTTTTTTGAAACTGCACTGTTGGGGGCTCGTAAGTAAGAGTTCCAGTGTTGTATCCGGCGCATGTGACTAATACAATTTGATTTGAGTTTTGTTTGGGCTCATTCCAAGGGGACGAGAGTTCTAGAAGCTAGTGAGTTTTAGGAAGACGACAGTTCTAGAAGCTAGTGAGCTTTAGGAAGACGACAGTTCTAGAAGCTAGTGAGTTTTAGGAAGACGAGAGTTCTAGAAGATAGTGAATTTTATGAAGACGAGAGTTCTAGAAGCTAGTGAGCTTTAAGAAGACGAGAGTTCTAGAAGCTAGTGAGTTTTATTTGAGTTCTAGAAGCTAGTGAGTTTTAGGAAGACGAGAGTTCTAGAAGGGAAAAAATAATAGTTTAGGAATCTATAGAAAGAAAAAGGAGAAAAGATACGATATTATTATACGATTGTATATTATTATTCAGAAATACGTGTTTTTAATTGTTGACAGCCAGTAGACACCATGTTTATATTGTAGAAGGTGAAGCATTGTAGATGATTATGTGAAATGGAAGTTGTAGAGATACTCTGAATGATTGGCTATGAAAAGCCAACTGACATTTACTCCTGAGGTGCTGACCTGTTACACCCTCGACAACCACTGTGATTATTATTATTTGACCCTGCTGGTCATCTATGAACGTTTGAACAGCTTGGCCATGTTCTGTTATAATATCCACCCGGCACAGCCGGAAGAGGACTGGCCACCCCTCAGAGCCTGATTCCTCTCTAGGTTTCTTCCTAGGTTTTGGCCTTTCTAGGGAGTTATTCCTAGCCACCGTGCTTCTACACCTGCATTGCTTGCTGTTTGGGGTTTTAGGCTGGGTTTCTGTACAGCACTCTGTGACATCAGCTGATGTAAGAAGGGCTTTATAAATACATTTGATTGATTGATTGTACAACTGAATGCATTCAACTGAAATGTGTCTTGGGTGCACTGATTGGTGTCACCTCGTTAGTCAGTATGTGTTACACCTGTGCATCTCGTTAGTGGGAAGGTGTTTCACCTGAGCTGGTCCAGGTTCTATTTAAGAGTGTCTGGCCCAGTGCTCCAGTTGTCTTGATAGATGTGGAGAATCAACACCTTTAGTTGCTCCACCTTTTTGGTTTGCTTCCTGTCTTTAAGTTTGGTGTGGGTTTTTCTTTTGTTTGCCTCTTCTTGGGCAGATTTAGTGGGTCTCATGGTGGGTGTCTTTTAGGTCCCAGTTGTTGTTACTAGTCAACTTCCAGTGGACACCCCCATAGTGTCTTTCAGAGCCACTCCTAAAAAACAAGCTTATATTTTGGGTTGGATATTGCATCCAATTAATATTTTAATCAATTGAATTTCCTTAGAATGTTCATTAGTCTTTCAGTCTTCTGTTTGATGTGTACTAAATATTTTAGTTTATTTTCATTTTATAATTTTTTTCCTGTGAAGCCATTGTGTTGCATCCATGTCTGAAATGTGCTGTATAAATAAAGCTTGATTTGATTTCAACAAATGACCAATCAACAGACTCTTGGTCCATCTTAATATGAGAAACAGAATCACTTTTCCAGCCTGCTGAAGGCGTGGTGGAGTGGTAAACACCACCCCCGGCTCTACCAGGGGCTTGAGGTGGTCTCCCACAGCTCTGCTGGTGGAGTGGTAAACACCAGCCCCGGCTCTACCAGGGGCTTGAGGTGGTCTCCCACAGCTCTGCTGGTGGAGTGGTAAACACCACCCCCGGCTCTACCAGGGGCTTGAGGTGGTCTCCCACAGCTCTGCTGGTGGAGTGGTGAACACCACCCCCGGCTCTACCAGGGGCTTGAGGTGGTCTCCCACAGCTCTGCTGGTGGAGTGGTAAACACCACCCCCGGCTCTACCAGGGGCTTGAGGTGGTCTCCCACAGCTCTGCTGGTGGAGTGGTAAACACCACCCCCGGCTCTACCAGGGGCTTGAGGTGGTCTCCCACAGCTCTGCTGGTGGAGTGGTAAACACCACCCCCGGCTCTACCAGGGGCTTGAGGTGGTCTCCCACGGCTCTGCTTATGTCATGTTCTGTGGCCTTGCCGTTCCATTTCCTGACTGCCCCTGCAACACAGAAACACATTTAGTCATATTATATAAAACACTCAAAGTAATGGATATGGAGCATCTATGGCCTCAGTTACACCTGGCACCTAAATGTGACTTCTGTCATCTGATCACTCCAAGCTGCATTAGGTTCACATCTACCAGGATGGGCTTTTGACAGTCTGAATGCAGTCAGGCCACTGAATATACATAAGCAATGTAAAGAGATGGGGTGAATGAGTGGGGGAAAGTACATTTGACACAAGTGACCTTCATAATAATTTAAATGTTATTTGTCACATACAGATGTTATTGCGGGTGTAGTTAAATGCTTGTGTTTCTAGCTCCAACAGTGCAGTAATATCTAACTAAATGCTTGTGTTTCTAGCTCCAACAGTGCAGTAATATCTAACTAAATGCTTGTGTTCCTAGCTCCAACAGTGCAGTAATATCTAACCAAATGATTGTGTTTCTAGCTCCAACAGTGCAGTAATATCTAACTAAATGCTTGTGTTTCTAGCTCCAACAGTGCAGTAATATCTAACTAAATGCTTGTGTTCCTAGCTCCAACAGTGCAGTAATATCTAACCAAATGATTGTGTTTCTAGCTCCAACAGTGCAGTAATATCTAACTAAATGCTTGTGTTTCTAGCTCCAACAGTGCAGTAGTATCTAACCAAATGCTTGTGTTCCTAGCTCCAACAGTGTAGTAATATCTAACTAAATGCTTGTGTTTCTAGCTCCAACAGTGCAGTAATATCTAACTAAATGCTTGTGTTCCTAGCTCCAACAGTGCAGTAATATCTAACCAAATGATTGTGTTCCTAGCTCCAACAGTGCAGTAATATCTAACTAAATGCTTGTGTTCCTAGCTCCAACAGTGCAGTAATATCTAACCAAATGCTTGTGTTCCTAGCTCCAACAGTGCAGTAATATCTAACCAAATGCTTGTGTTCCTAGCTCCAACAGTGCAGTAGTATCTAACCAAATGCTTGTGTTCCTAGCTCCAACAGTGCAGTAGTATCTAACTAAATGCTTGTGTTCCTAGCTCCAACAGTGCAGTAATATCTAACTAAATGCTTGTGTTCCTAGCTCCAACAGTGCAGTAGTATCTAACTAAATGTGTGTGTTCCTAGCTCCAACAGTGCAGTAGTATCTAACTAAATGCTTGTGTTCCTAGCTCCAACAGTGCAGTAGTATCTAACTAAATGCTTGTGTTCCTAGCTCCTACAGTACAGTAATATCTAACCAAATGCTTGTGTTCCTAGCTCCAACAGTGCAGTAATATCTAACTAAATGCTTGTGTTCCTAGCTCCAACAGTGCAGTAATATCTAACTAAATGCTTGTGTTCCTAGCTCCAACAATGCAGTAATATCTAACAATTTCACAACAAATACCTAATACACACAAATCTAAGTAATGGAATAAGAATATATAAATATATGGACAAGCGATGTCAGAGTGACATAGACAGATACAGTAGAATAGGATAGAATACAGTATATACATATGAGATGAGTAATGCCAGATATGTAAACATTATTAAAGTGACTAGTGTTCCATTCCTTGAAGTGGCCAATGATTTCAAGTCTGTGTATGTAGGCAGCAGCCTCTCTGTGTTAGTGATGGAAAAACAGCTTCTGTCTCTCGGTCCCAGCTTTGATGCACCTGTACTGACCTCGCCTTCTGGATGATAGTGGGGTGAACAGGCAGTGGCCGGGTAATAACAAAGAACAAATGTGTGTGCCTGAGGGGAAATTCACTTTCATACGGCCAAAAGGGGTGAGAAATTACACCAATATCAGTGGACAATTTGCACTAATGTAAATAAACATAGATGATGGAAAATATTCCCGTTTGCTAACGTGATGAACCGCTAAGGGGACACAAATATTTGCCATCTAAACCACATGTGACCTCTCACCTCTGGCTGTAGAAGTGTTCTTCCTAACCAGTCCCTCAACAGCTCCCTGACTGAGCTCCACCCTCACTGGGTCTTCAGAGGAGAGGAAGGCTGAGGAGGGATGGAAGGATGAATGGATCAGTCAGTCAATAAAGTGTAGAGCTGCTGTCTATGCTGTCTGACAAAATCACTATTTTAGTCGTTCATTAAAGTAAATAAGGCTTTATGACTGCTGAATTCCAACTATCAATCACTTAGATCATGTATTTTCAGGTAGAGATACCTCCTTGGGATGTCCCTAGCCTGTTGAAGTTGACAGTTAAAATGGTTAAGGTTAGGGTTTAGGGTAGGGATGTCCCAAGGATCCCGGATAGCATTGACCATTGTGCATTCTTCTGTCTCTTTTACATAGCAGGTGATGGGTTCTGACTTCTGTACTTTTAAATATTAAATATCCTTATTATGTGAAATTGAATGAAACAATAATGTATGTTGATGCTAATATGATGTACAATATTCCATGATGTTTCTATATGATAACAATAGCGTAATATATTTAATTTACCATATACTATTTTTTAACAGTTTCACAAATTAATTTGTATTAACTTAATTATTATGATTCAACGTCAGTTCACCGTCTCACCTTATACTGTATTAGAGCAGCAGCAGCTGACTGCCCAGTTCAACGTCAGTTCACCATCTCACCTCATACTGTATTGGAGCAGCAGCAGCTGACTGCCCTGTTCATCATCAGTTCACCATCTCACCTCATACTGTATTGGACCAGCAGCAGCTGACTGCCCAGTTCAACGTCAGTTCACCGTCTCACCTCATACTGTATTGGAGCAGCAGCAGCTGACTTGATCGTTGATGCTAATCATCATGTTTGAATCTGAGAGTAAATAGAGCCGACTACAACTCTAAAAATGAAGGGTTCAACTGGAGTTGTTCTCAGATCCCCTAAGAACCGTAGGGTTCTTGGTCAATGAAAAACAGCCCCAAAAGGTTCTTCAAAGAACTTGTTAGAAGGTGGGTTCATCGAGGAACCTCCGTTGTTGCTGGACTTCTTCCGGGAACTTCGCAATTACAACTGAAAACGATGGTGACAAGTTTGGATGCGACAACAGTTAAAAAGGTTAAGTTTTGGTTGATGTTTGGCTCTGAATATGTCTCGAAATAATTTATTATAATAATATAACATACTAATAATGAATAACGAAGACAATGATAGTTTTCTGTGAATACCTTCCATAACGTTTCTATAGTTAATTACCGTAAATATTAGAAAGCCGGGTTTGACCGTCGACGTTGTATGAGCTATAGTACAGTACCGTTATCTAGCTAGCTAACGTTATGTCCTAACTAGGCACAACTAGGTTTGGATTATTTCCCTGAACTATATTCTTTCCCATATATTGTATATCGTTTCCATAAAGCCAACATGGCTTTACACTCATTAACGTAAGTTTCCAATCTAGAGCAGTTTTCACTTTTGTGAGAATGAACTAGCTAACGTGGACAATACTATCCCATTTTGGAAACGTTACATGGACAATACTGTCCCATTTTGGAAACGTTACATGGACAATACTATCCCATTTTGGAAACGTTACGTGTACGCCCCCTTGTGGAGGGAAATTAATATCTTAGATGGTAGCTGTAGATGGGATTCAAATGCATAATGGTATTAATACAGTGTCTAGACTACCTCTTTTGTATAAAGGCCCTTCAGAATCCAATAACAGTATTGCCACGCAGCAAAATGTTGCGTATAATCTTTCAAGTCAGCCTGATAAAATATTGAACAATTTGTGAACAAAGATATCTTGAAATGTGATATTAGGCGTGTATGGCAGTACTGTTATGGCTAGTGCTTCTCCAAAATGTTCTTCTATTTTACATTACATTGTATGTCGATGCCATTTATCTTTCAATATGTATTTAATATATATGTTTTAATGCTTGTAAGACTATTCTTTGACACATTTTCTCTTCCTTTGAAATTCTTATAGGACAGAACATGGACACAATGCAATTGGGATCAAGAAGAAGGTACAGATATGTTGTAGGACAGCTGCATTTGAAGTGTACATTTAACCTACATAGCAGTCAATACAAACTGACATTATTAGCATACAAATGTATGCAAATTATCTTTTCAGATCTTCTCAGAAATGAATCAAGTCCATGGAATGGATATAGACAAAAAGATAATTCAAGGACTATCAGAGGTAGAGAGGCGAGGCAGGGGTGAGGACATCATCCTGCTATTTTGACAGTCCCTGAAGGACAATACAGAAGAGGTATTTGCTCTTATTCCTTCCCTTTCTCTTATGTATTTTGTAATAAAATTAGCAAGTGTAGTAAGATCATTGCTTTACTTTACGAGGACTGGAGACCACAGCAGTGATTCTGCTCTTGCCCTACCTCTTCAATGAGGACCCGAGTGGCCTTTATGTCTGTGACAAGGTATGCCTATGCACCAATCATCTGTTTCTTCATAAACATAGGTGTGCATACTTATATAAAACTACAGCTGAACATTTATGTTCTTTGTTAATTGTATGTGTATTAATCTTTTCTTACTTTTGTTGACACAGATTTCACGGCTCTTCACTCCTTTACTGCACATCGGTGGAAATCCATTTCACCATGAGAGTGAAATCCCGCTGGCCTTTGATGGGGGAGAACATCCACGCCCTCGAGGACGTCCCCATGCGAAATGGGGCTCTGCTAGGGCTGTATTTTTTATTTTCCTTCAATTTCCCCAAAAATGTCAGAAAAACGCTTATGTTGTTAAGTTACTGTGTTCGGATAAGAGAAGTTGGGGTGAAGTTACCAGGGCCGGTCATAAAGATGGCAAACTTCCTAACATAACTAGGTGGATATGATATACACACTAAAGCTGAAATATCTGTATTTAGCATCAAGTCTACAATATTGTTAGTTTACCTATGATTCATTTTTAATGTATGTTGTTTTTATTGTACATCATTATTTATGTATTTTTAAATGTCATTAAAAGCACTATACAAAGTAAATGTATTATTTATTATGGTCTGACATGTCTGCAGAAATGTTGCAATTTTGTAATGTGTTTTTTTTTGGTAAATTGTTTGGTAAATTTAATATACAATTAATTAATTATTTAAATCAATATTGTTATTATTAAAATATGTTTTTATAATGGAGGGAGGGTGGACAGGGAGTTTAAAAAATTTACCCCAAAAGGTTCTTCGAGGAACCATGATAAGGGGTTCTTCAAATAACTTATGGGCGTTCCCACAAAAGGTTCTTCAAGTAACATTTAGGGGTTCCCTCACAGTTTCCATTTGAAGAACCCCTAAAGGATACTCGAGGAACCTTTACTTTTTAGAGTGTATATTGATAAAACTCACCTTGTCTGAGAGACATTTACATAGTTACACACAGCCAAATTTGGGATTAGTATTTTGGGGCGAAATAGCGGCCACAACAGACAGACCTGATATGGCCCATAATTCAACGTCCTTGGACGTCACGGGCTGAGTGGGTATGACCAAAGTTATTCTATTTAGCTGCACTTTGTAGTACATTTTTACACTATAATAATTGTTTCTGATGCCACATAGCCCGTTTTCAAAGGGAGTCGTTGGTTTTTAGAGGCAGTCGCTTTTTGTCTGAAAGTATTTTCTCAACTGCGATACCAACTCCAGTCAGCAGATGGCGAAGTGCGTCTTTCAGGTGATTCTGCCACTGTGACGTATAATCTAGTGGACGGGACGCTTCTTCAACATCAACAGCTAGTCAGCCACCTTGGTTCACTAACTTTATGGAAAAAGGCTTATTCAATAAATCTAGCAACTCCTCTCATACTGGGAAAATACAGGAATAAACACTCAGAGCCTCCTGACTGGGCCCTGTTTACACCTCCACACAGGAATACACACTCAGAGCCTCCTGACTGGGCCCTGTCTACACCTCCACACAGGAATACACACTCAGAGCCTCCTGACTGGGCCCTGTTTACACCTCCACACAGGAATACACTCAGAGCCTCCTCACTGGGCCCTGTTTACACCTCCACACAGGAATACACACTCAGAGCCTCCTCACTGGGCCCTGTTTACACCTCCACACAGGAATACACACTCAGAGCCTCCTCACTGGGCCCTGTTTACACCTCCACACAGGAATACACACTCAGAGCCTCCTGACTCGGCCCTGTTTACACCTTCAAGGTGACCCCCTCACACAGGAATACACACTCAGAGCCTACGAGGCTTTTCTAAAAACTACAATTTGCGTGGTTCGCTCACCTCTTTTTTTTCAAACTAGGTTTGTGATTTGGTATCCACTCGGCTTGCTGCCTCTCAGATCAAAGGTGGGTCCATCTGCTCCATTCCCAAAGTGTGGTCTCCCTGAGATCCCAAGTTTGAGGGATCCCTGGTGCACCATTTACCCAGGTCATCAGGAGCAGTCACCAAGTGAAGATTAACATCCCCAAATGTGGTTAATTTCTTTCATATCAAATGAGACAAACTTATCACACAAGTCAGTTATTCTTAAACTAAATCTTTATTCACTTAATAAGGGAGCAGGTCAATACAACGCACACATATAAAGTGAATCAATTGAGTGTTCTACAATAATGATGGCTGGTCGACAAATCACCCCCAGATGATTTGTTGAGAGCCACGAGACAAAAGTACAAAGGTCTTTTACAGCCAAGATACACCCCTTTCAACCTACATGACCAACAACAGACGTATAGAACGGGTCACAAGGTTAAGATTTGTATGAAAGATACTTATAATTCTCAGCAGACAGTATCTGCTGTAAAAACAGTACTCTTTGTGTAGAGACCAGGGTCTGGCCCTGGGGTCATCTCTCCCTGGTACCATATAGAACAGAAACATTAACTCATGCTCTGGAATGCGGTCTCTTTAGGTTTAATCACCCAAAAGACATTGTAAATCTCCTGTCAGTGTTTTCTCCCAGAGGCCCATCCTCAGTAGAACACACAGACACAATAGTTCTAAGAACCCTCTATTCTGTTGCATAAAACAACCATTTGATGCAATAAAAGTATTATAACATAATGTTGCAGTTTTGCTCTCAGTGTCCACTGAAAGTTGACGAGTAACAACAACTGGGACATAAAAGTCACCCACCATGAGACCCACTAAATCTGCCCAAGAAGAGGCAAACAAAAGAACTGGTGTTTTTTTGATACGTGCTAACGAGCTATACGTGCTAACGAGCTATACGTGTTAACGAGCTATACGTGCTAAAGTCCAACCTCAAAACATAAATGGAAAAACGAAAGCCTGGAACACCTTTCCCCTTAAGACAACAAATAAATCCTATAATTTTTGTTGGACAAGTTTGCTCACCACCAACAGAAAACAACTTCCATTTCACATTATAATCAACTACAATGCTTCACCTTCTACAATATAAACATAGTGTCTACTGGCTGTCAACAATTAAAAACAAGAAAAAACACGTATTTCTAAATAATAATATACAATCGTATTATTTTTTTCTCCTTTTTCATTCTATAGAATCCTAAAACTCACTGGCTTCTAGAACTCTCGTCCCCTTGGAATGAGCCCAAACAAAACTCATCTCCAATACGGAAAAACGTGCAGTCAAAATAAATTGTGATCCATGGCAACGCAATGGCTAAACGCAAAACTATGACTGCCCACCCTTGAAACAATCAGCAACCAAGTTGTCCTTAACACGGACATGTCTGATTTCAAGAGGAAACTCCTGCGATATCCGTAGTAACTTTCCACCTCACTGCAGAGCTTCTCTCTCTTTTCAGGGTTCACTAGATAGGCATGTTGTTGGATCGGGGCCCAGTCCCCAATGTCATGCTCTAGTACCATTTGGGTTGGCACATCTGAGAATTAACCTTGCTATTCTAAAAGAAGGGCAACAATGTCAATATAATTATACCTGAAAATTGTCAGTTGATTGCATAAATAATTATGATTACTAAAAGTTACATGAATTGTAAACATGAATTACCAAAGCCAAATGTACACCCCTTTGATAATATGTATTGTCAATAATTCACTTAATGGTAAGGCATGGTATAATAAAAAATATTTAAAAAAATATTTGATTGCATAGTCTTATTTTCAACGACTTTTCAATTACATTTTGCTAGGTGGGATAGCCCCAATGTCAAAACACAGTTTTAACGTGTCCAAATCAATAACCAATATGCAGAAACAGTTTGGGATAAATTGAAAACCTAAACATAACATGTGCTATTTACACAAACATCTGCCACAATAATCATATTTCTTGTATTTTTTTTAAACAAGCTCCTTATAAACTGCACAAGCACCAGAAACGCTGTTTTGACAAGTAGCAATAAATCACTGATATCGATTAGAGGGGAAATCAGGTTGTACGTGATGTTGGAATGCATTTAAATGTAGGGGTCGCTAAACAAAGGAACGCAACACTAATTTGTCATCACTCATCGATATCATGCTAAAATCATTTGTGCGACAGGAGGGAGATGAGGTTGCACGTCCTGTTAAAACTAACAGCTCAAAAACCACACGGAATCTGGGAATAATGTGTACTTACTATATCTCATAAATAATACTATTTCAATTCAGAGCCTGGATTTTCCCCCTGAGGCTAATATCCATATCATGTTGAAATCAATAGAACAGGGGACTAACGTTTAGGGTTCTACATTGTGACATCATTAAAATACTCCTACTACAATGTTAAAACATTCTACATTGTGACATCATTTCATTGATATCATGAAACAACTGCTTCATGTATTTTCTGATGATTAGTCAGAGATCTTTTATCAGATTATCTCTGGTCACAGCTATACATTGGCTCTCCTGTGTGTGTTCTCTTGTGCACTGTCAGATAGCTAGATTGAACAAAACTCTTCCCACATTGATCACAGCTATAAGGTTTCTCTCCTGTGTGTATTCTCTGGTGCACTGTCAGATTGCTAGATGAATTAAAACTCTTCCCACATTGACCACAGCTATAAGGTTTCTCTCCTGTGTGTGTTCTTTGGTGTGAAGTCAGAGAGCCAGATGTAGTAAAACTCTTCCCACATTGATCACAGCTATAAGGTTTCTCTCCTGTGTGTGTTCTCTGGTGCACTGTCAGAGAGATAGATTGACTAAAACTCTTCCCACATTGATCACAGCTATAAGGTTTCTCTCCTGTGTGTGTTCTCTGGTGTATAGTCAGATTGCTAGATGTAAAAAAACTCTTCCCACATTGACCACAGCTATAAGATTTCTCTCCTGTGTGTATTCTCTGGTGCACTGTCAGATAGCCAGATTGACAAAAACTCTTCCCACATTGATCACAGCTATAAGATTTCTCTCCTTTGTGTGTTTTCTGATGAATTTTAATGCCTGATGAGGTGAATCTCTTCCCACAGTCAGAGCAGCAGTGAGTTCTCTTCCCTGTGGATCTCTGCAGCTGTTTCTTGAGGTGTTCTGATCTGGAGAGACTCTTCTCTGCCTCGTCAGCATCATAAGGTTGTTGAGGCTCCCCAGAGGATCCACGATAGTCCCGTATCTCTCCTGTGCGAACAACAAAGTCAGATGATTAAAGGCCCACAACAGTGGAAATCCACTGTAAAAGGTGATGCCAACAGCGTAGCCATGATGTTGTACAACAATTGATGTCTGTAATGAATGTTAAAATTATTTGACAATTGTCTTAAAATGAGCAAGAATAGTCATATTTTAGTAGTAACGTCGATGACTGTAGACTAGAAATAAGTTATTCATGTTGTTGAAACTAAGCACTGTGCCAGACGACTTTTGGTCTCCAATATAAGCCCCTTTCTGTGTTTAATAAAATTGCGGCACGAGGGCGATGCACACGCAATTTGGTTGTATAAACTCCTCCCTGCTAATGAGGAAACCGACAGTTATGGATGTAGAATATCTGCCTGGAGCAAAAATGGTGAGCAAAGATTTTAGTTTTTCACAGTGTATTCTGAATGTGAATGGGGGAAAACTCAGGGGAGTGCATTTCACACTACTTTGGATTATAATTGTAAGGCTCGTTTGAATGTCCTGTGTAATATAATGTTTGCTACAGTATTAAGAAATATGTTTAATTATTGAAGAATCGCGTTAATGACAGTATCTATTTGGGTGTTGTCAATAAAGTTAGGATTTTTTAAATGTATTTTTAATTACATTTTTTCCCCACCTTTATTTAACCAGGTGGCCAGTTGAGAACAAGTTCTCATTCACAACTGCGACCTGGCCAAGAAAAATCAAAGCAGTGCGACAAAAAAACAACACAGAGTTACACATGGGATAAACAAAAGTACAGTCAATAACACAATAGAAAAATCTATATACAGTGTGATGGAGTAAGGAGGTAAGGCAATAAACAGGCCATGCTATGGGTGGGTGTTGCTATGGTGACCAGTGAGCTGAGTTAAGGCGGAGCTTTACCTAGCAAAGACTTATAGATGACCTGGAGCCAGTGGGTTTAGCGATGAATATGTAGCGAGGACCAGCCAACGAGAGCATACAGGTCGCAGTGGTGGGTGGTATATGGGGCTTTGGTGACAAAACGGATGACACTGTGATGGACTGCATCCAGTTCGCTGAGTAGAGTGTTGGAGGCTATTTTGTAAATGACATCGCTAAAGTCAAGGATCGGCAGGATAGTCAGTTTTACGAGGGTATGTTTGGCAGCGTGAGTGTAGGAGGTTTTGTTGTGAAATAGGAAGCATATTCTAGATTTAATTTGGGATTGGAGATGTTTAATGTGAGTCTGGAAGAAGAGTTTACAGTCTAACCAGACACCTAGGTATTTGTAGTTGTCCACATATTCTAAGTCAGAACCGTCCAGAGTAGTGATGCTAGTCGGGCGGATGAGGGCAGCGATCGGTTGAAGAGCATGCATTTAGTTTTACTAGCGTTTAAGAGCAGATGGAGGCCACGGAAGGAGAGTTGTATGACATTGAAGCTCATTTGGAGGTTTGTTAACCTGTTTGGGCTGCAGGGGCAGTATTGAGTAGCCAGATAAAAGGTGCCCATTTCAAACGGCCTCGTACTCAATTCTTGCTCGTACAATATGCATATTATTATTACTATTGGATAGAAAACACTCTCTAGTTTCTAAAACCGTTTGAATTATATCTGTGAGTGAAACAGAACTCATTCTGCAGCAAACTTCCTGACAGGAAGTGGAAAGTCTGAAATTGAGGCTCTGTTCCAGGGGCTGCCTATTAAAGCCCTTGTTATGTATTAGTTTAGATGCACTTCATACGTCTTCCACTAGATGTCGACAAGGAGTGAGAGAAGAAATGGACTGTGTAACTTGATCTGGACTCGAATTACAGCTCATGGAATGACGTGTCCTCCATTTCCTGTTTTCAGGAAGGCGCGAGGAGAAACATGGATTTGACTTCTGTTTAGCTATCGTTATAGGCGACTACTATCTCCGGCTTTGATTTTATTTGATACATGTGACCATATCATCGTAAAGTATGTTTTTTCAATATAGTTTAATCAGATTATTGAAATTTTTTCGGGAGTTTTGCCGTGTTCCGTTCTCTGACTTTGTTGACGATGAAGCGATTCGTGCCACCTGGCTAGTGCGCAAGCTAAATCGAGAGGGATAATGGACGTTCCAAATCCAAACAACGATTGTTCTTGACAAAGGACACCGTGTCCAACATTCTGATGAAAGATCAGCAAAAGTAAGAAACATTTTGTGATGCTATTTCATATATCTGTCGTACATGTGAACTAGTCGCCGACGCCCAACCTTTGGGTACTCTAGCTATACCGAAGCTGCATATCGTAATGAAGTTATTTTTAGAATTCTAACACTGCGATTTCATTAAGAACTAATGGATCTATCATTTCCTATACAACATGTATTTTTTAGTTATGTTTATGAATAGCTATTTGGTCAGAATATGTGTGTCAGAAAAAGTGTCAGGAAAATATCTGGACGTTGTGGAAAAAGTAGCTAAGTTAGCACAATGTGTAACCACTGATTTCAGCTCTAAATATGCACATTTTCGAACAAAACATAAGTGTATGTATAACCTGATGTTATAGGACTGTCATCTGATGAAGAATATCAAGGTTAGTCAAAAAATATATATCTTTTACTGGTTTGTTACGATCGCTAACTTTTGCTACTGGGAAATGGCTTGTCTTTCTGGCTATTGTGGTAAGCTAATATAACGCTATATTCTGGTTTCGCTGTAAAACACTTAATAAATCGGAAATATTGGCTGGAATCACAAGATGCCTGTCTTTCATTTGCTGTACACTATGTATTTTTCAGAAATGTTTTATGATGAGTAATTAGGTATTTGACGTTGGTGTCTGTAATTATTCTGGCTGCTTTCGGTGCAATTTCTGATTGTAGCTGCAATGTAAACTATGATTTATACCTGAAATATGCACATTTTTCGAACAAAACATAGATTTATTGAATAACATGTTATAAGACTGTCATCTGACGAAGTTGTTTGTTGGTTAGTTTGGTTGGTTCTTGGTTAGTTAGGTTGGCTTTGTGCATGCTACCTGTGCTGTGAAAAATGTCTGTCCTTCTTTGTATTTGGTGGTGAGCTAACATAAATATACGTGCTGTTTTCGCTGTAAAACATTTTAAAAATCGGACATGTTGGCTGGATTCACAAGATGTGTACCTTTCATTTGCTGTATTGGACTTGTTAATGTGTGAAAGTTAAATATTAAAAAAAATATATATTTTGAATTTCGCGCCCTGCACTTGAAGTGGCTGTTGTCATAAGTGTACCGGCGTCGGGCTGCAGCCATAAGAAGTTAACACAGTGTCCACAGAAGGGCCAGATGTATACAGAATGGTGTTGTCTGCGTCGAGGTGGATCAGAGAATCACCCGCAGCAAGAGCGACATCATTGATATATACAGAGAAAAGAGTCGGCCAGAGAATTGAACCCTGTGGTACCCCATAGAGACTACCAGAGGTCCGGACAACAGGTCCTCCGATTTGACACACTGAACTCTATCTGAGAAGTAGTTGGTGAACCAGGCGAGGCAGTCATTTGAGAAACCAAGGCTGTTGAGTCTGCCGATAAGAATGTGGTGATTGACAGAGTCGAAAGCCTTGCCTTAACCTTTATCACTAGACACCTCATAGTGAGCTACAGGTAGGAATCAGCAATGAATCCCAATAATGAGACACCTCTGGGGAGGGGTGTCAGCAACATAAAAAAAAAATTTTTTGATACACTGCCGATTTTGCAGGTTTTCCTACTTACAAAGCATGTAGAGATCTGTAATTTTACACTTCAACTGTGAGAGACGGAATCTAAAACAAAAATCCAGAAAATCACATTGTATGATTAAGTAATTAATTTGCATTTTATTGCATGACATAAGAATTTGATCACCTACCAACCAGTAAGAATTCCGGCTCTCACAGACCTGTTAGTTTTTCTTTAACCTGTTTGGCGTGCAAGCCCGACGTCGGTACACTTATGACAACAGCCAGCTCAAAGTGCAGGGCGCGAAATTCAAAAGATATTTTTTTTAAATATTTAACTTTCACACATTAACAAGTCCAAGACACCAGATGAAAGGTACACATCTTGTGAATCAAGCCAACATGTCCGATTTTTAAAATGTTTTACAGGGAAGACACAATATGTAAATCTATTAGCTAACCACGTTAGCAAAAGACACCACTATTTTTACTCCATCAGTTTTTTACTCCATCAGTACAAATTCGACCAAATAAAGATATAAATAGCCACTAACCAAGAAACAACTTCATCAGATGACAGTCTGATAACATATTTATTGTATAGCATATGTTTTGTTAGAAAAATGTGCACATTTCAGGTATAAATCATAGTTTACATTGCAGCTACAGTCAGAAATTGCACCGAAAGCAGACAGAAAAATTACAGACACCAACGCCAAATAACTAAATACTCATCATAAAACATTTCTGAAAAATACATAGTGTACAGCAATTGAAAGACAGGCATCTTGTGATTCCAGACAATATTTCCGATTTATCAAGTGTTTTACAGCGAAAACACAATATAGCGTTATATTAGCGTAGCCACAATAGCCAGAAACACTTGGGCGCCGACGACCAGTTCACATGCACGACAGATATTAGAAATAGCATCATAAAATGTTTCTTACTTTTGGTGATCTTCCGTCAGAATGTTGGACAAGGTGTCCTTTGTCCAGAACAGTCGTTGTTTGGATCTGGAACGGCAAATTTCTCTCTTCATTTAGCATGGGCACTTGCCAAGTGGCACGGATCTCTCCAACGTCAACAAAGTCAGAGAACGGAACACGGCAAAACTCCCGAAAAAATTTCAATAATCTGATTAAACTATATTGAAAAAACATACTTTACGATGATATGGTCACATGTATCAAATAAAATCTAAACCGGAGATGTTAGTCGTCCATAACGACAGCTAAACAGAAGGCAAATCCATGTCCCCTTCCGCGCGCTCCAGAAACAGGAAATGGACGGTCACGTCATACAAAGAGCTTTAATTCCACCTCAGATCAAGATAAACACGAAATTTCTTCTCTCACCGCCTCTTGACAACCAGGGGAAGGTGTATGAAGTGTACGTAGACTCTTACGTATCATGCCCATGTATAGGCAGGAAGTTGAACAGAGCATCGATTTCTGACATTCCACTTCCTGGTCAGGAAATGTGCTGCAGAATGAGTTCTGTTTCACTCAGAGAAATAATTCAAACGGTTTTAGAAACTAGAGAGTGTTTTCTATCCAATAGTAATAATAATATGCATATTGTACGAGCAAGAATTGAGTACGAGGCCGTTTGAAATGGGCACGATTTAACTGGCTACTCAATACTGCCCCTTGCAGCCATAAGAAGTTAACTTTTTCTCAATAGGGGGTGCTGTTGGGACTTTGTAATAATTACGTTCCCAAATTAAACTGCCTCGTACTCAATTCTTCTTCTTTCTTCTGTGAAACAGAACTCATTCTGCAGCACATTTCCTGTCAGGAAGTGAGATTTCTGAAATCGAGGTCCCTGTTCTAGGGTCAGTTTATAAGTCCCCATGCAAGCTATGGGGCTACATGCACTGCATACGCCTTCCTCTAGATGTCAGTAAGCGGTGAGAATTTGAATGGACTGGATTGCAACATCTGGGACACTATAAAGGCTCATGGAACGGAAGTACCGTTCTTTTCAACGGGGCGCCTGGCGCAAGAGGGACATCACAATGGCGTCCTGAAAAGCTTTCGTTTTAGCAGTTCTGTATCTCCGGCTCTGATTTAATTTGATTTTTGTCTTAAACTTCATAAGGTAGTTAATTTAAAACGACTTATAGCAGTTTATATCAGTTTATTGCGATTTTCTGGGGTTTCTTTGTCACACGAGTTGGACACCTCTCAGGTGGAGGGCTAGCATTAGCTGCTATTTCTACAGGAGAAGAGGACATCTTTCAACCAAAAGACGATTGTTCTGGAGAAAGGACACCTTGCCCAAGATTCTGATGGAAGCTCAGCAAATAGTAAGCAATCTTTATGTTGTTAATTCGTATTTATGTTGACAAATGTCAAATAATAATTCCGCCATGAATTTCGGTGCGGTCTCGCTTTAGCGCACGCTGTATGTTGAAGTAACGTTAATTTTAAAAATGTAACACAGCGATTGCATTAAGAACTAATTTGTCTTTCATTTGCTGTCCAACCTGTATTTTTTAGTCAAGTTTTGGATTAGTTACTGATTAGAATAGGTGCCTCTCCAAAGATTTCTCCCGACATTTTCTGGGCAGCTTGGCAACTTTTCTCATTGTATAACCACGATTTGTGCCACTAAATATGCACATTTTCGAACAAACTCTATATGCATTGTGTAATATGATGTTATAGGACTGTCATCTGAAGAATTCTGAGAAGGTTAGTGAAAAAATTAATATATTTTGGTGGTTTATACGTTATCGCTATTTTTGGCTTGAATCAATGCTGTTGTGATGTTTGCTATTGTGGTAAGCTAATATAACGCTATATTGTGTTTTCGCTGTAAAACACTTAGAAAATCTGAAATATTGGCTGGATTCACAAGATCTGTGTCTTTCATTTGCTGTACGCTGTGTATTTTTAAGAAATGTTTTATGATGAGTAATTAGGTAATACACGATGGTCTCTAGCCATTCTAGTTGCTTTGGTGAGAGTTGTGATGGTGGCTGCAATGGTAAACTATGATTTATACCTGAAATATGCACATTTTTCTAACAAAACATATGCTATACAATAAATATGTTATCAGACTGTCATCTGAGGAAGTTGTTTCTTGGTTAGTGGCTATTTATATCTTTATTTGGTCGAAATTGTGATAGCTACCTATGCAGGAAAAAAATGGTGGACAAAAAAAGTTGTGTCTTTTGCTAACGTGGTTAGCTAATAGATTTACATAGTGTCTTCCCTGTAAAAACATTTTAAAAATCAGAAATGATGGCTGGATTCACAAGATGTGTATCTTTCATCTGGTGTCTTGGACTTGTGATTTAATGATATTTAGATGCTACTATTTACTTGTGACGCTATGCTAGGCTATGCTAGTCAGCTTTTTTACTGGTGGGGGTGCTCCCGGATCCGGGTTTGGGAGGAACTAGAAGTTAAACTATCACTATGACATCATGGATGAATTCTAGAATATACTATATATCCTAGAAACCTGGTTAAACTATCATTATGACATCATGGATGAATTCTAGAATATACTATATATCCTAGAAACCTGGTTAAACTATCATTATGACATCATGGATGAATTCTAGAATATACTATATATCCTAGAAACCTGGTTAAACTATCATTATGACATCATGGATGAATTCTAGAATATACTATATATCCTAGAAACCTGGTTAAACTATCATTATGACATCATGGATGGAGGAAGAAGAAGTTAAGAAGCCCTCCTGTTCCCCACTCATTACCTGTATTAACTGCACCTGTTTGAACTCGTTACCTGTATAAAAGACACCTGTCCACACACTCAATCAAACAGACTCCAACCTTTCCACAATGGCCAAGACCAGAGAGCTGTGTAAGGACATCAGTGATAAAATTGTAGACCTGCACAAGGCTGGGATGGGCTACAGGACAATAGGCAAGCAGCTTGGTGAGAAGGCAACAACTGTTGGCGCAATTATTAGAAAATGGAAGAAGTTCAAGATGATGGTCAATCACCCTCGGTCTGGGGCTCCATGCAAGATCTCACCTCGTGGGGCATCAATGATCATGAGGAAGGTGAGGGATCAGCTCAGAACTACACGGCAGGACCTGGTCAATGACCTGAAGAGAGCTGGGACCACAGTCTCAAAGAAAACCATTAGTAACACACTACGCAGTCATGGATTAAAATCCTGCAGCGCACGCAAGGTCCCCCTGCTCAAGCCAGCGCATGTCCAGGCCCGTCTGAAGTTTGCCAATGACCATCTGGATGATCCAGAGGAGGAATGGGAGAAGGTCATGTGGTCTGATGAGACAAAAATAAAGCTTTTTGGTCTAAACTCCACTCGCCGTGTTTGGAGGAAGAAGAAGGATGAGTACAACCCCAAGAACACCATCCCAACTGTGAAGCATGGAGGTGGAAACATCATTCTTTGGGGATGCTTTTCTGCAAAGGGGACATGACGACTGCACCGTATTGACGGGAGGATGGATGAGCCCATGTATTGCGAGATCTTGGCCGACAACCTGCTTCCCTCAGTAAGAGCATTGAAGATGGGTCATGGCTGGGTCTTCCAGCATGACAACGACCCGAAACACACAGCCAGGGCAACTAAGGAGTGGCTCCGTAAGAAGCATCTCAAGGTCCTGGAGTGGCCTAGCCAGTCTCCAGACCTGAATCCAATAGAAAATCTTTGGAGGGAGCTGAAAGTCCGTATTGCCCAGCGACAGCCCCAAAACCTGAAAGATCTGGAGAAGGTCTGTATGGAGGAGGAGTGGGCCAAAATCCCTGCTGCAGTGTGTGCAAACCTGGTCAAGAACTACAGGAAACGTATCTCTGTAATTGCAAACAAAGATTTCTGTACCAAATATTAAGTTCTGCTTTTCGGATGTATCAAATACTTATGTCATGCAATAAAATGCAAATTAATTACTTAAAAATCATACAATGTGATTTTCTGGATTTTTGTTTTAGATTCCGTCTCTCACAGTTGAAGTGTACCTATGATACAAATTACTATGATACAAATTATCAAATACTTCTTCTCCCCACTGTATAGTGTTTTATGACAAACCTTTTTTACAAATCCGTCAAGACACCAACTTAGACTTTACAGTGAAATGCTTTACTTACAAGCCCTTAACCAACAGTGCAGTTCAAGAAGAAGAAAACGTTTACCAAGTAGACTAAAATAAAAAGTAATAATAAAAAGTAACACAATGAGAATAACAATAACGAGGCTATATACAGGGGGGCACTGGTACCGAGTCAGTGTGGAGGCTATATACAGGGGGCACCGGTACCGAGTCAGTGTGCGGGGGTACAGGCTAGTTGAGGTAATCTGTACATGGTGGGGGCGTAGTGACTATGCATAGGTAACAAACAACCAGCGAGTAGCAGCAGTGCACAAAATGGAGGGGGGTGGGGGGGGTCAATGTAAATTGTCTGGTGGTGATTTCATGAATTGTTCAGCAGTCTTATGGCTTGGGGGAAGAAGCTGTTGAGGAGGCTTTTGGTCCTAGACTTGGTGCTCCGGTACCACTTGCCGTGCAGTAGCAGAGAAAACTGTTCATAACTTGAGTGACTGGAGTCTCTGACAATGTTGTGGGCTTTCCTCTGACACCGCCTATTATATAGGTGCTGGATGGCAGGAAGCTTGGCCACAGTGATGTACTGGGCCGTTCGCACTACCCTCTGTAGCGCCGAGCAGTTGCCATACCAGGTGGTGATGCAACCGGTCAGGATGCTCTCGATGGTGCAGCTGTATTACCTTTTGAGGATCTGGGGACCCATGCCAAATCTTTTCAGTCTCCTGAGGGGGAAAAGGTTTTGTTGTGCCCTCTTCACGACTGTCTTGGTATATTCCCACCTGGGTGATTGAAAGATGAACTGAGGTCCACACTCCAGTCCAGTTGATGGTGGTAATGCACCTTAAAGTTGGTTGCCAACCGCCATATAAAGTCCAAAGAAGAAAAAGAAGCCTAAAGGAAGGTGAAATTACAAGAAACTAATATGGTTTACCGTTTGGGGTATTGCGACTGGTTACTTATTTTGATGTGATATGAAAGTATTGTGTGAAATTATTCTGAATTGATATGAAAGTACAGCGATTATTGTTTCTAGAAATGTATCGCAATTGAGAATGGATTCACATTTAGATGGAATATTTGACTATTTTAGCTGCCAGAGCCAGTCTACCTCTGAAAATAACATACAGTCCTTGGACCTTGAGGAGTAACGGGGGCAGAGAATCAGCAGTAGAAACAATAACAAAGCGTACTCCCTGCCTGTTTCGGTAAAAAGCTGAGGGATGGGGCTGGAGAAATGCAACCATCCATGATATCAACATTCTAGTTTTAACCATGTTTTGAGGATATACAGTGTTTGTTTATATTTACTGACAAACATTGGAGTAAAAAAAGCTCATATTTTGGGTTCTGATGGGGTACGACAGTTGAACTAACCTCATGAGGCATTTATAAGTGATTTCTTCAAGAAACAGATGGGTACATATCATTAATGTATAAGTCCCAAAATGGATGTAACAACTACTGATTGCCCCTTTAAGACTACATATTGGGCTAATCTAATAGGAGATATTGAGGACTACAGTATTTCAGGCATTGTCATTGGATGCATTTGATCAATTGTTAACGTTTTGTTGATGGTCCACTCTTGATGTTCTACACGTTACAGTGTAGCTTCAGCCATTCCTACAGAACAACATTAAAGTGTAGAACCCCTTTACTGCATATTGGTTCAACGACTGCAGAGACGGTACTTACTGGTGTTAAACAGATCTCCAACCTCCTCTTCTTCCTCCAATGTGACAGTCATCTCCCCCTCCTCCTCTTTCACACCAATAACTGCATCCACCTCTTTCTCTTCCTTCTCTCTTTTTACTGTAACTTCCTCCTCTTTCACTGAAACGTCTTTCTCTTCTTCTTTCACCGTAACAGCCTCACCCTCTACGTGTTTTAATATTGTAACATCCTCCTCCTCTTTCACTCTGAACGCGTCTTCCTCTTCTTTCACTGAAACGTCTTTCTCTTCTTCTTTCACCGTAACAGCCTCAACCTCTACTTGTTTTTGTATTGTACCAGACTTCTCTTCCTCCTCCTCTTTCACCAGAGCTTCTTTCTCCGTCCAGCAGACCGCCTCTTCTTTAGCAGGAGGAGAGTAGCTTAGTGAACTCATGGTCGGAGATGTTAGCTAGTTAGCATTAGCGACTAGCCTAGTTCTAAGCTAACTTAGCAAACCAGCTAGCTGACAAACAACGTAAATATATAATTAAATGGGCCAACAAGTACATACGACAGAAGTGTGTTTAATACACAGCGACTAATATACACCAGAACAGTGTAAAGAGGGTGAATATTGTAGCTATGTTTGCTAGAAAGCTACGGAGGTGTCTGACTAGCTGTTGTTGTTGAAGGAGCGTCCCGTCCACTAGATTATACGTCACACTGGCAGCATCGCCTGAACCTAAAAGACGCACATCGCCATCTGCTGACTGGAGTGGGAAACGCAGTTGAGGAACCAAACGTTTATTTTTCATTTATTTCATAAAGGTTTAATATCATATAAAGTCGTTCAAAGAGAAGCATGTGTTGATTGATTCGTGTTTAATGAGTGAGAATTTAAAACAAGCTTTACACCCACTACATATTTGAATTGAACCACACTTCTGACATCGATCATTTTGACCCCAGAGGCATATCTTTGATCATAGCCTAAATGTGGGTTATTCAATTCCTCCAATTTTTCATGACTTTGTCAATCAACTTGTTCTTATTAAATCTAAATCATGGTTTAGTGTTTCTGTATCAATATGGACTTTTAACAAATTCAAATCATTTGGAGTCATTTTGACCCCAGCCAAAAGCACCTTTGATAAATAGGACGTTTATGAAAATCGAAATCAAATCACATTTTATTGGTCACATACACGTGTTTAGCTGATGTTATTGTGGGTGTAGTGAAATACTTGTGGTTCTAGCTCCGACAGTGCAGTAATATCTAACAAGTAATATCTAACAATTTCACAACCCAATACACACAAATCTAAGTATTTGAATCTAGGTTTCTCTGTAGACATGATTCATCCCACCAGAGGGTGGAGGGGCACCTGTATCAGTGGTTTTGACCAGATAGACACCTGCAGACACACAGTATAGTGCCTCCCATGTACTCTCCTATGATTGGACTTTTCTATACCACGTATCACGTGACTGTGTACAAAACTGCCAATGGTAGAAAACTCTGCCAGTGGTATACAGTGCATTCGTTAAGTATTCAGACCCCTTCACTTTTTCCACATTCAGTTACATTACAGCCTTATTCTAAAATTGAATATTTTCCCCCTCATCAATCTACACACAATACCCCATAATGACATCACAATACCACATCATGACATCACAATACCACATAATGACATCACAATACCACATAATGACAAACCAAAAACAGGTTTGTAAACATTTTTGCAAATGTATTTACTTAAGTATTCAGACCCTTTGCTATGAGACTCGAAATTGAGCTCAGATGCATCCTGATTCCATTGATCATCCTTGAGATGTTTCTCCAGCTTGATTGGAGTCCACCAGTGGTAAATTCAATTGATTAGACATGATTTGGAGAGGCACACACCTGTCTATATAAAGTGCCACAGTTTACAGTGCATGTCAGAGCGAAAACCAAGCCATGAGGTCAAAGGAATTGTCCATAGAGCTCTGAGACAGGATTGTGTCGAGGCACAGATCTGGGGAAAGGTACCAAAAAATGTCTTCAGCATTGAAGGTCCCCAAGAACACAGTGGCCTCCATCATTCTTAAATGGAAGAAGTTTGGAACCACCAAGACTCTTCCTAGAGCTGGCCGCCCGGCTAAACTGAGGAATCGGGGGAGAAGGGCCTTGGTCAGGGAGGTGAAAGTGAACCCGATGTTCACTCTGACAGAGCTCCAGAGTTCCTCTGTGGAGATGGAAGGACCTTCCAGAAGAACAACCATCTCTGCAGCACTCCACCAATCAGGCCTTTATGTAGCAATGATTAAATTGTCAATATTTATTTCAATGGACAATTCTGTGAACTGTTCTGTGAAAGGTGTAGGCTAAAGATGACATGCAGGAGCTTGCAGGGATTTGTAGTCTTGCATGTCATCTACTTTGATGCTAATTAGCATTTTCGAATCCGAGAGTAAAGAGACACAAAAATATTGATACAAGTATTGGTATTTATTATGTATCCCCATTAGTTCCTGTCAAGGCAGCAGCTACTCTTCCTGGGGTTTATTATGGATCCCCATTAGTTCCTGCCAAGGCAGCAGCTACTCTTCCTGGGGTTTATTATGGATCCCAATTAGTTCCTGCCAAGGCAGCAGCTACTCTTCCTGGGGTTTATTATGGATCCCCATTAGTTCCTGCCAAGGCAGCAGCTACTCTTCCTGGGGTTTATTATGGATCCCCATTAGTTCCTGCCAAGCAGCAGCTACTCTTCCTGGGGTTTATTATGGATCCCCATTAGTTCCTGCCAAGGCAGCAGCTACTCTTCCTGGGGTTTATTATGGATCCCCATTAGTTCCTGTCAAGGCAGCAGCTACTCTTCCTGGGGTTTATTATGGATCCCCATTCGTTCCTGCCAAGGCAGCAGCTACTCTTCCTGGGGTTTATTATGGATCCCAATTAGTTCCTGCCAAGGCAACAGCTACTCTTCCTGGGGTTTATTATGGATCCCCATTAGTTCCTGCCAAGGCAGCAGCTACTCTTCCTGGGGTTTATTATGTATCCCCATTAGTTCCTGCCAAGGCAACAGCTACTCTTCCTGGGGTCCAGCAAAAATAAAGGAAGTTATACCATTTCAAAAACATTACAATGTCATCTTGTTTTTACATGGCATTGTAGATTTTAGCGGTATACAATATGTATTTTGGATGTTTTCAGTGTATTTTTAACCCTTTCAGACAATGGATTAATCGATAATTAAAGTTCTCAAGTCTGACAGCCCAAACAAAAACACAAATTCTCAGTCAAAAACACAAGTCAGAACACAGCCTCTCTATTCTCTCGTGTGATTTCAGGTCCTCTGACTGGGAAAATGTATTTTCACAATGAGAGCAGTGGTATGTCTTCTCCTCCTGTGTATTAGTATGTTGGAAAGGCTTTTCTCCTGTGTGTTTTCTCTCATGCTTTTTCAGACTCCCTGACCACCTAAAACTCTTTTCACACTGGGAACATTGGAAAGGTTTTTCTCCTGTGTGTGTTCTCTCATGCGTTTTCAGGCTCACTAACCACCTAAAACTGTTTCCACAGTGAGAACAGTGATAAGGCTTCTCTCCAGTGTGTACAACGTAAATATTACATTAAATGCGGGGGGATAATAGATAGTTAGCATTAGCGACTAGACTAGTGCTAACTTAACCAGCCAGCTAGCTGACTTACAACGTAAATATTAAATTAAATGGGGTAGCTAGTTGTTTCCACATAAGTATGTTTAAATCATAGTGGCAAATAAACCACGAAATTGTCTAAAGAACTTGAATGTTCCGACTTTGTTGGCCAGCGAGCTACCGAGGTGGCTGCAGTTGTTGAAGACGCGTTCCGTCCACTAGATTATACGTCACACTAGAAACATCGCCTGAAAGACACATATCGCCATCTGCTGTCTGGAGGGAGGAAACGCAGTTGAGGAGGGAACACTTTTTATCTTCTTCATTGAATTATAATATATTATAAAGAAGTTTAGGGAAACGTTTTTTTCTTCTCCATTAAATAAGAATATTATAACAATACATCATGTAGATGTATATAATGAACAGACTAGGTCTATACTGCTCCTACATGGTGTAACAATACATCATGTAGATGTATATAATGAACAGACTAGGTCTATACTGCTCCTACATGGTGTAACAATACATCATGTAGATGTATATAATGAACAGACTAGGTCTATACTGCTGCTACATGGTGTAACAATACATCATGTAGATGTATATAATGAACAGACTAGGTCTATACTGCTCCTACATGGTGTAACAATACATCATGTAGATGTATATAATGAACAGACTAGGTCTATACTGCTCCTACATGGTGTAACAATACATCATGTAGATGTCATTATGGGGTATTGTGATGTCATTACATCATCATGTGGGACTTTAAGGCAATGCTGTTGTTGGTGAGTAAATTGTTTTACTCCACTGCTTCCTACACTTTAAGTAAAGTGAAGGCGACTATTTGAGCCTCAGCCTTGATTTAAAATTTTATTTCCATAAAATTAATAACTTTCATTGTCTTCAATGAAAATGACCTTTCAAAAATGGAATGCAACATTGTATGGAACATTACTGTCAAGTGACTTGATGTCTACGGTGCCAAAGAGATTGATAGGTGGGAGTGTTGGGAGTGTCCAGTGTGTTTAATTTTAACGATAATAATGTCAAAATCCCACTTTTAACAACCATCAGAACTGGTTAAAAAAAGGTTGCATCCCAACGTGGCAATAAACACTCGGCAAAGTGACCGTGTCACAATGAACTCAAACGTTTTACCATTGGAACACTTGATGTTTTTAAATCAAACGTTTTACCATTGGAACACTTGATTCACATTCTCCATGGTTGTCTCCAGCATGCTAAAGCGTTCACAGCTGGCGATCCCTCATCGTGATTGGTTGTTCCCCACCATTTGCAACAACGTCACTGAGCACCATCACTATCTTTCCTTCATGGATCTCCTGCATGTTTACATATCTGGCATTACTCATCTCCTATGTATATACTGTATGCTATCCTATTCTACTGTATCTTAGTCTATGTATTACTCATCTCATATGTATATACTGTATTCTATTCATTAACAAATACTAAGAGGGACCAAGAGTCTGTTGATTGGTCAGTCATTGGGTTCATTTGTTGAAGTCAAATCAAGCTTTATTTATACAGCACATTTCAGACATGGATGCAACACAATGGCTTCACAGGAAAAAACAATGAAAATAAACAAAAATATTGAGGATAAAAAAACGAAGAACAACTGAAAGACTAATGAGCATTGCAAAGGAAATGCCATTGATTCAAATATTAACAATATGATGCTACATCCAACCCAAAACATAACTTGTTTTTTAGGAGGGGCTCTGAAAGACACTACGGTGGCATCGATTGGAAATTGACTGGTAACAACTGGGACCTAAAAGACACCCACCATGACACCCACTAAATCTGCCCAAGAAGAGACAAACAAAAGAAAAACCCACAACAAACTTTAAGACAGGAAGCAAACCAAAAAGGTAGCGCAACTAAAGGTGTTGACTCTCCACATATATCAACACAACTGGACCACTGGGCCAGACACTCTTAAATAGAACCTGGACCAGCTCAGGTGAAAAACCTTCCCACTAACGAGATGGACAAGCCAGCACAGGTGTAACACATACTGACTAACGAGGTGACACCAATCAGTGCGTCCTACGTGCTAACGAGCTATACACGCTAAAGTCCAACCTCAAAACATAAATGGAAAAACCAAAGACTAACTAACACCTTAAAAGAATGTGCACCACCAACAGAAAACAACTTCCATTTCACAATATAATCAACTACAATTCTTCACCAATATAAACATGGTGTCTACTGGCTATCAACAATTAAAAACAAGAAAAAGTGTATTTTTCCCCCACTAGCTTCTAGGACTCTCCTCCCCTTGGAACGATAACACTGACAAGAGATTTACAATGTCTTTTGGGTGATAAAACCTGAAGAGACCGCATTCCAGAGCATGAGTTAATGTTTCTGTTCTATATGGTACCAGGGAGAGATGACCCCAGGGCCAGACCCTGGTCTCTACACAAAGTGTACTGTTTTTACAGCAGATACTGTCTGCTGTAAAAGATACATCAGATACATCCTACGTCCCCTTGAAAACAACTTCCATTTCACATTATAATCAACTACAATGTTTCACCTTCACCTATAAAAACATGAAAAATAAAGTGTATTTTTCTCTTCCTAAAACTCACTAGCTTCTAGGAACTCTCGTCCCCTTGGAACGAGCCCAAACATAACTTCTCTCAAATACGGAAATTCAAAATAATTTGTGATCCATGGAAAGCACTGGCTAAACACAAAACACAAATCTTTTTGACTGCCCAAACTTGAGACAATCAGAAACCAAGTTGTCCTCACCATGGACACAAGCACCAAAAACCCTGTTGTTTTGACAAGTAGCAATAAATCACTGATATCGATTAGGGGGGAGATCAGGTTGTTCGTGCTGTTGAAACTAACATCTAAAAAACACAAGGAAATGGGAGATATCTTTTACCTCACTGGTTAGAGGACAACCTGCAGAAGACAGTCAGCTACATTTTGGAGTGATGCATTTAAATGTAGGGGTCGCTAAAGAAAGGAACGCAACACTTATTTGTCATCACTCAGCGATATCATGTTGAAATCAATTGTGCGAGAGGAGGGAGATGAGGTTGCACGTCCTGTTAAAACTAACAGCTCAAAAACCACACGGAATCTGGGAATAATGTGTACATCCCTGGTTAGAGGACAATTTGTAGAAAACAGCTCGCTACATTTTGAGGTGTTGCATTTTGATTCAAGTGGGTCACCAACGTGGTAAGTGTAACACAGCACTTTTTGTGTTAGTCACTTCTTGTTAAATCACATAAATAGTACTCTTTCAATTCAGAGCCTGGTATTTTCCCCCTGAGGCTAATATCCATATCATGTTGAAATCAATAGAACAGGGGACAAACATTTAGGGTTCTACATTGTGACATCATTAGAATACTCCTCCTACAATGTTAAAACATTCTACATTGTGACATTATTTCATTGATATCATGAAAACTCCTTCATGTATTTTCTGATGTTTGATCAGACACCTTTTATTAGAGTATCTCTTGTCACATTGATTACAGCTATAAGATTTCTCTCCTGTGTGTGTTCTCTGGTGTACTTTTAGATTGCCAGATTGAACAAAACTCTTCCCACATTGATCACAGCTATAACGTTTCTCTCCTGTGTGTGTTATCTGGTGTGAAGTCAGCTGGCCAGATGTAGCAAAACTCTTCCCACATTGATCACAGCTATATGGTTTCTCTCCCGTGTGTGTTCTCGGGTGTGATATCATGCCGCTTAGCTGAGTAAAACTCTTCCCACATTGATCACAGCTATAAAGTTTCTCTCCTGTGTGTGTTCTCTGGTGTGATGTCAGGCTGCTTAGGTGAGTAAAATTCTTCCAACATTCATTACAGCTATACGGTTTCTCTCCTGAGTGTGTTCTCTGGTGTGATATCAGGTTGCTTAGCTGAGTAAAACTCTTCCCACACTGAGTACAATTATACGATTTCTCTCCTGTGTGTGTTCTTTGGTGTACAATAAGATGGCTAGATGTATAAAAACTCTTCCCACATTCATCACAGCTATACGGTTTCTCTCGTTTCTCTCCTGTGTGTGTTCTCTGGTGTGATATCAGGGTGCTTAGCCGAGTAAAACTCTTCCCACATATACCACAGCTACAGATATAAGATGTCTTTCCTGTGTGTGTTCTCTGGTGTGATATCAGGCTGGTTGAATGAGTAAAACTCTTCCCACATTGAGTACAGCTATAAGGTTTCTCCACGGTGTGGATTCTCTGATGAATTTTAATGCCTGCTGAGGAGGTGAATCTCTTCCCACCATCAGAGCAGCAGCAAGGTTTCCAATAGTAGCGAGGAAACCAATAGTTAATTATGTAGTATATCTGCTAATGAGGAAACCACTAGTTATGGATGTAGTATATCTGGTAATGAGGAAACCGATAGTTATGGATGTAGTATATCTGGTAATGAGGAAACCAATAGTTAATTATGTAGTATATCTGCTAATGAGGAAACCACTAGTTATGGATGTAGTATATCTGGTAATGAGGATACCACTAGTTATGGATGTAGTATATCTGCTAATGAGGAAACCACTAGTTATGGATGTAGTATATCTGGTAATGAGGAAACCACTAGTTATGGATGTAGTATATCTGCTAATGAGGAAACCGCTAGTTATGGATGCAGTATATCTGGTAATAAGGAAACCACTAGTTATGGATGTAGTATATCTGGTAATGAGGAAACCACTAGTTATGGATGTAGTATATCTGGTAATGAGGAAACCACTAGTTATGGATGTAGTATATCTGGTAATGAGGAAACCACTAGTTATGGATGTAGTATATCTGCCTGGAGCAAAAATGGTGAGCAAAGATTTTAGTTTTTCACAATGTATTCTGAATGTGAATAGGGGAAAACTCATGGGAGTAACCTCCATTTCCAGGTTGCTTATGAGTTCATTTCACACTACTTTGGATTATAATTATAAAATATAAAATGATCAAATTATAAAATGACGCAGAAAAATTAATCCATGCATTTGTTACTTCTAGGTTAGACTACTGCAATGCTCTACTTTCCGGCTACCCGGATAAAGCACTAAATAAATTTCAGTTAGTGCTAAATACGGCTGCTAGAATCCTGACTAGAACCAAGAAATGTGATCATATTACTCCAGTGCTAGCTTCCCTACACTGGCTTCCTGTTAAGGCAAGGGCTGATTTCAAGGTTTTACTGCTAACCTATAAAGCGTTACATGGGCTTGCTCCTACCTATCTTTCCGAGTTGGTCCTGCCGTACATACCTACACGTACGCTACGGTCACAAGACGCAGGCCTCCTAATTGTCCCTAGAATTTCTAAGCAAACAGCGGGAGGCAGGGCTTTCTACTATAGATCTCCATTTTTATGGAACGGTCTGCCTACCCATGTGAGAGACGCAGACTCGGTCTCAACCTTTAAGTCTTTACTGAAGACTTATCTCTTCAGTAGGTCATATGATTGAGTGTAGTCTGGCCCAGGAGTGTGAAGGTGAACGGAAAGGCTCTGGAGCAACGAACCGCCCTTGCTGTCTCTGCCTGGCCGGTTCCCCTCTCTCCACTGGGATTCTCTGCCTCTAACCCTATTACAGGGGCTGAGTCACTGGCTTACTGGTGCTCTTTCATGCCGTCCCTAGGAGGGGTGCGTCACTTGAGTGGGTTGAGTTACTGACGTGATCTTCCTGTCTGGGTTGGCGCCACCCCCTTGGTTTGTGCTGTGGTGGAGATCTTTGTGGGCTATACTCGGCCTTGTCTCAGGATTGTAAGTTGGTGGTTGAAGATATCCCTCTAGTGGTGCGGGGGCTGTGCTTTGGCAAAGTGGGTGGGGTTATATCCTTCCTGTTTGGCCCTGTCTGGGGGTATCATCGGATGGGGCCACAGTGTCTCCTGACCCCTCCTGTCTCAGCCTCCAGTATTTATGCTGCAGTAGTTTGTGTGTCGGGGGGCTAGGGTCAGTTGGTTATACCTGGAGTACTTCTCCTGTCTTATCCAGTGTCCTGTGTGAATTTAAGTATGCTCTCTCTAATTCTCTCCTTCTCTCTTTCTTTCTCTCTCTCGGAGAACCTGAGCCCTAGGACCATACGTCAGGACTACCGGGCATGATGACTCCTTGCTGTCCCCAGTCCACCTGGCCTTGCTGCTATTCCAGTTTCAACTGTTCTGCCTGTGGTTATGGAACCCCTACCTGTCCCAGACCTGCTGTTTTCAACTCTTAATGATCGGCTATGAAAAGCCAACTGACATTTATTCCTGATTATTATTTGACCATGCTTGTCACTTATGAACATTTTGAACATCTTGGCAATGTTCTGTTATAATCTCCACCCGGCACAGCCAGAAGAGGACTGGCCACCCCTCATAGCCTAGTTCCTCTCTAGGTTTCTTCCTAGGTTTTGGCCTTTCTAGGGAGTTTTTCCTAGCCACCATGCTTCTACACCTGCATTGCTTGCTATTTGGGGTTTTAGGCTGGGTTTCTGTACAGCACTTCGAGATATTAGCTGATGTACGAAGGGCTATATAAAATAAACTTGATTTGATTTGATTTAATTGTAAGGCTCGTTTGAATGTCCTGCTTAATATAATGTTTGTGTCATCATCGCAAATCAACCGCTTTGTATTTAAAAAACACTTCAACCAGTAAAATGCTCTTTGTCTAGCTTTTCCATCAACCTGACAATGAGGGTTTCTCGGTTAGAACCCTTGAATTTAGCAAACTCAAATGATTTGATTTGGAATTTCTGTGCCTATGAAAACTGTTTTCCCAGTGTTATATAAGGAGACACTAAATGTTACGTAGGTAGAGTGTATTTCAGAGATCTGAATACAAAAAACTGTACTAACAGGACAATAAACTAAACCACAAGGCCAAATCGACGCTGGAGGACCTACCAAGATGACATTGAATGTTCCTGAGTGGCCTAGTTACATTTTGGACTTAAATCGTCTTTAAAATCTATGGAAAGACTTGAAAATGGCTTTCTAGCAATGATCAACAACTAACTTGACAGAACAGGAAGGATTTAAAAAAGAATAATGAATATTCACATGAAGATCAGTCTCCTATTGGACGACATCACGACTTCCCATCAAGCCAACTCCTTGAAGGCCTTACTATGACATCACTCACTCCTTCTGGTTTGCAGTTGTCTAAAAAAACACTATTTTGCTCAAAACATTTATTTGTTTCCCTTTAGTGTGTTTATACTTTACTGTATTTATATATCACTTTTCAACAGGAAAAGTTAAAAATCACTGGAGGACGTCATGAACAATTCCCGACAGATCAAAAACATATTCAAGTGTAGAATGCCCTTTCAAAAATCACACATTACTTCAACAACTGCAGAATTTGTGCCCCTGTTTTATAAGATAGTGCTCACTGTATTTACTGGTGTTAATCAGATCAATGTCCCTGTTTTATAAGATAGTACTCACTGTATTTACTGGTGATAATCAGATCAATGTCCCTGTTTTATAAGATAGTACTCACTGTATTTACTGGTGTTAATCAGATCAATGTCCCTGTTTTATAAGATAGTACTCACTGTATTTACTGGTGTTAATCAGATCAATGTCCCTGTTTTATAAGATAGTACTCACTGTATTTACTGGTGTTAATCAGGTCAGTGTCCCTGTTTTATAAGATAGTACTCACTGTATTTACTGGTGTTAATCAGGTCAATGCCCCTGTTTTATAAGATAGTACTCACTGTATTTACTGGTGTTAATCAGATCAATGTCCCTGTTTTATAAGATAGTACTCACTGTATTTACTGGTGTTATCAGATCAATGTCCGTGTTTTATAAGATAGTACTCACTGTATTTACTGGTGTTAATCAGATCAATGTCCCTGTTTTATAAGATAGTACTCACTGTATTTACTGGTGTTAATCAGATCAATGTCCCTGTTTTATAAGATAGTACTCACTGTATCTACTGGTGTTAATCAGATCAATGTCCCTGTTTTATAAGATAGTACTCACTGTATTTACTGGTGTTAATCAGATCAATGTCCCTGTTTTATTAGATAGTACTCACTGTATTTACTGGTGTTAATCAGATCAATGTCCCTGTTTTATTAGATAGTACTCACTGTATTTACTGGTGTTAATCAGACCAATGTCCCTGTTTTATAAGATAGTACTCACTGTATTTACTGGTGTTAATCAGATCAATGGCCCTGTTTTATAAGATAGTACTCACTGTATTTACTGGTATTAATCAGATCAATGTCCCTGTTTTATAAGATAGTACTCACTGTATTTACTGGTGTTATTCAGATCAATGTCCCTGTTTTATAAGATAGTACTCACTGTATTTACTGGTGTTATCAGATCAATGTCCCTGTTTTATAAGATAGTACTCACTGTATTTACTGGTGTTAATCAGATCAATGCCCCTGTTTTATAAGATAGTAGTCACTGTATTTACTGGTGTTAATCAGGTCAATGTCCCTGTTTTATAAGATAGTACTCACTGTATTTACTGGTGTTAATCAGATCAATGTCCCTGTTTTATAAGATAGTACTCACTGTATTTACTGGTGTTAATCAGATCAATGTCCCTGTTTTATAAGATAGTGCTCACTGTATTTACTGGTGTTATCAGATCAATGTCCCTGTTTTATAAGTTAGTACTGACTGTATTTACTGGTGTTAATCAGATCAATGTCCCTGTTTTATAAGATAGTACTCACTGTATTTACTGGTGTTAATCAGATCAATGTCCCTGTTTTATTAGATAGTACTCACTGTATTTACTGGTGTTAATCAGATCAATGTCCCTGTTTTATAAGATAGTACTCACTGTATTTACTGGTGTTAATCAGATCAATGTCCCTGTTTTATTAGATAGTACTCACTGTATTTACTGGTGTTAATCAGATCAATGCCCCTGTTTTATAAGATAGTACTCACTGTATTTACTGGTGTTAATCAGATCAATGTCCCTGTTTTATAAGATAGTACTCACTGTATTTACTGGTGTTAATCAGATCAATGTCCCTGTTTTATAAGATAGTACTCACTGTATTTACTGGTGTTAATCAGATCAATGTCCCTGTTTTATAAGATAGTACTCACTGTATTTATTGGTGTTAATCAGATCAATGTCCCTGTTTTATAAGATAGTACTCACTGTATTTACTGGTGTTAATCAGATCAATGTCCCTGTTTTATAAGATAGTACTCACTGTATTTACTGGTGTTATCAGATCAATGTCCGTGTTTTATAAGATAGTACTCACTGTATTTACTGGTGTTAATCAGATCAATGTCCCTGTTTTATAAGATAGCATGTGTTGATTGAGTCGTGTTTAATGAGTGATAATTTAAAACAAACGTTACACCCACTACATATTTTCATTGATCCATACTTCTGACATGGATAATTTTGACCCCAGAGGCATATCTTTTATCATAGCCAAAATGTGGTTTATTCAATTGTTCCAATTTTTCATGACTTTGTCAATCAACTTGTTCTTAATAAATCTAAATCATGGTTTAGTGTTTCTGTATCAATATGGACTTTTAACAAATTCAAATCATTTTGACCCCAGCCAAAAGCACCTTTGATAAATAGGACGTTTATTTCAAATCAAATAACATTTCATTGGTCACCTACACATGTTTAGCAGATATTATTGCGGGTGTAGCGAAATGCTTGTGTTTCTAGCCCCAACAGTGCAGTAATATCTAACAAGTAATATCTAACAATTTCACAACATATACCCAATACACATACATCTAGGTATTTGAATCTAGGTTTCTCTGTAGACATGATCAATCCCACCAGAGGGTGGAGGGGCACCTGTATCAGTGGTTTTGACCAGATAGACACCTGCAGACACACAGTATAGTGCCTCCCATGTACTCTCCTAAGATTGGACTTTTCTATACCACGTATCACATGACTGTGTACAAAACTGCCAACGGAAGAAAACTCTGCCAGCGGTAGAAAACTCTACCAGGGGTATACAGTGCATTCGTTAAGTATTCAGACCCTTCACTTTCTCCACATTTTGTTACATTAAAGCCTTATTCTAAAATGGAAGATTTTTTCCCTCATCAATCTACAAACAATACCCCATAATGACATCACAATACCCCATAATGGCATCACAATACCCTATAATGACATCACAATATCCCATTATGACATCACAATACCCCATAATGACAAACCAAAAACAGGTTTTTAGACATTTTTGCACAATTATTTACTTAAGTATTCAGACCCTTTACTATGTGGTAAATTCAATTGATTGGACATGATTCGGAAAGGCACACACCTGTCTGTATAAAGTCCCACAGGTAACCAAGCCACGAGGTCAAAGGATTTGTCCGTAGAGCTCTGAGACAGTATTGTGTCGAGGCCCAGATCTGGGGAAGGGTACCAAAACATTTCTGCAGCATTGAAGGTCCCCAAGAACACAGTGGCCTCCATCATACTTAATGGAAGAAGTTTGTTATTATTATTATGTGTAGTCTGAATCCGTCAGGCTGCAGGGATTTGTAGTCTTAGTGGCCTCTGTCATACTTAATGGAAGAAGTTTATTATTATTATTACTGTTCGCTGCTCTGGCACCCCAATGGTGGAACAAACTCCCTCACGACGCCAGGTCAGCGGAGTCAATCACCACCTTCCGGAGACACCTGAAACCCCACCTCTTCAAGGAATACCTAGGATAGGATAAAGTAATCCTTCTAACCCCCCCCCCCTTAAAGAGTTAGATGCACTATTGTAAAGTGGTTGTTCCACTGGATATCATAAGGTGAATGCACCAATTTGTAAGTCGCTCTGGATAAGAGCGTCTGCTAAATGACTTAAATGTAAATGTAAATGTAATTATTTGTAGTCTGAATCCGTGGAGCTGCAGGGATTTGTAGTCTTAGTGGCCTCCATCATACTTAATGGAAGTAGTTTATTATTATTATTATTTGTAGTCTTGCATGTCATCTACTTTGATGCTAATAAGCATTTACAAATAAGGTTTATTACGGATCCCCATTAGTTCCTGCCAAGGCAGCAGCTACTCTTCCTGGGGTTTATTAAGGATCCCCATTAGTTCCTGCCAAGGCAGCAGCTACTCTTCCTGGGGTTTATTAAGGATCCCCATTAGTTCCTGCCAAGGCAGCAGCTACTCTTCCTGGGGTTTATTAAGGATCCCCATTAGTTCCTGCCACCCTCCCCTAACCCGGACGACGCTGGGCCATTTGGGCGCCGCCCTATGAGACTCCCGATCACAGCCGGTTGTGATACAGCCTGGATTAGAACCAGGGACTGTAGTGACGCCAATGACAAGCACACCCATAACATGATGCAGCCACCACCATGCTTGAAAATATGAAGAGTGGTAGTCAGTGATGTGTTGGATTTGCCCCAAACATAACACTTTGTATTCAGGATAAAAAGTTAATTTCTTTGCCACATTGTTTTGCATTATTACTTTAGTGCCTCATTGCAAACAGGATAAATGTTTTGGCATATTGTTTTCTGTACAGGCTTCTTTCTTTTCACTCTGTCATTGAGGTTAGCATTGTGGAGTAACTACAATGTTGTTGATCCATCCTCAGTTTTCTCCTATCACAACCATTAAACATTGTGTCATTGAGGTTAGCATTGTGGAGAAACTACAATGTTGTTGATCCATCCTCAGTTTTCTCCTATCACAACCATTAAACATTGTAACTATTTTAAAGTCACCATTGGCTTCATGGTGAAATCCCTGAGCGGTTTCCTTCCTCTCCAGCAACTGAGTTAGGAAGGACGCCTGCATCTTTGTAGTGACTGGTTGTATTGATACATCATCTAAAGTGTCATTAATAACTTCACCAATGATGCTCAAAGGGATATTCACCAATAGGTGTCTTTCTTTGCGAGGCATTAGACAACCTACCTGGTCTTTGTGGTTGAATCTGTGTTCGAAATTCACTGCTCGACTGAGGGCCATTACAGATAATTGTATGTGTGGGGTACAGAGATGAGGTAGTCATTCAAAAATCATGTTAAACACTATTATTGCACACAGAGTGAGTCCCTGCAACTTATTATGTGACTTGTTAAGCAACATCTTTACTCCTGAACTTATTTAGGCTTTTAATTACATTTGTAAACATTTCCAAAAACATAATTCCACTTTGACATTATGGGGTATTGAATCCATTATACATTCAGGATGTAACACAACAACATGTGGGACCAGTCAAGGGGAATACTTTCTGAAGTCTCTGTATATATAAAACTCCCCCCACCCAGCAATCTAATAGTATCAGTAGAATCTGTTGAAATAAAACCACAGATAAATATACCTAACATAGTACAATCTAATAGCATCAGTCAAATCTGTTGAAATAAAACCACAGATAAATATACCTAACATAGTACAATCTAATAGCATCAGTCAAATCTGTTGAAATAAAACCACAGATAAATATACCTAACATAGTACAATCTAATAGCATCAGTAAAATCTGTTGAAATAAAACCACAGATAAATATACCTAACATAGTACATCTATTAAACAATACATCACAATACAGCAGAAATAGTTACACATTATAGAGATCCATTCCTGGATGAACAGGTCTGTTGGATAAACCTCCAGAAATAGTTACACATTATAGAGACCCATTCCTGGATGTACAGGTCTGTTGGATAAACCTTCAGAAATAGTTACACATTATAGAGATCCATTCCTGGATGTACAGGTCTGTTGGATAAACATTCAGAAACAGTTACACATTATAGAGATCCATTCATGGATGTACAGGTCTGTTGGATAAACCTTCAGAAATAGTTACACATTATAGAGATCCATTCATGGATGTACAGGTCTGTTGGATAAACCATCAGAAATAGTTACACATTATAGAGATCCATTCATGGATGTACAGGTCTGTTGGATAAACCTTCAGAAATAGTTACACATTATAGAGATCCATTCATGGATGTACAGGTCTGTTGGATAAACCTTCAGAAATAGTTACACATTATAGAGATCCATTCATGGATGTACAGGTCTGTTGGATAAACCATCAGAAATAGTTACACATTATAGAGATCCATTCATGGATGTACAGGTCTGTTGGATAAACCTTCAGAAATAGTTACACATTATAGAGATCCATTCATGGATGTACAGGTCTGCTGGATAAACCTTCAGAAATGTCCGCTGCTGATTTCTTCCAGGTGTCCATAGCGGACACCCTGGTCCTGTGAATCCTGGCCGTGGACAAATTCTCAGTCAGAAACACAAGTCAGAACACAGCCTCTCTATTCTCTCGTGTGTTTTCAGGTCCTCTGACTGGGAAAATGTCTTTTCACAATGAGAGCAGTGGTATGTCTTCTCCTCCTGTGTATTAGTATGTTGGAAAGGCTTTTCTCCTGTGTGTTTTCTCTCATGCTTTTTCAGACTCCCTGACCACCTAAAACTCTTTTCACACTGGGAACATTGGAAAGGTTTTTCTCCTGTGTGTGTTCTCTCATGCGTTTTCAGGCTCACTAACCACCTAAAACTGTTTCCACAGTGAGAACAGTGATAAGGCTTCTCTCCAGTGTGTATTCTCTCATGCTTTTTCAGGACCCATAACCACCTAAAACTCTTTCCACAGTGAGAACAGTGATAAGGCCTCTCTCCAGTGTGTGTTCTCTCATGCCCAACCAGGGCCCCTAACTGAGTAAAATTCTTTCCACAGTAGGAACAGTGGTACGGTTTTTCTCCTGTATGTATTCTCTCATGCATTTTCAGGCTCCCTAACCACCTAAAACTCTTTCCACAGTGGGAGCAGTGGTGTTGGTTAGGTGTCTCTGGGTCTGTTTCCTCTGAGGAACTCTTCTCGCTGTCAGAGTCTGGTCTCTCTCCTGCCAAAAGACAAACAGATTATTTAGTTAAACAGAGAGACCTGAATGAAGCCTGCATTAAATAAAATTGTCTTCCTATGAGGTTTAATCTAGACTAGATCCCTCAATAACCTGAGGTCAGTCTTCACAACATTACATCATTAAAAATAAACTTGGTGACGGTGAGATTTAAAAACAAATGATGTAGAGCTCCAAATCTAATTTCTCAGGGAATGTCATGTTTATAGGCTGAACAGAGCTCTATAATAATAGATAATGTCGTGTTTATAGGCTGAGCAGAGCTCTATAATAATTGATAATGTCATGTTTATAGGCTGAGCAGAGCTCTATAATAATAGATAATGTCATGTTTATAGGCTGAACAGAGATCTATAATAATAGATAATGTCATGTTTATAGGCTGAACAGAGATGGTTGTTTGCCATTCTGTGAGACAATTAAGTTGTGATTTTGTGGTGGGGGGGGGACTCTGATGGTATACACATGTTACAGTTAAGCAATAAGACCCGAGGAAGTGTGGTATATGGCCAATATAGCATGGTTAAAGACTGTCCTTAAGCACGACGCAACGCAGAGTGCCTGGATACAGCCCTTAGCCGTGGTATATTGGCCATATATCACAAAACCCTGAGGTGGATTATCGCAATTATAAACTGGTTACCAACGTAATTAGAACATTAAAAATACATGTTTTGTCATACCCATGGTATACGGCCTGTTATACCACGGCTGTCAGCCAATCAGCATTCAGGGCTTTAACCACCCATTTTAAAATGTAGCTTTAACATTATATTATCACATTAATTCCTATAGTACAGAACAACATTTTCAATTATAGAATTTCAGAAGCATACTGCTTAAAAACCACACATTCATTCAAAACCTTTAGAGAGTTAGAGCCCGTTTTTAAGACAGTACTTACTGGTGGTAATCAGATCTCCTGACTCCTCTGTCAATATGACCGTTCTCTCTCCCTCTTTCTCCTTCTTCACTCCAAAAACTGCATCCTCCTCTTTCTCTTCCTCCTCCTCTTCTTTTACTGTAACACCCTCCTCCTCTTTCTCTTCCTCCTCCTCTTCTTTTACTGTAACATCCTCCTCCTCTTTCACTCTGAACGCGTCTTCCTCCTCTTCTTTCACTGTAACGTCTTTCTCTTCTTCTTTCAGGGTAACAGCCTCACCCTCTACTTCTTGTTTTACTGTGACATCCTCCTCTTCCTTCTCCTCTTTCACGACAATGTTCAGCCCCAGAGCTTCTTTCTCCGTCCAGCAGCCCTCTCCTCTTTAGCAGGGGGAGAATACATCAGTGAGCTCATGGTCGGGGATATTAGCTAGTTAGCATGAGCGACTAGTTTAGTGCTAGGCTAACTTATCAAGCCAGCTAGTTGACTAACAATGTACCTATAACATTTAAATGGGGGCAATTAACTAGATGTCAGGCGTATATTTAAAACACAGAGGCAAATATGCACAGAAAACAGCCTAAATGTTTCGGCTATGTTGGCTACCGAGGTGGCTGACTCGTTGTTGTTGATCCGTTCCGTCCACTAGATTATACGTCACGCTCGCAGCATCGCCTGAAAGACGCACATCGCCGTCTGCTGATTGGAGGAAGATACTTTTTATGTTGTTGCACACAAATGTATTTTTCATTCCTTTCATGAAATAATAATATTATATTGAGACGTTCAAATAGAGCAGTGCAAATTTTGAGTGAGAATTTAAAACATACTCTCCTTCACATCTGTATTTAAGGCAGTTTCATATTCATTCATTTAAAGACACCCACACTGGTCACACACTGGTTGAATTATCTGTCAGACTAGGAACGTTCTGCAGCCTAGTTTAACAGTGATCTATGTTCCATGAAAGCTGCTGGGAGCAAACTGGAGAATAGCTAGAGGAAAACAAACCTAACTACATCCCCAGGCCCTGGTATATCACCAGACTGCATACAAACCTAACTACATCACCAGTCCCTGGTATATCACCAGACTGCATACAAACCTAACTGCATGCCCAGTCCCTGGTATATCACCAGACTGCATACAAACCTAACTGCATGCCCAGACCCTGGTATATCACCAGACTGCATACAAACCTAACTGCATGCCCAGGCCCTGGTATATCACCAGACTGCATACAAACCTAACTGCATCCCCAGGCCCTGGTATATCACCAGACAGCATACAAACCTAACTGCATCCCCAGTCCCTGGTATATCACCAGACTGCATACAAACCTAACTGCATGCCCAGACCCTGGTATATCACCAGACTACATACAAACCTAACTGCATGCCCAGACCCTGGTATATCACCAGACTGCATACAAACCTAACTGCATGCCCAGTCCCTGGTATATCACCAGACTGCATACAAACCTAACTGCATCACCAGGCCCTGGTATATCACCAGACTGCATACAAACCTAACTGCATGCCCAGACCCTGGTATATCACCAGACTACATACAAACCTAACTGCATGCCCAGTCCCTGGTATATCACCAGACTGCATACAAACCTAACTGCATGCCCAGACCCTGGTATATCACCAGACTACATACAAACCTAACTGCATGCCCAGACCCTGGTATATCACCAGACTGCATACAAACCTAACTGCATCCCCAGTCCCTGGTATATCACCAGACTGAATACAAACCTAACTGCATCCCCAGTCCCTGGTATATCACCAGACTGCATACAAACCTAACTGCATGCCAAGGCCCTGGTATATCACCAGACTGCATACAAACCTAACTGCATCCCCAGGCCCTGGTATATCACCAGACTGCAAACAAACATAACTGCATGCCAAGGCCCTGGTATATCACCAGACTGCAAACAAACCTAACTGCATGCCAAGGCCCTGGTATATCACCAGACTGCATACAAACCTAAATGCATCACCAGTCCCTGGTATATCACCAGACTGCATACAAACCTAACTGCATCCCCAGTCCCTGGTATATCACCAGACTGCATATAAACCTAACTGCATCCATAGTCCCTGGTATATCACCAGACTGCATACCAACCTAACTGCATCCCCAGGCCCTGGTATATCACCAGACTGTACAAACCTAACTGCATCCCCAGGCCCTGGTATATCACCAGACTGTACAAACCTAACTGCATCCCCAGTCCCTGGTATATCACCAGACTACATACAAACCTAACTGCATGCATAGTCCCTGGTATATCACCAGACTGTATACAAACCTAACTGCATCCCCAGTCCCTGGTATATCACCAGACTGCATACAAACCTAACTGCATCCCCAGGCCCTGGTATATCAACAGACTGCATACAAACCTAACTGCATGCCCAGTCCCTGGTATATCACCAGACTGCATACAAACCTAACTGCATGCATAGTCCCTGGTATATCACCAGACTGCATACAAACCTAACTGCATGCCCAGTCCCTGGTAAATCACCAGACTGCATACAAACCTAACTGCATCCCCAGTCCCTGGTATATCACCAGACTGTACAAACCTAACTGCATGCATAGTCCCTGGTATATCACCAGACTGCATACAAACCTAACTGCATCCCCAGGCCCTGGTATATCACCAGACTGCATACAAACCTAACTGCATCCCCAGTCCCTGGTATATCACCAGACTGTACAAACCTAACTGCATCCATAGTCCCTGGTATATCACCAGACTGCATACAAACCTAACTGCATCCATAGTCCCTGGTATATCACCAGACTGCATACAAACCTAACTGCATGCCCAGTCCCTGGTATATCACCAGACTGCATACAAACCTAACTGCATGCATAGTCCCTGGTATATCACCAGACTACATACAAACCTAACTGCATGCATAGTCCCTGGTATATCACCAGACTGCATACAAACCTAACTGCATGCATAGTCCCTGGTACATCACCAGACTGCATACAAACCTAACTGCATCCCCAGTCCCTGGTATATCACCAGACTGCATACAAACCTAACTGCATCCCCAGTCCCTGGTATATCACCAGACTGCATACAAACCTAACTGCATCCCCAGTCCCTGGTATATCACCAGACTGCATACAAACCTAACTGCATCCCCAGGCCCTGGTATATCATCAGACTGTACAAACCTAACTGCATCCCCAGTCCCTGGTATATCACCAGACTGCATACAAACCTAACCTCATCCCCAGGCCCTGGTATATCACCAGACTGCATACAAACCTAACTGCATCCCCAGTCCCTGGTATATCACCAGACTGCATACAAACCTAACTGCATGCATGATAAATGCACCTCTTCCCCAGTCATTGAGGAGACTCTCTCCATGCAGACAGAGACAGATTTTGGTTGTTTGGGCTCGGGTGTGTCCCAGGATAAATGCACCTCTTCACCAGTCATTGAGAAGACTCTCTCCATGCAGACAGAGACAGATTTTGGTTGTTTGGGCTCGGGTGTGTCCCAGGATAAATGCACCTCTTCCCCAGTCATTGAGGAGACTCTCTCCATGCAGACACAGACAGATTTTGGTTGTTTCCGTTGGCACCATTCAACACCCCTCATTATCACATGTAAACACGCGACCAATCACTTACACTACTGACTAAACACACACCAGTGTTAATTGTATTTACTTTACTTCAGTTAATAAATATATTTTGTTATTCTTTATCTCCACGTTGTCTCACTTTTTGTCACGGTCTTCGAGCCGGTTCGTGACACTATGGTCAGCAAGCTGGAGCCCAACTAATGGAGACCAGATAGAACCCAACTAACAAAACCCAACTAAAACATGACTGCAGATCAAAAGAGACATACAGAATGATGGCAGGGAAAATCCCCAATATCCAAAATAGATAGATTCCATGATGGTGAATCAAAGCTTCCTGAAGCATTGACGCTTTCCAGCCAATAGTCTCAAAAATAGGTTTTGAGACTATGGCTTTGAGCAAGGCTTTGAGCGACACAGAATTTAGAACCAATAAATTATTATAGATGACATCCCACACCGTAGCAGCATAGCCTTTATGTCATTATTATAGATGACATCCCACACCGTAGCAGCATAGCCTTTATGTCATTATTATAGATGACATCCCACACCTTAGCAGCATAGCCTTTATGTCATTATTATAGATGACATCCCACACCGTAGCAGCATAGCCTTTATGTCATTATTATAGATGACATCCCACACCGTAGCAGCATAGCCTTTATGTCATTATTATAGATGACATCCCACACCGTAGCAGCATAGCCTTTATGTCATTATTATAGATGACATCCCACACCGTAGCAGCATAGCCTTTATGTCATTATTATAGATGACATCCCACACCGTAGCAGCATAGCCTTTATGTCATTATTATAGATGACATCCCACACCGTAGCAGCATAGCCTTTATGTCATTATTATAGATGACATCCCACACCGTAGCACGTAGCAGCATAGCCTTTATGTCATTATTATAGATGACATCCCACACCGTAGCAGCATAGCCTTTATGTCATTATTATAGATGACATCCCACACCGTAGCAGCATAACCTTTATGTCATTATTATAGATGACATCCCACACCGTAGCAGCATAGCCTTTATGTCATTATTATAGATGACATCCCACACCGTAGCAGCATAGCCTTTATGTCATTATTATAGATGACATCCCACACCGTAGCACGTAGCAGCATAGCCTTTATGTCATTATTATAGATGACATCCCACACCGTAGCAGCATAGCCTTTATGTCATTATTATAGATGACATCCCACACCGTAGCAGCGTAGCCTTTATGTCATTATTATAGATGACGTCCCACACCTTAGCAGCATAGCCTTTATGTCATTATTATAGATGACATCCCACACCGTAGCAGCATAGCCTTTATGTCATTATTATAGATGACATCCCACACCGTAGCACGTAGCAGCATAGCCTTTATGTCATTATTATAGATGACATCCCACACCGTAGCAGCATAGCCTTTATGTCATTATTATAGATGACATCCCACACCGTAGCAGCATAGCCTTTATGTCATTATTATAGATGACGTCCCACACCGTAGCAGCATAGCCTTTATGTCATTATTATAGATGACGTCCCACACCGTAGCAGCATAGCCTTTATGTCATTATTATAGATGACATCCCACACCGTAGCAGCATAGCCTTTATGTCATTATTATAGATGACGTCCCACACCGTAGCAGCATAGCCTTTATGTCATTATTATAGATGACATCCCACACCGTAGCAGCATAGCCTTTATGTCATTATTATAGATGACATCCCACACCGTAGCAGCATAGCCTTTATGTCATTATTATAGATGACATCCCACACCGTATTGCATAGCAGCATAGCCTTTATGTCATTATTATAGATGACATCCCACACCGTAGCACGTAGCAGCATAGCCTTTATGTCATTATTATAGATGACATCCCACACCGTAGCAGCATAGCCTTTATGTCATTATTACAGATGACGTCCCACAACGTAGCAGCATAGCCTTTATGTCATTATTATAGATGACATCCCACACCGTATTGCATAGCAGCATAGCCTTTATGTCATTATTATAGATGACATCCCACACCGTAGCACGTAGCAGCATAGCCTTTATGTCATTATTATAGATGACATCCCACACCGTAGCAGCATAGTCTTTATGTCATTATTATAGATGACGTCCCACATCGTAGCAGCATAGCCTTTATGTCATTATTATAGATGACATCCCACACCGTAGCAGCATAGCCTTTATGTCATTATTATAGATGACATCCCACACCGTAGCACGTAGCAGCATAGCCTTTATGTCATTATTATAGATGACATCCCACACCGTAGCAGCATAGCCTTTATGTCATTATTATAGATGACATCCCACACCGTAGCAGCGTAGCCTTTATGTCATTATTATAGATGACGTCCCACACCTTAGCAGCATAGCCTTTATGTCATTATTATAGATGACATCCCACACCGTAGCAGCATAGCCTTTATGTCATTATTATAGATGACATCCCACACCGTAGCACGTAGCAGCATAGCCTTTATGTCATTATTATAGATGACATCCCACACCGTAGCAGCATAGCCTTTATGTCATTATTATAGATGACATCCCACACCGTAGCAGCATAGCCTTTATGTCATTATTATAGATGACGTCCCACACCGTATTGCATAGCAGCATAGCCTTTATGTCATTATTATAGATGACATCCCACACCGTAGCACGTAGCAGCATAGCCTTTATGTCATTATTATAGATGACATCCCACACCGTAGCAGCATAGTCTTTATGTCATTATTATAGATGACATCCCACACCGTAGCAGCATAGCCTTTATGTCATTATTATAGATGACATCCCACACCGTAGCAGCATAGCCTTTATGTCATTATTATAGATGACATCCCACACCGTAGCACGTAGCAGCATAGCCTTTATGTCATTATTATAGATGACATCCCACACCGTAGCAGCATAGCCTTTATGTCATTATTATAGATGACATCCCACACCGTAGCAGCGTAGCCTTTATGTCATTATTATAGATGACGTCCCACACCTTAGCAGCATAGCCTTTATGTCATTATTATAGATGACATCCCACACCGTAGCAGCATAGCCTTTATGTCATTATTATAGATGACATCCCACACCGTAGCACGTAGCAGCATAGCCTTTATGTCATTATTATAGATGACATCCCACACCGTAGCAGCATAGCCTTTATGTCATTATTATAGATGACATCCCACACCGTAGCAGCATAGCCTTTATGTCATTATTATAGATGACGTCCCACACCGTAGCAGCATAGCCTTTATGTCATTATTATAGATGACGTCCCACACCGTAGCAGCATAGCCTTTATGTCATTATTATAGATGACATCCCACACCGTAGCAGCATAGCCTTTATGTCATTATTATAGATGACGTCCCACACCGTAGCAGCATAGCCTTTATGTCATTATTATAGATGACATCCCACACCGTAGCAGCATAGCCTTTATGTCATTATTATAGATGACATCCCACACCGTAGCAGCATAGCCTTTATGTCATTATTATAGATGACATCCCACACCGTATTGCATAGCAGCATAGCCTTTATGTCATTATTATAGATGACATCCCACACCGTAGCACGTAGCAGCATAGCCTTTATGTCATTATTATAGATGACATCCCACACCGTAGCAGCATAGCCTTTATGTCATTATTACAGATGACGTCCCACAACGTAGCAGCATAGCCTTTATGTCATTATTATAGATGACATCCCACACCGTATTGCATAGCAGCATAGCCTTTATGTCATTATTATAGATGACATCCCACACCGTAGCACGTAGCAGCATAGCCTTTATGTCATTATTATAGATGACATCCCACACCGTAGCAGCATAGTCTTTATGTCATTATTATAGATGACGTCCCACATCGTAGCAGCATAGCCTTTATGTCATTATTATAGATGACGTCCCACACCGTAGCAGCATAGCCTTAATGTCATTATTATAGATGACGTCCCACATCGTAGCAGCATAGCCTTTATGTCATTATTATAGATGACATCCTACACCGCAGCACGTAGCAGCATAGCCTTTATGTCATTATTATAGATGACGTCCCACATCGTAGCAGCATAGCCTTTATGTCATTATTATAGATGACATCCCACACCGTAGCACGTAGCAGCATAGCCTTTATGTCATTATTATAGATGACGTCCCACATCGTAGCAGCATAGCCTTTATGTCATTATTATAGATGACATCCCACACCGCAGCAGCATAGCCTTTATGTCATTATTATAGATGACGTCCCACACCGTAGCAGCATAGCCTTTATGTCATTATTATAGATGACATCCCACACCGTAGCACGTAGCAGCATAGCCTTTATGTCATTATTATAGATGACGTCCCACATCGTAGCAGCATAGCCTTTATGTCATTATTATAGATGACATCCCACACCGCAGCAGCATAGCCTTTATGTCATTATAATAGATGACATCCCACACCGTAGCAGCATAGCCTTTATGTCATTATTATAGATGACGTCCCACACCGTAGCAGCATAGCCTTAATGTCATTATTATAGATGACATCCCACACCGTAGCAGCATAGCCTTTATGTCATTATTATAGATGACGTCCCACACCGTAGCAGCATAGCCTTTATGTCATTATTATAGATGACGTCCCACACCGTAGCAGCATAGCCTTTATGTCATTATTATAGATGACATCCCACACCGTAGCAGCATAGCCTTTATGTCATTATTATAGATGACGTCCCACACCGTAGCAGCATAGCCTTTATGTCATTATTATAGATGACATCCCACACCGTAGCACGTAGCAGCATAGCCTTTATGTCATTATTATAGATGACATCCCACACCGTAGCAGCATAGCCTTTATGTCATTATTACAGATGACATCCCACACCGTAGCACGTAGCAGCATAGCCTTTATGTCATTATTATAGATGACATCCCACACCGTAGCAGCATAGCCTTTATGTCATTATTATAGATGACATCCCACACCGTAGCAGCATAGCCTTTATGTCATTATTATAGATGACGTCCCACACCGTAGCAGCATAGCCTTTATGTCATTATTATAGATGACATCCCACACCGTAGCAGCATAGCCTTTATGTCATTATTATAGATGACATCCCACACCGTAGCAGCATAGCCTTTATGTCATTATTATAGATGACGTCCCACATCGTAGCTCGTAGCAGAATAGCCTTTATGTCATTATTATAGATGACATCCCACACCGTAGCAGCATAGCCTTTATGTCATTATTATAGATGACGTCCCACACCGTAGCAGCATAGCCTTTATGTCATTATTATAGATGACGTCCCACACCGTAGCAGCATAGCCTTTATGTCATTATTATAGATGACGTCCCACACTGTAGCAGCATAGCCTTTATGTCATTATTATAGATGACGTCCCACACCGTAGCAGCATAGCCTTCATGTCATTATTATAGATGACGTCCCACACCGTAGCAGCATAGCCTTTATGTCATTATTATAGATGACATCCCACACCGTAGCAGCATAACCTTTATGTCACTATTATAGATGACATCCCACACCGTAGCAGCATAGCCTTTATGTCATTATTATAGATGACATCCCACACCGTAGCAGCATAGCCTTTATGTCATTATTATAGATGACATCCCACACCGTAGCACGTAGCAGCATAGCCTTTATGTCATTATTATAGATGACATCCCACACCGTAGCAGCATAGCCTTTATGTCAATATTATAGATGACGTCCCACACCGTAGCAGCATAGCCTTTATGTCATTATTATAGATGACATCCCACACCGTAGCAGCATAGCCTTTATGTCATTATTATAGATGACGTCCCACACCGTAGCAGCATAGCCTTTATGTCATTATTATAGATGACGTCCCACACCGTAGCAGCATAGCCTTTATGTCATTATTATAGATGACATCCCACACCGTAGCAGCATAGCCTTTATGTCATTATTATAGATGACATCCCACACCGTAGCAGCATAGCCTTTATGTCATTATTATAGATGACGTCCCACACCGTAGCAGCATAGCCTTTATGTCATTATTATAGATGACATCCCACACCGTAGCAGCATAGCCTTTATGTCATTATTATAGATGACATCCCACACCGTAGCAGCATAGCCTTTATGTCATTATTATAGATGACGTCCCACACCGTAGCAGCATAGCCTTTATGTCATTATTATAGATGACATCCCACACCGTAGCAGCATAGCCTTTATGTCATTATTATAGATGACATCCCACACCGTAGCAGCATAGCCTTTATGTCATTATTAGAGATGACATCCCACACCGTATCAGCATAGCCTTTATGTCATTATTATAGATGACGTCCCACACCGTAGCAGCATAGCCTTTATGTCATTATAATAGATGACATCCCACACCGTAGCAGCATAGCCTTTATGTCATTATTATAGATGACGTCCCACATCGTAGCAGCATAGCCTTTATGTCATTATTATAGATGACGTCCCACACAGTAGCAGCATAGCCTTTATGTCATTATTATAGATGACATCCCACACCGTAGCAGCATAGCCTTTATGTCATTATTATAGATGACATCCCACACCGTAGCAGCATAACCTTTATGTCATTATTATAGATGACATCCCACACCGTAGCAGCATAACCTTTATGTCATTATTATAGATGACGTCCTACACTGTAGCAGCATAGCCTTTATGTCATTATTATAGATGACATCCCACACCGTAGCAGCATAGCCTTTATGTCATTATTATAGATGACGTCCCACACCGTAGCAGCATAGCCTTTATGTCATTATTATAGATGACATCCCACACCGTAGCAGCATAGCCTTTATGTCATTATTATAGATGACATCCCACACCGTAGCAGCATAGCCTTTATGTCATTATTATAGATGACGTCCCACACCGTAGCAGCATAGCCTTTATGTCATTATTATAGATGACGTCCCACATCGTAGCAGCATAGCCTTTATGTCATTATTATAGATGACGTCCCATACCGTAGCAGCATAGCCTTTATGTCATTATTATAGATGACATCCCACACCGTAGCAGCATAGCCTTTATGTCATTATTATAGATGACATCCCACACCGTAGCACGTAGCAGCATAGCCTTTATGTCATTATTATAGATGACATCCCACACCGTAGCAGCATAGCCTTTATGTCATTATTACAGATGACGTCCCACAACGTAGCAGCATAGCCTTTATGTCATTATTATAGATGACATCCCACACCGTATTGCATAGCAGCATAGCCTTTATGTCATTATTATAGATGACATCCCACACCGTAGCACGTAGCAGCATAGCCTTTATGTCATTATTATAGATGACATCCCACACCGTAGCACGTAGCAGCATAGCCTTTATGTCATTATTATAGATGACATCCCACACCGCAGCAGCATAGCCTTTATGTCATTATTATAGATGACGTCCCACACCGTAGCAGCATAGCCTTTATGTCATTATTATAGATGACATCCCACACCGTAGCACGTAGCAGCATAGCCTTTATGTCATTATTATAGATTACATCCCACACCGTAGCAGCATAGCCTTTATGTCATTATTACAGATGACATCCCACACCGTAGCACGTAGCAGCATAGCCTTTATGTCATTATTATAGATGACATCCCACACCGTAGCAGCATAGCCTTTATGTCATTATTATAGATGACATCCCACACCGTAGCAGCATAGCCTTTATGTCATTATTATAGATGACGTCCCACACCGTAGCAGCATAGCCTTTATGTCATTATTATAGATGACGTCCCACACCGTAGCAGCATAGCCTTTATGTCATTATTATAGATGACATCCCACACCGTAGCAGCATAGCCTTTATGTCATTTACTAAACCACTGGCCATGCTCGAGAGCATCAAATCCATGCTGCATTGTGGGTAAATGGTGACTGGCTGACTGATTTATAAATAATGAGTAGTTATTTATGATGTAAGGTGATTTGTAGATCAGTCAGTTGGCAGTCGCCTGCAGTGTCGAACAAGCCCAATACCAAACCAATCAGGTGGTTGTTCAATGAAATGAATCTCCAGACGTCATTGATGACGTGCTGCTGATAAAGTGATACAGGCATCAGCACACTGCTTTGAATGATTGTTTAGTGATTTGGACGCATGGCTCGTAGCTCCGGTATCAAACGTAACATCCCCATCGAAAAGTTGACAAAACAAAAAGGAGCAAGCAGGTTGATTTTCTCTTTTGATTTGAGCCCACGACAAGAACGCACCAGAGCCCACCGTGCTAACGGGTTCCCACTAGATAACACAACCACACAGTTAATGAAAAGCATGAGGTGAAGCTTGAGCTAGATACCAACCTATCGAGCTAGTGTGACCTTCCTGGTCTCTCAAGTCAGTGAGTCAACACAGGAAGGAGCAATGGATGGATAGTTCATTTATTTCCAAAGCTGCAATGATGGGACACACACAGTATGGATGAATGATCAGTAGTGACGGGATATAAATAGCACTCCCACAGCAATTCTACATTAATCTGCCCTATAATATACAAACAAAAAAACAATTGAAATGTCTATCAAAGTCATTGTGATCATATAGTGGATTTAACAATTCCTACTAATTCATAATTTACTATAATAAATGAATCAATTGTTTCCATGTGTCTCATATTCACTACATCAGAATAAACTGTCATCCATTTTAGTTTCAAAATATATCAAATTAACCTAGAAAATGACTAAATGTCCCCCTCTGGTGGTGAAGAAGTATAACACACCTAAACTAACAAAACCGGGCTAATAAACTGGCTGGTGTTCATGAGTTTATAGAACATGTACTTTATACATTTGTCATAAATGACCTGCATTGATGAGACACACAGTGTGGATGAATGATCAGTATTCGACAGGGTAAAAATAGCACTCCTAAAGAAGATGCATTTTCCAGTTAGATACCAACTTGAAAGAGGGAACTTTAGCATAAAACCCACATGGAAAACTGAGATTTGGCAAATAACATATAAAGAGAGGCTTATTTGACGCCAAACCAACAACAGTAGTTACTAAAACATAAATTGCTAATGTATTAAAACGTGGATTTTATGATTTAATGTCAACTTTATATATTTCTATCCTGGGACTATTCAATTTTGAACTCACCCACAGCAATTCTCCATAAATCTGCTGTGGGTTACCCAGAATCCCGAAATAAATGAATACATATGTGATAATTCAAAAACATAACTGGTTGTGCTTATAGGGAACCAGATCGTGAACACAAATAAGTTACTAAGTCTTTAACCACACTGTGTTGTTACACTGGTGAGTAAAAACTCATGCTTCCTACACTAACTTTTTGTCTGAACATTATAATATATATTTTACGTCACACTAGCGTCATTGTCTTAAAGTCGCACATCTCCATCGCAGTCAGAGGTTCAGACTGAGCGTTACCCACTCCAGTCAGCAGATGGCAGTGTGCGATTTTAAGGCAATGCTGTTAGTGTGACGTATAATCTAGTGGACGGAACGCAATGCTGTTAGTGTGACGTATAATCTAGTGGACGGAACGCAATGCTGTTAGTGTGACGTATAATCTAGTGGACGGAACGCTTCTTTCAGCAGCAGCAACAGTTAGTCCGCCACCTCGGTAGCTTGCTAGCCAAAATAGCCGAACCCATAAAGCTCTTTAGACGCTTTAGTGTATATTAGCCACTGTATTTTAAACCCTCGTCTGTCGTCTAGTTAGTTAGTTATCCTATTCCATTTCATATTTACGGTGTTGTTGTTATTATTCAGCTAGCGGGCTGGTTAAGTTAGCATTAGCCTAGCTAGCTAACATCTCCGACCATGAGTTCACTAAATTACTCTCTTCCTGCTGAAGAAGAGACGGTCTGCTGGACGGAGAAAGAAGCTCTCATCAAAGAGGAGGAGGAAGAGAAGGGTGTTACAATACAAAAACAAGTAGAGGGTGAGGCTGTTACAGGGAAAGAAGAAGAGAAAGACGTTACAGTGAAAGAAGAGGCGTTCAGAGTGAAAGAGGAGGAGGGTGTTACAGTAAAAGATGAGGAGGATTTAGTTTTTGAAGTGAAAGCGGAGGGGGAGATTACGGTCTCATCGGAAGAAGAGGAGGAGGAAACTGGATATCTGGGCCCGATTTCCCAAACGCAATTTAAGGCATCCACTGGTTCTAAAGATGAACTTAGCCATAAGATGGTTTTAAGAAACCGGGCCGTGATTACCACTGGTAAGTACTGTCTTAAAAACAGAGGTACAAACTCTGCAGTTGTTGAACTGATGTTTGGTGTTAAAGGGAAATCGGCAATTACCACATCCATATTTTGACTTTTAAATTATTTATTTCATAGCCATTGATTCTTGAAGAATATAACACATGCCTCATGAGCTTAGTTCAACTGTTGTACCACATCAGAACCCAAAATAAGCTTTTTTTACTCCAATGTCTAGAAACAATGTAAACCAACACTGTATAGCCTCAACATGGTTAAAACTATAATGTTGATATCATGGAGTCCTTGCATCCATAGGTCTGTCTATGAATTTGAGAGTAGTTAAATGTCTCCAGGCCCATCATCATCTTATTACCAAAACAGTGGTGGAATGACTGCTGTGTTATTGTTTCAACTGCAGATTGGTTGTTTGATGTGTGTTTTTTTAAAGGGACAACCTAGTATTTAAACAGCAACCAAATGGCTGCCAAGAGACTTGGTTTGGTAAACAGCTGAGGGATGGGGGCTGGAGAAATGTAACCACTCTCAAATTCATAGAGAAAGCTATTGTAGCAGTCAAGAAGTTCAGACATCTTGGTGTAACAGTTATAAGGTGTTGGCTTGACAGTCGCTGGACCCAGGTTTGAGTACAGCTCAGGGCTTTCCCCTGAATTCACTACACTATGAATATAAGGACTGGCAATGCATGATGTCATAATGATAGTTTAACCAGGTTTCTAGGCTATATAGTATATTCTAGAATTCATCCATGATGTCATAATGATAGTTTAACCAGGTTTCTAGGATATATAGTATATTCTAGAATTCATCCATGATGTCATAATGATAGTGTAACCAGGTTTCTAGGCTATATAGTATATTCTAGAATTCATCCATGATGTCATAATGATAGTGTAACCAGGTTTCTAGGCTATATAGTATATTCTAGAATTCATCCATGATGTCATAATGATAGTTTAACCAAGTTTCTAGGATATATAGTATATTCTAGAATTCATTCATGATGTCATAATGATAGTTTAACCAGGTTTCTAGGATATATAGTATGTTCTAGATTTCATCTATGATGTCATAGTGATAGTTTAACCAGGTTTCTAGGATATATAGTATATTCTAGATTTGCCAGTGAAGATTTCCTGTGGAGGCAAATTATTAGAGCTGTTGATAAGTCATTGTATAATATTCAGCCAATTTTTTTTTTTATGCCCTTACATTAAAGGCAAGACATACCTAGATGCAATTACATTCATGAATTGGTTTGAAACCTTTGTTTTAAACCCTTCTCAAAGTTGGTGCCTTGACGGATTTGTAAAAAATGGTTTGTCATGAAACACTATTTACTTATTTATTTAAATGTAACCTTTATTTAACTAGGCAAGTCAGTTAAGAACAAATTCTTATTTACAATGACTGCCTACCCCGGAAGACGCTGGGCCAATTGTGCGCCGCCCTATGGGACTCCCAATCACGGTCGGTTGTGATACAGCCTGGATTTGATCCAGGGTGTCTGTAGTGGCGCCTCAAGCCCTGAGATGCAATGTCCGCTGCGCCACTCGGGAGCCCCAAAATCATGTTTCTAGTGCTGTCCCCAACTAAAATACATCTTGGTCAACCAAGAGTCATCTGTTCTTTCTACCAAGCACCCCATGTGTTTTTATAAAATCAAATATACGTACTGAACTTGTCTGATGCTTTAAGCATTCTGTTTGATCAAATAATTAAGACACACAAATGACTCGAAGTCATAACTAGAGGGAGCCGGTCGTCAACATAACCCGACCAGAGGGAGCCGGTCGTCAGCATAATCTGACCAGAGTGAGCCGGTCGTCAACATAACCTGACCAGAGGGAGCCGCTCGTCAACATAACCTGACCAGAGGGAGCCGGTCGTCAACATAACCTGACCAGAGGGAGCCGGTCGTCAACATAACCTGACCAGAGGGAGCCGGTCGTCAACATAACCTGACCAGAGGGAGCCGGTCGTCAACATAACCTGACTAGAGGGAGCCGGTCGTCAACATAACCTGACTAGAGGGAGCCGGTCGTCAACATAACCCGACCAGAGGGAGCCGCTCGTCAACATAACCCGACCAGAGGGCGCCGGTCGTCAACATAACCCGACCAGAGGGAGCCGGTCGTCAACATAACCCGACCAGAGGGAGCCGGTCGTCAACATAACCCGACCAGAGGGAGCCGCTCGTCAACATAACCCGACCAGAGGGAGCCGCTCGTCAACATAACCCGACCAGAGGGAGCCGCTCGTCAACATAACCCGACCAGAGGGAGCCGGTCGTCAACACAACCCGACCATAGGGAGCCGGTCGTCAGCACAACCCGACCAGAGGGAGCCGGTCGTCAGCACAACCCGACCAGAGGGAGCCGGTCGTCAGCACAACCCGACCAGAGGGAGCCGGTCGTCAGCACAACCCGACCAGAGGGAGCCGGTCGTCAGCACAACCCGACCAGAGGGAGCCGGTCGTCAGCACAACCCGACCAGAGGGAGCCGGTCGTCAGCACAACCCGACCAGAGGGAGCCGGTCGTCAGCACAACCCGACCAGAGGGAGCCGGTCGTCAGCACAACCCGACCAGAGGGAGCCGGTCGTCAGCATAACCCGACCAGAGGGAGCCGGTCGTCAGCACAACCCGACCCGAGGGAGCCGGTCGTCGGCACAACCCGACCCGAGGGAGCCGGTCGTCGGCACAACCCGACCCGAGGGAGCCGGTCGTCGACACAACCCGACCCGAGGGAGCCGGTCGTCGACACAACCCGACCCGAGGGAGCCGGTCGTCGACACAACCCGACCCGAGGGAGCCGGTCGTCGACACAACCCGACCCGAGGGAGCCGGTCGTCGACACAACCCGACCCGAGGGAGCCGGTCGTCAACACAACCCGACCCGAGGGAGCCGGTCGTCAACACAACCCGACCCGAGGGAGCCGGTCGTCAACATAACCCGACCAGAGGGAGCCGGTCGTCAACACAACCTGACCAGAGGGATTCCCCCCTCCGCTGCTGGACTTCGTAAATTCTGCCGTTTTGCTCCTGAAGTTTTCAGTAATAGACTAATAGTCTACAGATAGATAGACTAATAGACTAGTAATAGACTACACCATCAGTCTGCAACCTTTTCCAGTTGGAGTGCCAATTTATCTGACCATTTCTACCAATCTGCGTGCCAGTTATGATTTTCATATGCACATTTTACTGGAACAGTTTCATTTAATTTATAATAGTATCTCAAAATTATTGTCTGTGATTAATCTACAATCTATCTAAATGAAAATTATACAAATCTAAATAACTTTTATTGCCATTGCCAACTATGTAAAAAAATAGCCTACATAAAGCCAACAAATAAAAACATTGCATTCTGCAGGTAGAAAATATCCTGATAGAAATAAATATCCTAGAAATCACATTGGCTGCAAATGGCCTGTCTACGACAAACTTGAAACATTGTATCAACTATCAACTGGGTCAGGAAACTCGGATAGCAAGCTTGCAACATTGTATAAAATATTCTAGGCCCTCGGTTTCCTGCTCCAGTGAGTTCTGGACAGTAATCAGGTATTTTATGGACAACACCCAAATGGATACTGTCATTAACGTGGTTCTTCAATAATTACACATAATACTTAATACTGTAGCTGTTTAGTTACAGTCACATGTTCAACTATCATCAGCTGATCCAGGAAATCATTTTCTGAATGCCAGTCAAATGACAAACATCACGACATGCAACAACAACCAAAGTGCTTCTTCATTCATTACTCTGGTAGAGACAGTTATGCCGTGCTTGGATCCAACATCCCTAACAAATTGATGTTTGTAATTAGAGGTCGACCGATTAATTAGGGCCGATTTCAAGTTTTCATAACAATCGGAAATCTGTATTTTCGGACACCGATTTGGCCGTTTTTTTACACCTTTATTTAATCTTTATTTAACTCGGCAAGTCGGTTAAGAACACATTCTTATCTTCAATGACGGCCTACCCCAGCCTAGGAATGGTGGGTTAACTGCCTTGTTCGGGGGCAGAACGACAGATTTTCACCTTGTCCGCTCGGGGGATTCAATCTTGCAACCTTACAGTTAACTAGTCCAACGCTATAACCACCTGCCTCTCGTTGCACTCCACAAGGAGACTGCCTGTTACGTGAATGCAGTAAGCCAAGGTAAGTTGCTAGCTAGCATTAAACTTATCTTATAAAAAACAATCAATCAATCATAATCACTAGTTAACTACACATGGTTGATGATATTACTAGATATTATCTAGCGTGTCCTGCGTTGCATATAATCCGACTGAGCATACAAGCATACAAGTATCTAAGTATCTGACTGAGCGGTGGTAGGCAGCAGCAGGCTCGTAAGCATTCATTCAAACAGCACTTTCGTTCGTTTTGCCAGCAGCTCTTTGTTGTGCGTCAAACATTGCTCTGTTTATGACTTCAAGCCTATCAACTCCCGAGATGAGGCTGGTGTAACCGAAGTGAAATGGCTAGCTAGTTAGCGCGCGCTAATAGCGTTTCAAACGTCACTCGCTCTGAGCCTTCTAGTAGTTGTTCCCCTTGCTCTGCATGGGTAACGCTGCTTCGATGGTGGCTGTTGTCGTTGTGTTGCTGGTTCGAGCCCAGGGAGGAGCGAGGAGAGGGACGGAAGCTATACTCTTACACTGGCAATACTAAAGTGCCTACAAGAACATCCAATAGTCAAAGGTTAATGAAATACAAATGGTATAGAGAGAAATAGTCCTATAATTCCTATAATAACTACAACCTAAAACTTCTTACCTGGGAATATTGAAGACTCATGTTAAAAGGAACCACCAGCTTTCATATGTTCTCATGTTCTGAGCAAGGAACTTAAACGTTAGCTTTCTTACATGGCACATATTGCACTTTTACTTTCTTCTCCAACACTTTGTTTTTGCAAATTGATTTTGATGTATTTTGATGTATTAAGTTAAAATAAGTGTTCATTCAGTATTGTTGTAATTGTCATTATTACAAATAAATAAAAACATTTTTTTTTAAATCGGCCGATCATTATTACAAATAAATAAATAAATAAAAACATTATTTTTATTTATTTTATTTTATTGGCCGATTAATCGGTATCGGCTTTTTTGGCCCTCCAATAATCGGTATCGGCGTTGAAAAATCATAATCGGTCGACCTCTGTTTATAATGTGTTATTGTCTGCTTGATTTACTGTAGGCTCTCGTTAGTCTGTTTGGACACAGAGATACTTAGCTCATAATGTTTAGAGAACTGTTCCTTGATGGATAGGCTATTGTACAACACACAGAGCTATTTTCCTTTATTCAGGACATTTATAATTACAACACATTACAGAGTAGTCTAGTGGGATTATTCACAAAATTATCTAGTGATCAGGTTATGAAATGTCATGACAGACATTTTAGTTTCCATGTTTCACCTGAAATATTAAATGATTTATAGCCCTAGGTCTATGTTGTTGTTAGGTGAAGTTATGGTTCCTACAGTAGGTCTGTGTTGTTGTTAGGTGAAGTTATGGGTCCTACAGTAGGTCTATGTTATTGTTAGGTGAAGTTATGGGTACAGTAGGTCTATGTTGTTGTTAGGTGAAGTTATGGGTCCTACAGTAGGTCTATGTTATTGTTAGGTGAAGTTATGGGTCATACAGTAGGTCTATGTTATTGTTAGGTGAAGTTATGGGTCCTACAGTAGGTCTGTGTTGTTGTTAGGTGAAGTTATGGGTCCTACAGTAGGTCTATGTTATTGTTAGGTGAAGTTATGGGTCCTACAGTAGGTCTATGTTGTTGTTAGGTGAAGTTATGGGTCCTACAGTAGGTCTATGTTGTTGTTAGGTGAAGTTATGGGTCCTACAGTAGGTCTATGTTATTGCTAGGTGAAGTTATGGGTCCTACAGTAGGTCTATGTTGTTGTTAGGTGAAGTTATGGGTCCTACAGTAGGTCTATGTTATTGTTAGGTGAAGTTATGGGTCCTACAGTAGGTCTATGTTATTGTTAGGTGAAGTTATGGGTCCTACAGTAGGTCTATGTTATTGTTAGGTGAAGTTATGGGTCCTACAGTAGGTCTGTGTTGTTGTTAGGTGAAGTTATGGGTCCTACAGTAGGTCTGTGTTGTTGTTAGGTGAAGTTATGGGTCCTACAGTAGGTCTATGTTATTGCTAGGTGAAGTTATGGGTCCTACAGTAGGTCTATGTTGTTGTTAGGTGAAGTTATGGGTCCTACAGTAGGTCTATGTTGTTGTTAGGTGAAGTTATGGGTCCTACAGTAGGTCTATGTTGTTGTTAGGTGAAGTTATGGGTCCTACAGTAGGTCTATGTTGTTGTTAGGTGAAGTTATGGGTCCTACAGTAGGTCTATGTTGTTGTTAGGTGAAGTTATGGGTCCTACAGTAGGTCTATGTTGTTGTTAGGTGACGTTATGGGTCCTACAGTAGGTCTGTGTTGTTGTTAGGTGACGTTATGGGTCCTACAGTAGGTCTGTTATTGTTAGGTGAAGTTATGGGTCCTACAGTAGGTCTATGTTGTTGTTAGGTGAAGTTATGGGTCCTACAGTAGGTCTATGTTATTGTTAGGTGAAGTTATGGGTCCTACAATAGGTCTGTTATTGTTAGGTGAAGTTATGGGTCCTACAGTAGGTCTATGTTATTGTTAGGTGAAGTTATGGGTCCTACAGTAGGTCTGTTATTGCTAGGTGAAGTTATGGGTCCTACAGTAGGTCTGTGTTGTTGATAGGTGAAGTTATGGGTCCTACAGTAGGTCTGTGTTGTTGTTATGTGAAGTTATGGGTCCTACAGTAGGTATGTTGTTGTTAGGTGAAGTTATGGGTCCTACAGTAGGTCTGTTATTGCTAGGTGAAGTTATGGGTCCTACAGTAGGTCTGTGTTGTTGTTAGGTGAAGTTATGGGTCCTACAGTAGGTCTATGTTGTTGTTAGGTGAAGTTATGGGTCATACAGTAGGTCTATGTTATTGTTAGGTGAAGTTATGGGTCCTACAGTAGGTCTATGTTATTGTTAGGTGAAGTTATGGGTCCTACAGTAGGTCTATGTTATTGTTAGGTGAAGTTATGGGTCCTACAGTAGGTCTGTGTTGTTGTTAGGTGAAGTTATGGGTCCTACAGTAGGTCTGTGTTGTTGTTAGGTGAAGTTATGGGTCCTACAGTAGGTCTATGTTATTGCTAGGTGAAGTTATGGGTCCTACAGTAGGTCTATGTTGTTGTTAGGTGAAGTTATGGGTCCTACAGTAGGTCTATGTTATTGTTAGGTGAAGTTATGGGTCCTACAGTAGGTCTATGTTATTGTTAGGTGAAGTTATGGGTCCTACAGTAGGTCTATGTTATTGTTAGGTGAAGTTATGGGTCCTACAGTAGGTCTGTGTTGTTGTTAGGTGAAGTTATGGGTCCTACAGTAGGTCTGTGTTGTTGTTAGGTGAAGTTATGGGTCCTACAGTAGGTCTATGTTATTGCTAGGTGAAGTTATGGGTCCTACAGTAGGTCTATGTTGTTGTTAGGTGAAGTTATGGGTCCTACAGTAGGTCTATGTTGTTGTTAGGTGAAGTTATGGGTCCTACAGTAGGTCTATGTTGTTGTTAGGTGAAGTTATGGGTCCTACAGTAGGTCTATGTTGTTGTTAGGTGAAGTTATGGGTCCTACAGTAGGTCTATGTTGTTGTTAGGTGAAGTTATGGGTCCTACAGTAGGTCTGTGTTGTTGTTAGGTGACGTTATGGGTCCTACAGTAGGTCTGTGTTGTTGTTAGGTGACGTTATGGGTCCTACAGTAGGTCTGTTATTGTTAGGTGAAGTTATGGGTCCTACAGTAGGTCTATGTTGTTGTTAGGTGAAGTTATGGGTCCTACAGTAGGTCTATGTTATTGTTAGGTGAAGTTATGGGTCCTACAATAGGTCTGTTATTGTTAGGTGAAGTTATGGGTCCTACAGTAGGTCTATGTTATTGTTAGGTGAAGTTATGGGTCCTACAGTAGGTCTGTTATTGCTAGGTGAAGTTATGGGTCCTACAGTAGGTCTGTGTTGTTGTTAGGTGAAGTTATGGGTCCTACAGTAGGTCTGTGTTGTTGTTAGGTGAAGTTATGGGTCCTACAGTAGGTCTATGTTGTTGTTAGGTGAAGTTATGGGTCCTACAGTAGGTCTGTTATTGCTAGGTGAAGTTATGGGTCCTACAGTAGGTCTGTGTTGTTGTTAGGTGAAGTTATGGGTCCTACAGTAGGTCTATGTTGTTGTTAGGTGAAGTTATGGGTCATACAGTAGGTCTATGTTATTGTTAGGTGAAGTTATGGGTCCTACAGTAGGTCTATGTTATTGTTAGGTGAAGTTATGGGTCCTACAGTAGGTCTATGTTATTGTTAGGTGAAGTTATGGGTCCTACAGTAGGTCTGTGTTGTTGTTAGGTGAAGTTATGGGTCCTACAGTAGGTCTGTGTTGTTGTTAGGTGAAGTTATGGGTCCTACAGTAGGTCTATGTTATTGCTAGGTGAAGTTATGGGTCCTACAGTAGGTCTATGTTGTTGTTAGGTGAAGTTATGGGTCCTACAGTAGGTCTATGTTATTGTTAGGTGAAGTTATGGGTCCTACAGTAGGTCTATGTTATTGTTAGGTGAAGTTATGGGCCAATTTGTTAAACACTTAATGTACAAACCCTCAGTTTCAGGCTGATGGCAACGCTAGCCAAAGAACATTTTAGTGGTTGAAGTGTTTCAGTATAAAGCAGTTGATTTTGCGACAATAACACAAACATATAGGAGATTCAAACGAACCTTACAATTACAATGCATGTGCATCGCTGCAATTTTAGCACAGAACACAGAGGGGTCCTTTTTTGGAGACCAAAGGTCATCTGGCACACTGCTTAGGTCTTGACTGTCTTAAGACAATTGTAAAATAATTTAACAGACATCAATTGTTGTACAACTTCATGGGTACGATCTGGGCATCACCTTTTACCTCAAATAAACAGTGGATATCTGCTGTTGTGGGCCTTTAACCGTCTGACTTTGTTGTTCACACAGGAGAGAGATGTGACTATCGTGGATCCTCTGGGGAGCCTCAACAACAACATGATGCTGAAGAGGCAGAGAAGAGTCTCTCCCGATCAGAACACCTCAAGAAACACCCGCAGAGATCCACAGGGAAGATAACTCACTGCTGCTCTGACTGTGGGAAGAGATTAAACTCCTCAGTAAAACTTAAAATACATCAAAGAATTCACACAAGAGAGAAACCATATAGCTGTGATCAATGTGGGAAGAGTTTTAGTCAATCTGGAGATCTGACAGTGCACCAAAGAATACACACAGGAGAGAAACCTTATAGCTGTGGTCAATGTGGGGAGAGTTTTACTACATCTAGCCAGCTGACTGTACACCAGAGAAAACACACAGAAGAGAAACCTTATAGCTGTGGTCAATGTGGGAAGAGTTTTTCTACTTCTAGCTATCTAACTATACACCAGAGAACACACACAGGAGAGACACCTTATAGCTGTGGTCAATGTGGGAAGAGTTTTTCTACTTCTAGCTATCTAACTATACACCAGAGAACACACACAGGAGATAAACCTTATAGCTGTAATCAATGTGGGAAGAGTTTTAGTCAATTTAGCTCTCTGACAGTGCACCAGAGAATACACACAGGAGAGAAACCATTTAGCTGTGGTCAATGTGGGAAGAGTTTTAGTCAATCTGGAGATCTGACAGTGCACCAGAGAATACACACAGGAGAGAAACCGTTTAGCTGTGATCAATGTGGGAAGAGTTTTTCTTCTTCTAGCTATCTAACTATACACCAGAGAACACACACAGGAGAGAAACCTTATAGCTGTAATCAATGTGGGAAGAGTTTTAGTCATTCTAGCTCTCTGACAGTGCACCAGAGAATACACACAGGAGAGAAACCATTTAGCTGTGATCAATGTGGGAAGAGTTTTTCTACTTCTACCGATCTAAATATACACCATAGAACACACACAGGAGAGAAACCTTTTAGCTGTGATCAATGTGGGAAGAGTTTTAGTCATTCTAGCTCTCTGACAGTGCACCAGAGAATACACACAGGAGAGAAACCATTTAGCTGTGATCAATGTGGGAAGAGTTTTTCTACTTCTACCTATCTAAATATACACCATAGAACACACACACACACACCTCTTAGCTGTGACCAGAGATAATCTGATAAAAGATCTCTGATCAAATATCAGAAAATTTATGAAGGAGTTGTGTCATGATATCAATGAATTAATGTCACAATGTAGAATGTTTTAACATTGTAGTAGGAGTGTTTTAATGTCTCAATGTAGAATGTTTTAATATATAGTATATTAATATACTCTCCAGTCAGTCAGTCAGAATGTCACAATGTAGAACCCTAAACGTTTGCCCCCTTATCAATTGGTTTCAACATGATATGGATATTAGGCTCATTGGGGGAAATCCAGGCTCTGAATTGAAAGAGTACTATTTATGTGATTTAACACAAAGTGACTAACAAAAAAAGAGTTGTCCTCTAACCAGTGATGTACACATTATTCCCAGAATCAACTTATTTCAACATGATATCGATGAGTTATGACAAATAAGTGTTGTGTTCCTTTGTTTAGCGACCTCTACATTTAAATGCATCACTCCAAATTGTAGCTGACTGTCTTCTGCAGGTTGTCCTCTAACCAGTGAGGTGAAAGATATCTCCCATTTCCATGTTTTTTTGTTGTTAGTTTCAACAGCAGGTACAACCTGATTTCCCCCCTAATCGATATCAGTGATTTATTGCTACTTGTCAAAACAACAGTGTTTCTGGTGCTTGTGCAGTTTATAAGGAGCTTGTTTAAAAAATACAAGTAATATGATTATTGTGGCAGTTTGTGTATATAGCACATTTTATGTTTAGGTTTTTAATATATCAGAAACTGTTTCTGCACATTGGTTATTGATTTGGACACGTTAAAACTGTGTTTTGACATTGGGGGTATCCCACCTAACAACATGTCTTTGAAAAGAAGACTGTCTGATGTCCAATATTCTTTCAGTTGTGTTTGAAAGTGATAGTTGAAAATATGTATTTTCAGGTCTTTTTTTTTTTTATTACTTGAAAACAACTTCATTTCAATGTACTTTCAGGTAGCCTAGTGGTTAGAGTGTTGGGCCAGTAACCGAAAGGTTGCTGGATCGAATCCCTGAGCTGACAAGGTAAAAATGTCATTTTGCCCCCGAACAAGTCAGTTAACCCACATTTAGTGGGTCTCATGGTGGGTGTCTTTTAGGTCCCAGTTGTTGTTACTAGTCAACTTTCAGTCGACACCCCCATAGTGTCTTTGAGAATCCCTCCTAAAAAACAAGCTTATATTTTGGGTTGGATATTGCATCCAATTAGTGTTTTAATCAATGGCCTTTCCTTAGAATGCTCATTGGTCTTTCAGTTGTTAATCTTCTGTTTTTTTTATCCTGTTATTTTTGTGTACTAAGTATTTCTGTTTATTTTCATTGTTTTCTCCTGTGAAGCCATTGTGTTGCATCCATGTCTGAAATGTGCTGTATAAATAAAGCTTGATTTGATTTCAACAAATGAACCCAATGACTGATCAATCAACAGACCCTCCATCTTAGTATGAAAAACAGTAGCAATCCCACTTTTCAAGCCTGCTGAAGGCGTGGTGGAGTGGTAAACACCACCCCCGGCTCTACCAGGGGCTTGAGGTGGTCTCCCACAGCTCTGCTTATGTCATGTTCTGTGGCCTTGCCGTTCCATTTCTTGACTGCCCCTGCAACACAGAAACACATTTAGTCATATTATATAAAACACTCAAAGTAATGGATATGGAGCATCTATGGCCTCAGTTACACCTGGCACCTAAATGTGACTTCTGTCATCTGATCACTCCAAGCTGCATTCGGTTCAGATCTACCAGGATGGGCCTTTGACATAGTCTGGATGCAGTCAGGCCACTGAATATAAATAAGCAATGTAAAGAGATGGGTGAATGATTGGGGAAAAGTACATTTTACACGAATGACCTTCATAATATCAAAGAACAAATGTGTGCGCCTGAGAGAGGAAATTAACTTTCATACAGACAAAATGGGTGAGAAATTATGATGGGGTGTTTCCAACAGTAATATCTAACTAAATGCTTGTGTTCCTAACTCCAACAGTGACAGTTGACATGGATTATGCAGCTCCCTGACTGAGCTCCACCCTCACTGGGTCTTCAGAGGAGAGGAAGGCTGAGGAAGGATGGAAGGATGAATGGATCAGTCAGTCAATAAAGCATAGAGCTGCTGTCTATGCTGTCTGACAAAATCACTATTTTAGTAGTTCATTAAAGTAAATAAGGCTTTATGACTGCTGAATACCAACTATCAATCACTTAGATCATGTATTTTCAGATAGAGATACATCCTTGGGACGTCCCTAGCCTGTTGAAGTTGACATTTAAAATGGTTAAGGTAGGGGTTAAGGTTAGGGTTTAGGGTAGTGATGTCCCAAGGATCCTAGATAGCATTGACCATCGTGCATTATTCTATCTCTTTTACATAGGAGGTGTAAAAGAAACACAGACAAGACAAGTAGGCACTCAGGTCATTATGGTCATGGTAGTTAAAAAAAATAGCATCTAATTATGCGTAACTGTATGTGGGCTTGTTAGAGAAGAATGTGATTGTCAGCCCTAACAATCCATTCTAGCACCTCATCAGGCTCTGAAAAAGTCTTCATTGATGATGTGTTCCTTCTATTCCAGGGGACAGCAGAGGAACTTCATCGATTCCACTCCTTCATCAATACAAGCAGTGAACATCTGAAATTCACCCTCACCTTTGATGCGCATGAAACAAGTTACTGGATGGTTGGACGATACTGTTCTCATTAATCATCTTAAACACTTCAACTGGAAATCAACCAATCCTCCATTGTTGACGCAGTGGAAAGGTCAAATGCTTTATTATCTAAAAATGTAAAGTGCTGGGCGACGGTGAGAAATAAAATGGTGCAGTTTGAGGCCATGTGGTGGACAGTGATGCAGGAGCTGGAGATGGAGGTGTGTTCTAGTGGGTCTGGGCAGGTGATGTAGTTAATGTTTGTATGTGTATGTTTTGTATTTTTATGAAATAAAATATTTTTAAAGTCCCAATGCAAAGTTAACCTCACTGTTCTATTTTTGGAGTCATTGCATTTAACCAATCAGAATTCAGAAGAATGCCAAAGTCAGGTGTGAAGTAATATGGAGGACCAGCCTATTCCCTATGATGTATACTACAACAGAAATAACTTCAAATGTAGAACTTCAAATTAAACCAATAATTTGAACTTATGATTAATAACCTCTAACGAGCCTCAACCCCGGATCCGGGATCACCCCCCACCCCCCCCACACTGATTAGCATCGCTAGCATAGCGTCACAATTAAATAGTAGCATCTAAATATCATTAAATCACAAGTCCAAGCCACCTAATGAAAGATACAGATCTTGTGAATAAAGCCACCATTTCAGATTTTTAAAATGTTTTACAGGGAAGACACAATATGTAAATCTATTAGCTAACCACGTTAGCAAAGGACACGATTTTTTTACTCCCAACAGCTTTTTCCTGCGTCAGTAGCTATCACTAATTCGACTAGATAAAAATATATATAGCCACTAACCAAGAAACAACTTCATAATATGACAGTCTGATAACATATTTATGGTATAGCATAGTTTTTTTGGGGAAAAATGTGCATTTTTCAGGTATAAATCACAGTTCTACATTGCAGCTGCAATCTGAAATAGTGCTGACCCAGCCAGAACAATTACAGAGACCAACGTCATATAACGAATTACTCATCTTAAAACATTTCAGAAAAATACACAGCGTACAGATATTGAAAGCCCAACATCTGGTGAATCCAAACAATATTTCAGATTTATTAAATGTTTTATAACGAAAACAAAATGTAGCGCTAAATTAGCATAGCTATACAAGGCAGATTCGGCTAGGCGCCCACGGTCAGTTCACATGCACAACAGATATGATATAACATCGTAAATTGGGTCTTACTATGGCTGATCTTTCATCAGAATGTTGATCAAAGTGTCCTTTGTCAAGATGAGTCGTTGGTTCCGTTCAGAAATCTTCCTTTCCCACTCCATTTAGCACAGGTACCGGTCGAGTGGCACAGATCTCTCAAATGTAAATAAATTGTGACAACGGAACACCGCAAAACTCCCAAAAAAATTCAAATAATCTGATTAAACTATATTGAAAAAACATACATTACGATGATATGGTCACATGTATCAAACAAAATTCGACACGGAGATAGTTTTCATCCATAACGCCAGCAAAACAGTACACAATCGCAGCTCCAACTCGTGCGAATCAGCAAACCGGAAGTTGTCGGTCACGCCAAAGAAATAGGTCTTATTTCACGTCAGTACCAGATAAACAAAGAATTTCTCCTCTGACGTCTTCTTGACACCCAGAGGAAGGCGAATGAGGTGTGTTTCGGGTCATAGGGGGCACGACCATATATAGGCAGAGCTTTGAAGCCAGCATAACACATCTTGATTTTATGTTCTTGGTCATGGAAAGTGCTGTGAAATGACTTCTGTATCACTCAGAGACAAAATTGAAACGGTTTTAGAAACTAGAGATTGTTTTCTTTCCAATGGTATTATTTATATGCATGTAGTAAGAGCAATAATTGAATAAGAGGCAGTTTAATCTGTTGAGCAAATTATGCTAATGGGAAAATAGCACCCCCTGTATTCTCAAGAAGTAAACCAACGTTTTGGAAATACATAACGCCATCTAACCAAATATCAAAGAATGTTAGCTATATGCAGTTATCTTAGCCAGCCAGCTAACATTAGCTATATGCAGTTATCTTAGCCAGCCAGCTAACGTTAGCTATATGCAGTTATCTTAGCCAGCCAGCTAACGTTAGCTATTTGACGAACTAGTTATTAGCCTGACCAGCGTAGCCAACCAGCACGGTTATGGTCAGGGAGACCAGAGACCAGTCAGAACCCAACTAACAGTAAGCCAAGGTGAAAAAAGTTATAAAACTCCCGTAGTCTAATTCACAGAAAACATGCTGAAAAGTAGTGATGGGGAAACAAAGCTTCCTGAAGCATTGGCTCTTTCCACCCAATTGTATCAAAAATAGGTTCATTACTCAAGGCTTTAAGCGACACAGAATTTAGAACAGCCACATTTTATAGATGAAGTCACACGCCGTAGCAGCGAAGCCATTATGTCATATATTAAACCACTGGCCGTGTTCGAGAGCATCAAATCCATGCTGCGTTGTGGGTAAACGGTGACTGGCTGACTGATTTATAAATAATAATGAGTAGTAATTTATGATGTAAGGTGATTTGTAAATTAGTCAGTCAGCAGCCACCTGCACTGCCGGCTGCAATGTCGAACAAGCCCAATACCAAACCAATCAGGTGTTCGACGAAATTATTTTTCAGACGTCATTGATCACGTGCTGCTGATAAAGTGACACTGCTTTGAATTATACCGCTTAGCGACTTCAGTACATGCCTCATAGCTCCAGTCTCAAACTTAACCCGGTTCCTGCTGAAGAAGAGGGAGTCTGCTGGATGGAGAAAGAAGCTCTCGTGAAAGACGGGGAGGAAGAGGAGGAAGAGGAGGCTGTTACAATACAAAAACAAGTAGAAGGTGAGGCTGTTACCGTGAAAGAAGAAGAGAAAGACGTTTCAGTTAAAGAAGAGGAAGACGCGTTCAGACTGAAAGAGGATGACGAAGTTTCAGTGAAAGAAGAGGAGACTGACGATGAACGTAAGTACTGTCTTAACAGAAGCACAAACTCTGTGGTTGTTGAACTGATGTGTGGTGTGCTTGGTGTTAAAGCGGAAATCTGCAATTGCTACATCCATATTTTGACTTTTAAATTATTTATATATTTATATATATTTATTTTATATATATATTATATATTTTTTATAGCCATTGATTCTTGAAGAATATAACACATGCCTCATGAGCTTAGTTCAACTGTTGTACCCCATCAGAACCCAAAATAAAAAAAATGTACTCCAATGTTTAGAAACAATGTAAATCAACCATGTATAGCCTCAACATGGTTAAAACTATAATGTTGATATCATGGATGGTCAGTCCTTTCATCCATAGTCTGTCTATGAATTTGAGACTAGTTAAATTTCTCCAGCCACATCATCTTATTACCAAAACAGTGGTGGAATTACAGTTTTGTTATGGGTTGAACTGCAGATTGGTTGATTGATTGTTGTGTGGCTTTTTTAAAGGGGCAACCTAGTTTTTAAACAAACAAAATGGCTGCCCGGAGTCCTGAGCTGTGTTAGAATACTCATACTAACTGCACTATTTGTGAAGTAAATTGAGTATATAGTCTGCTTATTGGTCATAGTATGATGTAGTTAGTATGCTAAAAGTTCCCGGATGTCGTACTAAATTCGCCAAAATATGACGTAAACACGCAGTACTTTAGGGCCCATAATGCAATTCTTCAGGAAGTGGTTGTGGCTTCAACGTTTTCAGATTTGAAGAAAATGGGGGAAAATATGCAGCCGAAGTCCAACGAGAGAGCGGATACAAATGAACTGCTTTAAATAATTATGACAAATGTTGAGCAATGCAATAAAGTAATGACTTTTCAAATAAGTTACGTTACACGTTATGTTAACTACACTATCCTTACAAAACGCATAGCATATCTTTACAGCAGTATGTACCAGTATGTGAGCTAGCTACCTAACATTAGTTGGCTACTTATACATCAAACTTGCCAGTATAGTAACTATATTCTAACTAACTACCCAATGTTTATTGACTTGATTAGAGTGCAGAATAACTGATAAATTTAATAACGCTCCACACCCGTTGAATATGGCCGGTGTCAGTAAACATCTGCAAAAAAGCTCAAATTAAATTGTTGCCAGCAGCACAGTTAGTCACCAACGCTCTGGATAACACGAAAACAGCCTAACCAGCTCTGCTAGTGCAAGTAAAATGGTAAGAGTGAGGTTTTCTCTCATTTGTGTCTAGCAAGCTATCCAACGTTAGCCAGTTAGCTTGGGTGCTTTACTGTCGTTGTGAGGTCAGAACGCTTGGATCGACCCTACTCCTCAGCCATATAGTATTTGTTTACAAACAGTGGTGTTATACAAGCTTATGTTTTGGTTTCTGGTGGGGTGATACGGTTAAAACAGTTGAGGCATTTATAAGTTATATTCTTCAAGAATCAATGGTTATATAGTAAATAGGTCTTTCTATAACTGCCCGTTTAGATTTCCTGTAGGGTCAAATTGTTAGAGCTGTTGATAAGTCATTGTATAATATTCTGTCAATTCTTTTCATGCCATTACATTAAATGCGAAATATTGTATTTTCTTAGCAAGGTGTTGCTCAAATAATCTTAGCTGCTAATCGCTAGTTAGCGGGCTAGCTAGCTTGCTAAATGTATTAAGAGTCAGAGCAAACGTAGCTAGCTAATACTGCCTGTTACCAGTGCTGGTGTAGGCCTAGATAAGCATGTTTGTGCAGCGGTATCTTATCAGAGAGGAGTAAGCGAAGTATAAATATGTTGGCTAGCTAGCCGGCTACATGAAGTAAGAAAACAACATGTAATGTAACATCTAATTAGGGTCAACTGGAAACACTGACCAACACTTTGGTTCCTACCATGTCTTCTTCTCTGAGGTGTATTGTCAGACTAGACTCATCAGGTGTATTGCTGCCACCTACTGTACGGGGTTGTAAAAAATAACCAAAATGCAAAGAAAATTGGGATTAACAAATCATACTAATTACGTAAAATAAACACGAACCAAATTCCCTCCACTACCCTGAATTTCAAACAAAAATGGCACTATTCAGATCCCTACACAGGTTCAGGAACCTGGGAGGGGTGGAACGTCTTCATTCAGTACTCCTTGTAAAATTTAGTCTGAAGTCCTGGAGATCCAGAAATCTATTTGCCGCCTTCACAATCATGTCTAGCTTCTTAGATGTCTTATTAGTTTATTATTAATGCAATTTATCACTGCGGCAGTGAGGGCAATGCAAATGCAAATGCATGCTTATTAGTAACTGGAATAAGCAATTTCATGAATGCGTGCAGCGTCTGGTTGCTCCTCATTACATACCACAGAGCAGCAAATATTCGTTACACCCTCAACATGGGAATCACCCATTTTTATTAAATAATTGTAATTGAGACACACAAATGACTGGAGGGAACCAGAGATCAAGATAGCCTAACCATAAGGAAAAAACCTCTTCCTTAGCATTCTCCTCACACTGCGGCTGGCCTTCGTAAATTCTGACGTTATGCTCCTGAAGTTTCCAGTAATAGGCTACAACAGCAGTCGGCAACCTTTTCCATTTGTAGTGCCAATTTATCTTACCATTTCTACTGATCTGGTGCCAGTTATGATTTTCATATTCACATTTTACTGGAACAGTTTAATTTAATTTATAATAGTAATTATAATAGTCTTTGTATCTCAAAATAATTTTCTGTGATTAATCTACATTCTATCTAAATGAAAATTATACAAATCTAAATAACTTTTATTGCCATTGCCAACTATGTAAAAATAGCCTACATAAAGCCAACAAATAAAAACAGCTAGAAAATATCCAGATAAAAATAAATCACATTGGCTGCTCATGGCCTGTCTACATAGTTGATACAATGTTTCAAGTTCTATCACCTAGGTTGGTCCGAAACTTGATATAAAATATTCTGGGCCCTGAGAGTTTCCCGCGCCAGTGAGTTTGGGACAGACACAGCTGTAGGCTATTTGTGTAAGGGATAAGAAGTAATCGGGTATTTTATGACATTTCCACTGGATCAGAGCATTACATTTTTCCCTTTCATGTCAAGTGTTTATCAAAAGTGAGAGCTGGAAATATTTTACAAATACTTTGAGGAACTATTGTCATTTGCCAATTGATTTTAGTAAGACTTTGTATACTTACTGTTTGAGGTGAAGAGAAACATACTTTGAGAAGCTCCACAAATCATTAGTGGTGGTGTGTAAATACTATCAGACATCCCCAAATAGGTGCATCGCTCTCTGCCCTTTGTGTTTGCTAAAACGCAATTTGGTTGCAGAAACTCCTCCAAGCTAATGCGGAAACCGCTAGTTATACCATAGACCTACTGTAGGACCAATAACTTCACCTAACAACAACATAGACCTACTGTAGGACCCATAACTTCACCTAACAACAACATAGACCTACTGTAGGACCCAAAACTACACCTAACAACAACATAGACCCAATGTAAGACCCATAACCTCACCTAACAACAACATAGACCTACAGAAAGGTGCCTATATTGGAGACCAAAAGTTGTCTGGCACACTGCTTTGGATTTCAACAACTTTAAAAACATATTTCTAGCATACAATCGTCGATGTTACTACTAATGTAAAAACAAGACAAAAAAGACTATTGTTGTTTGTCTTAAGACAAATGTCAAATAATGAACATTCATTACAGACGTCATTGTTTTTACAACATAATGGCTACGCTGTTGGCATCACCTTTTTACAGTGGATTTCTGCTGTTGTGGGCCTTAAACCATCTGTCTGACTTTTTGTTCACAGGAGAGAGACGTGACTATTGTGGATCCTCTGGGGGGCCTCAACAACCGCATGATGCTGACGAGGCAGAGAAGAGTCTCTCCAGATCATAACACCTCAATAAACACCATCAGAGACCCACAGGGAAGGGAACTCACTTCTGCTCTGACTGTGGGAAAGGTTGCACATCTTCATCAGAACTTAAAATACACCAGAGAACACACACAGGAGAGAAACCTTATAGCTGTGATCAATGTGGGAAGAGTTTTACTCAGCTAAACAGCCTGATAGTACACCAGAGAACACACACAGGAGAGAAGCCTCATAGCTGTGATCAATGTGACAAGAGATACTCTGTTAAAAGATCGCTGATCAAACATCAGAAAATACATACATGAAGAAGTTGTTTCATGATATCAATGAAATAATGTCACAATGTAGAATGTTTTAACATTGTAGTAGGAGTATTTTAATGATGTCATAATGTAGAATGTTTTAACATTGTAGTAGGAGTATGTTAATGATGTCACAATGTAGAATGTTTTAACATTGTAGTAGGAGTATGTTAATGATGTCACAATGTGGAATGTTTTAACATTGTAGTAGGAGTATTTTAATGATGTCACAATGTAGAATGTTTTAACATTGTAGTAGGAGAATTTCAATGATGTCACAATGTAGAACGTTTTAACATTGTAGAAGGAGTATTTTAATGATGTTCTACCTTATCCTTTGCCCTGTTCAATTGATTGCAGCATGATATGTATATTAGCCTCAGGGGAAAATCCAGGCTCTGAATTGAAAGAGTATTATTTAACAAAAAGTGACTAACAAAAAAAGAGCTGTGTTACACTTACTGCGTTGGTGACCCACTTTAATCAAAATGCAGCACTTCAAAATGTAGCCAGCTGTTTTCTACAAGTTGAAAAAGCTGCTTGTTTAAAAAGACATGTAATGTGATAATTGTTGCAGATGTTTGTGTGTATATACACACATGAATAATAATGAATTGGTCTATAATCAATTTTATTAACAATCTGACATCACTCCAGTATTTCTTGACAACATTCAAATGCTAATTGTCTTTATTCCACTACTGAAGAAGCATGACTCAAATCACCTCATACTTCAAACATTCACCCTGACAAAAGATACATGTTTTATTATTCCATGCCTCACCATTAAGTGAAGTATTGCCAATACATATTAACAAAGGGGTGTACATTTGGTTTTGATTTTCATATTTACAATTTATGTAACAGTTAGTAATCATAATTATTTATGCAACCAGCTGACCATTTTTGGGTACAATTATATTGACATTGTTGCCCTGCTTTTAGATATAATTATATTGATGTTGTTACCCTTCTTTTAGAATATCAGGATTCATTCTCAGATGTGCCAACCCAAATGCATGACATTGGGGACTGGGCCCCGATCCAACAACATGCCTATCGAGTGAACCCTGACAAGAGAGAGAGAAGCAGGGTGGAAAGTTACTACGGATATTGCAGGTGTTGGTTGCTGATTGTCTCAAGGGTGGGCAGTCAGCAAATTTTGCGTTTAGCCAGTGCGTTGCCAGGGATCACAATTTATTTTGACTGCACGTTTTTCCGTATTGGAGACTAGTTTTTGGGGGGCTAGTGGGTTTTAGGATTCTATTGAAAGAAAAAGGATTTAAAAAATAATACTATTGTATATTATTATTTAGAAACAATAAAACAATTTATTTTGTTCCAAGGGGAAGAGAGTTCTAGAAGCGGAAGGGGAAAAATATAAAAAAAATTGAAGTTTTCTGTTGGTGGTGAGCAAACTTGTCCAACAGAAATATAGGATATATTTGTCTTAAGGTGGAAGGTGTTACATGCTTTGGTTTTTCCATTTATGTTTTGAGGTTGGACTTTATCACGTATAGCTCGTTAGCACGTAGGACGCACTGATTGGTGTCACCTCGTTAGTCAGAATGTCTTACACCTGTGCTGGCTTGTCCATCTCGTTAGTGGGAAGGTGTTTCACCTGAGCTGGTCCAGGTTCTATTTAAGAGTGTCTGGCCCAGTGCTCCAGTTGGCTTGATAGATGTGGAGGCAACACCTTTTAGTTGCTCCACCTTTTTGGTTTGCTTCCTGTCTTTAAGTTTGGTGTGGGTTTTTCTTTTGTTTGCCTCTTCTTGGGCAGATTTAGTGGGTCTCAGGGTGGGTGTCTTTTAGGTCCCAGTTGTTACCAGTCAATTTTCAATCGATGCCCCCGTAATGTCTTTCAGAGCCCCTCCTAAAAAACAAGTTATGTTTTGGGTTGGATGTAGCATCATATTGTTAATATTTTAATCAATGGCATTTCCTTTGCAATGCTCATTAGTCTTTCAGTTGTTCTTCGAAGCCATTGTGTTGCATCCATGTCTGAAATGTGCTGTATAAATAAAGCTTGATTTGATTTCAACAAATGAACCCAATGACTGACCAATCAACAGACTCTTGGTCCCTCTTAGTATTTGTTAATGAATAGAATACAGTATATACATATGAGATGAGTAATACATAGACTAAGATACAGTAGAATAGGATAGAATACAGTATATACATATGAGATGAGTAATGCCAGATATGTAAACATGCAGGAGATCCACGAAGGAAAGACAGTGATGGTGCTCAGTGATGTTGTTGTAAATGGTGGGGGAACAACCAATTTTGGCATTTTTTAAATAATTTTACCCCCGTTTTTTCTCCACAATTTCGATATTGTGATGTCTACAGTGCTGTTGGCTGGTCGTCATTGACCTTGTGTAGGCTTAAACACTGGTATACACTGATATTTAAGGCCATATTGGGTAAAATGCCATTTTATCTCTGTTCTTTTTTAGTCAGGTCGGTAAATAAATATCAACTACGGTCTCCTTCTCATTTGCTTCTAACAAAAAATTAGAACAGGTTGAAATTGTTACTCAGCTCCGTGGTCCTGGAATTCTCTCCTGAACATTTAAACATTTGATGATCTAGTTTCGTTGGTGGAGCTTAAACACTTGATCGATGTATAGAAGAGTGTAATTGTTTTAAGGACAGCTGTTTTTAGTCAAGACTTTCGTGTTTTTAACGTAAAATGTTATTGTTGTGCTGTGTTTATAGCTTTGTTTAATGTTGTGTACGTAAGTTGTTTTGTCTGAAACGTTGCTGCTATTGGACCAGGTCTCTTTTGGAAAAGAGATGTTATCTCAATGAGAAAAACCTGTATAAATAAAGGTAAAATAAAAAATACAAATATTGAATATATCTATATATTATATAATAATAATATAATATATATCGAAGGTCAAGTCATGCGTCCTCTGAAACATGACCAGCCAAACTGCGCTTCTTAACAGCTACCCGCTTAACCCGGAAGATGCACCAATATGTCGGAGGAAACACTGTTCACCTGACGGCCGAGGTCAGCCTGCAGGCGCCACAAGGATTCGCTAGAGTAGTAAAGCCCCCCCCCCGGCCAAACCCTCCCCTAACCTGAGGTCAGCCTGCAGGCGCCACAAGGATTCGCTAGAGTAGTAAAGCCCCCCCCCGGCCAAACCCTCCCCTAACCTGGGCAACGCTTGGCCTATAGTGTGCTGCCCTATGGGACTCCCGATCACAGCAGGTTGTGGTACAGCCCGGGATCAAACCCGGGTCTGTAGTGACACCTCTAGCCCTTCGATGCAGTACCTTCGACCGCTGCACCACTCGGGTCTATAGTGACGCCTCTAACACTGTGATCTAGTACCTTAGACTGCTGCACCACTCGGGTCTATAGTGACACCTCTAACACTGTGATCTAGTACCTTAGACTGCTGCACCACTCGGGTCTATAGTGACGCCTCTAACACTGTGATCTAGTACCTTAGACTGCTGCACCACTCGGGTCTATAGTGACACCTCTAACACTGTGATCTAGTACCTTAGACCGCTGCACTACTCGGGTCTATAGTGACACCTCTAACACTGTGATCTAGTACCTTAGACCGCTGCACCACTCGGGTCTATAGTGACACCTCTAGCACTGTGATCTAGTACCTTAGACTGCTGCACCACTCGGGTCTATAGTGACACCTCTAACACTGTGATACAGTACCTTAGACTGCTGCACCACTCGGGTCTATAGTGACACCTCTAACACTGTGATCTAGTACCTTAGACTGCTGCACCACTCGGGTCTATAGTGACACCTCTAACACTGTGATCTAGTACCTTAGACTGCTGCACCACTCGGGTCTATAGTGACACCTCTAACACTGTGATCTAGTACCTTAGACTGCTGCACCACTCGGGTCTATAGTGACACCTCTAACACTGTGATCTAGTACCTTAGACTGCTGCACCACTCTGGTCTATAGTGACACCTCTAACACTGTGATCTAGTACCTTAGACTGCTGCACCACTCGGATCTATAGTGACGCCTCTAACACTGTGATCTAGTACCTTAGACCGCTGCACCACTCGGGTCTATAGTGACACCTCTAACACTGTGATCTAGTACCTTAGACTGCTGCACCACTCGGGTCTATAGTGACGCCTCTAACACTGTGATCTAGTACCTTAGACCGCTGCACCACTCGGGTCTATAGTGACACCTCTAACACTGTGATCTAGTACCTTAGACCGCTGCACCACTCGGGTCTATAGTGACACCTCTAACACTGTGATCTAGTACCTTAGACTGCTGCACCACTCGGGTCTATAGTGACACCTCTAACACTGTGATCTAGTACCTTAGACCGCTGCACCACTCGGGTCTATAGTGACACCTCTAACACTGTGATACAGTACCTTAGACCACTGCACCACTCTGGTCTATAGTGACACCTCTAACACTGTGATCTAGTACCTTAGACCGCTGCACCACTCGGGTCTATAGTGACACCTCTAACACTGTGATCTAGTACCTTAGACTGCTGCACCACTCAGGTCTATAGTGACACCTCTAACACTGTGATCTAGTACCTTAGACTGCTGCACCACTCGGGTCTATAGTGACACCTCTAACACTGTGATCTAGTACCTTAGACCGCTGCACCACTCGGGTCTATAGTGACACCTCTAACACTGTGATACAGTACCTTAGACTGCTGCACCACTCGGGTCTATAGTGACACCTCTAACACTGTGATCTAGTACCTTAGACTGCTGCACCACTCGGGTCTATAGTGACACCTCTAACACTGTGATCTAGTACCTTAGACTGCTGCACCACTCTGGTCTATAGTGACACCTCTAACACTGTGATACAGTACCTTAGATCGCTGCACCACTCTGGTCTATAGTGACACCTCTAACACTGTGATCTAGTACCTTAGACTGCTGCACCACTCGGGTCTATAGTGACACCTCTAACACTGTGATCTAGTACCTTAGACTGCTGCACCACTCGGGTCTATAGTGACACCTCTAACACTGTGATCTAGTACCTTAGACCGCTGCACCACTCGGGTCTATAGTGACACCTCTAACACTGTGATACAGTACCTTAGATCGCTGCACCACTAGGGTCTATAGTGACACCTCTAACACTGTGATCTAGTACCTTAGACTGCTGCACCACTCGGGTCTATAGTGACACCTCTAACACTGTGATCTAGTACCTTAGACTGCTGCACCACTCGGGTCTATAGTGACACCTCTAACACTGTGATACAGTACCTTAGATCGCTGCACCACTAGGGTCTATAGTGACACCTCTAACACTGTGATCTAGTACCTTAGACTGCTGCACCACTCGGGTCTATAGTGACACCTCTAACACTGTGATCTAGTACCTTAGACTGCTGCACCACTCGGGTCTATAGTGACGCCTCTAACACTGTGATCTAGTACCTTAGATCGCTGTGCCACTCAGGCATAACCTTTTTTTAACAAATTCTGATGGTTGTTAAAAGTGGAATTATGACATTATTGCCGTTATATCAACACACTCAACACTCCCAACACCCCCAACTACAATTCTATTTGGCACCGTAGACATCTAGTGACCACTTGATTCCATGTGACCAAACATTTCTGAGGCTGAGTCTCAAATAGTCGCCTGTTCCTTTTAATAGCCGGGCAATAGCACACATAGCAAATACATTTTGGGTCTAAATTAAAGGAGCTACAATTATAGTTTAATTACATGTTTTAAATAAAAGGTCCATAATATCTGCATTAATACGAACGAGCTACAAAAATCTCTGAAACTGGAAACACTTATCTCCCTCACTAGCTTTAAGCACCAGCTGTCAGAGCAGCTCACAGATTACTGCACCTGTACATAGCCCATCTATAATTTAGCCCAAACAACTACCTCTCCCCCTACTGTATTTATTTATTTTGCTCCTTTGCACCCCATTATTTCTATCTCTACTTTGCACATTCTTCCACTGCAAATCTATCATTCTAGTGTTTTACTTGCTATATTGTATTTACTTCGCCACCATGGCCTTTTTTTGCCTTTACTTCCCTTATCTCACCTCATTTGCTCACATTGTATATAGACTTATTTTTCTACTGTATTATTGACTGTATGTTTGTTTTTCTCCATGTGTAACTCTGTGTTGTTGTATGTGTCGAACTGCTTTGCTTTATCTTGGCCAGGTCGCAGTTGTAAATGAGAACTTGTTCTCAACTTGCCGACCTGGTTAAATAAAGGAGAAATAAATAACACATAATAATACATAATAATGTAGAAGCAGTATAGACCTAGTCTGTTCATTATATACATCTACATGATGTATTGTTACACCACGTAGGAGCAGTGTGGACCTACAGTAGCTAGCCTCTAATTTAGATGTAATATAACTTAATGAAACTGCCTTAAATGTGCTGTAGTAACCATTTTTTATTCGCACTAATCAATCAACACATTCCTGTCTATGTATGTCTCAATATAATAGTATTATTTAATTAAATCCATTTAAAATAATCTTTGTCTGAAAATAAAATATGATCCTCAACTGCGTTTCCCCTCCAGTCAGCAGACGGCGATGTGAGTCTTTCAGGCGACGCTGCCAGCGTGACGTATAATCTAGTGGACGGTTCTTCAGAAACAGCTCGTCAACCACCTCGGTAGCTTGCTAGCCAACATAGCCGAAAGATTCAAGCTATTTATACGCTTTCGGTGTATATAAGCTACTGTGTTCTAGACACACTTAGGTCGTATCTACTTGTTAACCTATTTAATTTAATATTACGTTATTTTGTATTAGTCAGCTATAGTAGCTGGCTGGTTAAGTTAGCACTAGCCTAGTCGCTAATGATAGCTAGCTAGCTAACATCCCCGAACATGAGCTCCCTAAACTTCTCCCCTCTCGTTGAAGAAGAGGAGGTCTGCTGGACGGAGAAAGGAGGTCTGTGGCTGGACGTTGTCGTGAAAGAGGAGGAGGAAGAGGAGGCTGTTACAGTGAAAGAAGAGGTAGAGGATGGGGCTGTTACAGTGAAAGAAGAGGAAGACGCGTTCAGAGTGAAAGAGGAGGAGGAGGATGTTACAGTAAAAGAAGAGGAGGAAGAGAAAGAGGAGGATGTAGTTTTTGGTGTGAAAGAAGAGGAGGTTGGAGATCCGTTTAACCCCAGTAAGTACCGTCTCTGCAGTCGTTGAACCAATATGCAGTAAAGGGGTTCTACACTGTAATGTTGTTCTGTAGGAATGGCTGAAGCTACACTGTAACGTGTAGAACATCAAGAGTGGACCATCAACAAAACGTTAACAATTGATCAAATGCATCCAATGACAATGCCTGAAATACTGTAGTCCTCAATATCTCCTATTAGATTAGCCCAATATGTAGTCTTAAAGGGGCAATCAGCAGTTGTTACATCCATTTTGGGACTTATACATTAATGACATGTACCCATTGTTTCTTGAAGAATTCCCTTATAAATGCCTCATGAGCTTAGTTCAACTGTCGTACCCCATCAGAACCCAAAATATAAGCATTTTTTTACTCCAATGTTTATCAGTAAATATAAACGAACACTGTATATCCTCAAAACATGGTTATAACTAGAATGTTGATATCATGAATGGTTGCATTTCTCCAGCCCCATCCCTCAGCTTTTTACTGAAACAGGCAGGGAGTACGCTTTGTTATTGTTTCTACTGCTGATTGCTGCCCCCGTTACTCCTCAAGGTCCAAGGACTGTATGTTATTTTCAGAGGTAGACTGGCTCTGGCAGCTAACATAGTCAAATATTCCATCTAAATGTGAATCGATTCTCAACGGGCAGGGTGTACGCTTTGTTATTGTTTCTACTGCTGATTCTCTGCCCCCGTTACTCCTCAAAATAATTTCACATAATACTTTCATATCACATAACAATTATTTCACACAATACTTTCATATCACATCAAAATAATTTAAAATACTTTAACATCAAAATAATTTCACACAATACTTTCATATCATATCTAAATAGGTAACCAGTCTGTATAGATAGATAGCTAAGTGAATTAAATATCATCAGCTGTCTAACGTCATATTATCTAGCTATCTTGATGTATTTATCACTGTAAAAAAACAAACTCCAAATGCATTTGTAGGTAGCTAGCTAACAGCCATGGAGGAGGGTGAAAGGATAGCAGCCCCAACTGTCAGTGAGAGAGGAGGCTATTCTGGATAGGGCAGGTACTTTTGTGTAGTTCCTGTCCCTAGAAGTGAGCACAGAGATAATAGTAACATAATATTCAGTGTGGTGTAATTTGACTATAATGAAGTGTGCTTCTTGTGAGGTTTTCTGTCCTCAGATAAAGAGTGCTATGAAAGCCAGTCTACATATGAAGAGGTCCCAATGAAGAGCAGTGGTTCTCAGTCCTGGGGACTCAAAGAGGCACATTGTTGTTTTTGCCTCAGCACTGCACAGCTGATTCAAATGATCAACTCATCATCAAGCTTCAAGTGGTATTTATGTATTCATTTGTGATGCTGTCCTTGATATGATCCTGTTATTGTCACATGCTACACATGCACATATGTGTGCCCATGCATCTATCAATCCAATGTTATCATGATTTGTTATCAGGGATATTATACTTTAGTAATCCACAATGACCTGGTGATGTAACAGTCTAATAATTACATTGTCTTCCGTATTCCTACAGATACCTTGTAACTGGAGATTCCTTCAAAACGATTGCCTACAGTTACCGTGTAGGGCACTGCAAGGTTGGGTGACCAGGGTCATCTGGGACTGCCTCCTGGAGGAATTCAGATGTGTGAAGGCTACCTGTGTCCTGCGTAACTTCATGAGGATGGACACGAGGACCAGGAGGGGATCTGCAGCTCGCCGCCGTGTGCCAGAGGAGGAGTCTGCTGCTCTGCAGGATGTTTCAAGGATGGGGTCCAACACGTCTACATGAATGTGGATGCTACCAGGATTACGGATAATCTTGAATAATGATGACTACACTATGCACAACCAAAGGCTCTTTTAAGAGGGTGCTATTCCCTAGCAACACCATAGACTACACTATGCACAACCAAAGGCTCTTTTAAGAGGGTGCTGTTCCCTGGCAACACCATAGACTACACGATGCACAACCAAAGGCTCTTTTAAGAGCCATTCACATTGCAATAAGATTATTCTTCCATTTACTTAGCTATGTCAACTTCAGATATTCAATTCATAGTTTCTCTCCCTTTGATTTCTACTTCTCATGTGAGGGTGCTGTTTAGGTAAGGGTGTGATGTCTGTGCAAAAACAAAACAGGCTATTTTATATCACTAATATTGAAAAAAAAAAAAAAGTAGAACAATTAGACACCCTATAACCCACACCTACACACTCATGTATCAATCTGATTGATGGATTGTGTTAAGCAGTAAGCAGGCTCAGGTGTATAACTGTGGCTCCTTCCACCTTCAACGAATAGGCAAGAGGGCCAACCATGGAGAATAGTAAGACACTTCATTATTTCTATAACTACGCTATATTGTTTGTCCTTGTTGGTCCGTTCATGTTTTTCAGTGTAACAGTATAACTTTAAACCGTCCCCTCGCCCATACCCGGGCGCGAACCAGGGACCCTCTGCACACATCAACAACTGACACCCACGAAGCATCGTTACCCATCGCTCCACAAAAGCCGCGGCCCTTGCAGAGCAAGGGGCAACCCTACTTAAGTCTCAGAGCAAGTGACGTAACTGATTGAAATGCTAGTAGCGCGCACCACCGCTAACTGGCTAGCCATTTCACATCCGTTACACTAGCATAAAGTACTCTGCAGCCACTTAGTGTGGTGTGGACACCAGGTGAGGCCACACACAGATTCCTATTGAACACTGTGGCTTTAACTACCTTATTTTCTCAATAACAGTCTCTCTCCTTCACTTCATCCCTCTCTCCCCTTCTCCCTAAGTCCTCTAGGTTATATCAGCTGTGTCGGTGAACCCCTCCTGCATCTGAACTGGCTACATCGAGGGCACAGCATGATCAGAGGGGAGAGGTCCCTTGGTCAGGTCAACAGAAGTATTATTAAAGAGATGCTTTACATTGAAATACAGATAGATGCAGTAGTCCCAGAGCTAATGATCCCAGGTCAGTTTATATTATACAGGAAGTATTATTAAAGAGATGCTTTACATTGAAATAAAGACAGATGCAGTAGTCCCAGAGTTAATGATCCCAGGTCAGTTTATATTATACAGGAAGAATTATTAAAGAGATGCTTTACATTGAAATACAGATAGATGCAGTAGTCCCAGAGTTAATGATCCCAGGTCAGTTTATATTATACAGGAAGTATCATTAAAGAGATGCTTTACATTGAAATACAGATAGATGCAGTAGTCCCAGAGTTAATGATCCCAGGTCAGTTTATATTATACAGGAAGTATTATTAAAGAGATGCTTTACATTGAAATACAGATAGATGCAGTAGTCCCAGAGTTAATGATCCCAGGTCAGTTTATATTATACAGGAAGTATTATTAAAGAGATGCTTTACATTGAAATACAGATAGATGCAGTAGTCCCAGAGTTAATGATCCAAGGTCAGCTCTCTCTCCTCTGCTCTCATCCTTCTAGACCTATCGGCTGCCTTTGATACTGTGAACCATCAGATCCTCCTCTCCACCCTCTCCGAGCTGGGCATCTCCGGCGCGGCCCACGCTTGGATTGCGTCCTACCTGACAGGTCGCTCCTACCAGGTGGCGTGGCGAGAATCTGTCTCCGCACCACGTGCTCTCACCACTGGTGTCCCCCAGGGCTCTGTTCTAGGCCCTCTCCTATTCTCGCTATACACCAAGTCACTTGGCTCTGTCATATCCTCACATGGTCTCTCCTATCATTGCTATGCAGACGACACACAATTAATCTTCTCCTTTCCCCCCTCTGATAACCAGGTGGTGAATCGCATCTCTGCATGTCTGGCAGACATATCAGTGTGGATGACGGATCACCACCTCAAGCTGAACCTCGGCAAGACGGAGCTGCTCTTCCTCCCGGGGAAGGACTGCCCGTTCCATGATCTCGCCATCACGGTTGACAACTCCATTGTGTCCTCCTCCCAGAGTGCTAAGAACCTTGGCGTGATCCTGGACAACACCCTGTCGTTCTCAACTAACATCAAGGCGGTGACCCGTTCCTGTAGGTTCATGCTCTACAACATTCGCAGAGTACGACCCTGCCTCACGCAGGAAGCGGCGCAGGTCCTAATCCAGGCACTTGTCATCTCCCGTCTGGATTACTGCAACTCGCTGTTGGCTGGGCTCCCTGCCTGTGCCATTAAACCCCTACAACTCATCCAGAACGCCGCAGCCCGTCTGGTGTTCAACTTTCCCAAGTTCTCTCACGTCACCCCGCTCCTCCGCTCTCTCCACTGGCTTCCAGTTGAAGCTCGCATCCGCTACAAGACCATGGTGCTTGCCTACGGAGCTGTGAGGGGAACGGCACCTCCGTACCTTCAGGCTCTGATCAGGCCCTACACCCAAACAAGGGCACTGCGTTCATCCACCTCTGGCCTGCTCGCCTCCCTACCTCTGAGGAAGTACAGTTCCCGCTCAGCCCAGTCAAAACTGTTCGCTGCTCTGGCACCCCAATGGTGGAACAAACTCCCTCACGACGCCAGGTCAGCGGAGTCAATCACCACCTTCCGGAGACACCTGAAACCCCACCTCTTTAAGGAATACCTAGGATAGGATAAAGTAATCCTTCTAACCCCCCCCCCCCCTTAAAAGAGTTAGATGCACTATTGTAAAGTGGTTGTTCCACTGGATATCATAAGGTGAATGCACCAATTTGTAAGTCGCTCTGGATAAGAGCGTCTGCTAAATGACTTAAATGTAAATGTAAATGTCAGTTTTGCATTTCACCTCCTGATTGATGATTAACAATGTTAGAATAAAAAATAAAAACACAAGGCTTAAACATGCTCTCTCTCTCTCCATCTGTCTCTCGTCTGCAGATATGTTTTGATGTGAGAGGATGCCAACCCCCAGTCCCATCATCGCCACCTCACCTGCTTTTAAGATAACCTTTAGGCCATTACATTATTAGTAATAGTAATTGTGATGAGCTGAGAGAATATTTATGTAGCACTGTGATTCATTAATCATGTGCTGCCTTCCCTGCTCCTATGTGCTTACCTCTTTCCCTTTCTGTCTTTTACACCTCTCTCTCCACCTCCTCTTTCTTCCTCTGTTTTTATAATGCACAACAGATGTGCATTGAAGTACAGATTGAACTTGTATTTATAACACTTGGATAATGAGCTTTTCAATAAAGCTTTTCACATTCTCTACTGGTTGAAATGAAGTGTAATGTGATGAAATACTCCACCTATCCTGTGTTTATCAGATCATGCAGATGAAGGGCATTAGATGTTGAGATGAACCGGTGTTGGAGTATTTACATGATGCATAGGAAGTGTAGTGTTCTGTTTTTAACATTATGTTTCTGTATATATGAATTAACTAGTTAAATCCTGTTTCTAGTCCATTAGTTACAATGTGTAACCATTGATGTCCCAGGACCAAGATTGGTAAACACTGTTGAAGTGTATAATTGTAATACATACATGAAGACACAGCGTCATTCAAAGACTGGAATTTGATACTCCTGGTATTGGATATGACTGAATAATCATCTCAAAGACATTCATACCTAAACTGCACATTTATTTGCCAAGGTAGAGTACATGATCAGTGAATATATTAAATGTACAGGCTACAATGTGGGGATCTCATGCATGGTAATAACTACATGTATATACGACTTGCATTCTTGGCACAACATGATATTATATTCTACTCAATCCATAGGCTTCATTAATGTCATTCAGGCTGTTTTGAAGTTGATACAACTGGCTATGATAGCTGAGGTTCATAGCTAGGTTCTGAACTAATATGTATACCAAACGTTTGGGTCCATACACAGATCGGCTAGATAGCTAGCTACACATCCATGGGCATACAGGGATTTTAATCATCCACTGCACAATAAGCAAGAACATAGCTAGCTACGTGATTTCATCTATCTGCATAGCAAATATAAGCAAGGAAAGCTTACAAAATTGTACATTCAATTTGCAGTAAATTCTTCAGCTAGCTAGATTCTATACATCCACTGTTTCCCAAAACGACAGCCTGGTTTGCTGGTTGTTTCAGGAGTTCCTAAAACAACCAGAATTACAATTTCATACTCATGTCACAACACCCATAAAGCTAGCCAGCTAGCTGGCTAATGTTAGCTAGTCAGCTAGCTGGCTAAATCACGATTTTCGTAAATGAACTATGATTTAAAAAAAATGCATAATCGTTTGTCTCTACATGAACTAACATTCCTGTCAACTGTACATGTTTTTGCATGATTCGTTATGACGTTATAATCCCTTACATTTGCTTCAATCCTAGTATTTCTGTCCGCCATCTTTGATTCAGTTCAGTTCTGTGTAGGGGTTCCCCTCTCCTAGTATTTCTGTTCGCCATATTTGATTCAGTTCAGTTCTGTGTAGGGGTTCCCCTCTCTCCTAGTATATCTTTGCTGAAGAAAGTCTAACGGTCACTAGTGCAGCAGCAGCCTCCCCCGGTCCTAGTGCCGGCCCGGTAAAAAAGTTTAAGATGCGATGGAACGGTTGACAAAAAAAAGAAATCACAGAAAAAATATATTGACTGATATTGATTTATATAGGGGGGACTAATTCATATTTTAGTTCTAGCGACGTCCCTGATTCCTACCCTTTAACTTTTTGTCTGAAAATTAAATTGACATTTTACTCAACTGCGTTACCCACTCCAGTCAGCAGATTGCGGTCTGCGACTTTAAGGCAATGCTGCTACTGTGACGTATAATCTAGTGGACGGAACGCTTCTTTCAACAGCAGCAACAGACAGTCAGCCACCTCGGTAGCTTGCTAGACAAAATACCTGAACCAATAAAGCTCTTTAGACGCTTTCGTAATTATTAGCCACTGTGTTTTAAACCCTCTTCTGTCGTCTAGTTAGTTATCCGTTTTAATTTCATATTTACGGTGTTGTTATTATTCCGTTAGCGGGCTGGTTAAGTTAGCATTAGCCTAGCTAGCTAACATCCCCGACCATGCGGTCACTAAGCTACTCCCGTGCTAAAGGAGAGGAGGATATCACAGTAAAACAAGAAGTAGAGAATGAGGCCGTTACTGTGAAAGAAGAGGAAGATGCGTTCAGAGTGAACGAGGGGGAGATGACTGTTACATCGAAAAAGGAGGAGGAAGAAGAGAAGGAAACTGGATATCTGGTCCCGGTTTCCCAAACGCATCTTAAGGTGTCCGATGGTTCTAAGGGTAAGATGGTTTTGAGAAACCGTTCCCTGATTAACACTCGTAAGTACCTTCTAAAAAACAGAGGCACAAACTCTGCAGTTGTTGAACTGATGTTTGGTGTTAAATGGGAAATCTGCAATTGCTACATTCATATGTGGACTTTTAAATTATTTATTTATAGCCATTGATTATTGAAGAATATAACATATGCCTCATTAAGCTTAGTTAAACTGTTGTACCCCATCAGAACCCCAAATAAACTTTTTTTACTCCAATGTTTAGAAAATGTAAATCAACACTGTATAGCCTCAACATGGTTAAAACTGTAATGTTGATATCATGGATAGTCAGTCCTTTCATCCATAGGTCTGTCTATGAATTAGAGAGTAGTTACATTTCTCCAACCCCATCATCATCTTATTACCAAAACAGTAGTAGAATTACAGCTTTGTTGTTGTTTCAACTGCAGATTGGTTGTTTGTTGTGTGGCTTTTTTAAAGGGACAACCTAGGATTTAAACAGAAACAAAATGGCTGCCCAGAGACTTGGTTTGGTAAACAGCTGAGGGATGGGGGTTGGAGAAATGTAACCACTCTCAAATTCATAGAGAAAGCTATTGTAGCAACCTTAACCCAAAACCTGGGGACCTCGTCAAGAAGTTCGGACATCTTGGTGTAACAGTTATAAGGTGTTGGCTTGACAGTCGCTGGACCCAGGTTTGAGTTCAGCTCAGGGCTACCCCCTGCATTCACTACACTATGAGTACAAGGACTGGCCATCCATGATGTCAAAATTATAGTTTAACCAGGTTTCTAGGATATATAGTATATTCTAGAATTCATCCATGATGTCATAATGATAGTTTAACCAGGTTTCTAGGATATATAGTATATTCTAGAATTCATCCATGATGTAATAATGATAGTTTAACCAGGTTTATAGGATATATAGTATATTCTAGAATTGCCAGTGAAGATTTCCTGTGGGGGTCAAATTGTTAGAGCTGTTGATAAGTCATTGTATAATATTCAGCCAATTTATTTTCATGCCATTACATCAATATCGCCCAACCAGAAGAGAATAAACTCTTCCTGAACCATCTCCTGCTGGCCTTCATACATTCTGACGTTGCTGGTAATAGGCTACACAAGCAGTCAGAAACCTACATTTGTAGTGCAAATTTATCTGACCATTTCTACCGATCTGCGTGCCGGTTATGATTTTCATTTGCACATTTTACTGAAACCGTTTAATTTAATTTATAATAGTAATAATAAATATAATAGTCTTTATCTCAACATCATTATCTGTGATTAGTCTACATTCCATCTAAATGAAAATTATACAAATCTAAAAGTAACTTTTATTGCCAACTATGTAAAAAATAGCCTACATAAAGCCAACAAATAAAAAGTCTGATAGCAAAGGGTCTGAATAATTAAGTAAATAAGGTATTTCTGTTTTTTACCTGTTTTCACTTTGTCATTATGGGCTATTGATGACACCCCTCTGAAACAAGATAGCCTAACCATCAGAAAAATGTCTTCCTTAGCCTACTCCTCCCGCTGCTGCTGGCCTTCGTAAATTCTGATGTTATGCTCCTATAGTTTCTGGTAATAGGCTACACCAGCAGTCGTTATGCTCCTATAGTTTCTGGTAATAGACTACACCAGCAGTCGTTATGCTCCTATAGTTTCTGGTAATAGGCTACACCAGCAGTCGTTATGCTCCTATAGTTTCTGGTAATAGGCTACACCAGCAGTCGTTATGCTCCTATAGTTTCTGGTAATAGGCTACACAAGCAGTCAGCAACCTTTTCCATTTGGAGTGCCAATTTATCTGACCATTTCTACTGATCTGGTGCCAGTTAGGATTTTCATATTCACATTTTACTGGAACAGTTTAATTTAATTTATAATAGTAATAATAAATATAATAGTCTTTATCTCAACATCATTATCTGTGATTAATCTACATTCTATCTAAATGAAAATTATACAAATCTAAAAGTAACTTTTATTGCCATTGCCAACTATGTAAAAATAGCCTACATGAAACCAACAAACAAAAACATTTGCAGCCTGCAGGTAGAAAATATCCCGATTTTAAAAATAAATATCCTATAAATCACATTGGCTGCACATGGCCTGTCAACAAGGAACTTGAAACATTCTATCAACTATCAACTGGGTCCTCCGAATCTTGCAACATTGTATAAAATATTCTGGGCCCTCAGTTTCCCCTGCCAGTGAGTTCTGGACAGACACAGCTGTTGTCTATTTGTGCAAAGGATAAGAAGTAATCAGGTATTTTATAACATTTCCACTGGATCAGAGCATTACATTTTTCCCTTTAATGCTGAGTGGTTATCGAAAGGGCGAGAGCTGGAAATAATTTACAAATACTTTGAGCAACTATTGTCATTCGTAATGGATTCTAATAAGACTTTGTTTACCTGCTGTTTGAGGTGAAGAAAAAATTAGTTGGAGAAGCTGAATATTTTTTTTTGTTGAGAATCTCCACAACTCATTAGTGGTGGTGCGTTAAGACAATCAGAAATACTATCAGACATCCCCAAATGGGCACATTTATAGGCCTACATTTGTGCTCAGGCCAGGTAGACTAGTCCTACTTCTATATGCGTAATTAGGTAGACTAGTCCTACTTATATATGTGTAACCAGGTAGACTAGTTCTACTTCTATATGTGTAACCAGGTAGACTAGTCCTACCTCTATATGTGTAACCAGGTTGACTAGTCCTACTACTATATGCGTAATCAGGTGTGTGTCCTTACTCAACATTGACAGGAGTGTTTCAAACGATAGAATGAATAAATTGACAAAACTGACGCATCTTGCGGGGTCAGGTCTGGGTGATCTGCCATGGGCTGTTTCATTTAGTATTCGTTTGGGTCGGTTGGGGAATGATTGTATTTCCCCATAGTATGTTCTACCGAAGTTGACCGACTGAAAGGAAGTGTAACTTTGACTATAATTAGTGTTTCCTGAAGGAGGGAAACGAGGTACAACACCTGATTGGCCCCACCCCTTCCTGGGTCGGTGAAGAGCGGTATTAAATTGAAGGAATAAATCCAAGCCTCACGCTCATCACCTGTGGAAGACAGGGATTCCAGGAAGGCGTGGATTTGATAGTATGTTGTACCTAGTTTCCCTCCTTCAGGGAACAGTAGTTATAGTCATAACATGTGGATTTAATAGTATGTTGTACCTAGTTTCCCTCCTTCAGGGAACAGTAGTTATAGTCATAACATGTGGATTTAATAGTATGTTGCACCTAGTTTCTCTCCTTCAGGGAACAGTAGTTATAGTCATAACATGTGGATTTGATAGTATGTTGTACCTAGTTTCCCTCCTTCAGGGAACAGTAGTTATAGTCATAACATGTGGATTTAATAGTATGTTGTACCTAGTTTCCCTCCTTCAGGGAACAGTAGTTATAGTCATAACATGTGGATTTAATAGTATGTTGTACCTAGTTTCCCTCCTTCAGGGAACAGTAGTTATAGTCATAACATGTGGATTTGATAGTATGTTGTACCTAGTTTCCCTCCTTCAGGGAACAGTAGTTATAGTCATAACATGTGGATTTAATAGTATGTTGTACCTAGTTTCCCTCCTTCAGGGAACAGTAGTTATAGTCATAACATGTGGATTTAATAGTATGTTGTACCTAGTTTCCCTCCTTCAGGGAACAGTAGTTATAGTCATAACATGTGGATTTGATAGTATGTTGCACCTAGTTTCTCTCCTTCAGGGAACAGTAGTTATAGTCATAACATGTGGATTTGATAGTATGTTGTACCTAGTTTCCCTCCTTCAGGGAACAGTAGTTATAGTCATAACATGTGGATTTGATAGTATGTTGTACCTAGTTTCCCTCCTTCAGGGAACAGTAATTATAGTCATAACGTTACGCTTGTCATATGATGAACTTTAACTTAAATACGGGATCTTGCAGTGGGGCTGTTTTTTGTATTCAGATCTCTGAAACGCTCTCTAACTACGTCACATTTAGTGTCTCCTTATGTTACGCTGGGAAAACAGTTTTCAATCATTTCAGAGTTTGCTAAATCCAATGTTTCTAACCGAAAGTCCCCTTAACTTTATTGACAACACCCAAATGGATACTGTCATTAACGTGGTTTTTCAATAATTACACATAATACTTAATACTGTAGCTGTTTAGTTAGTCACATGTTCAACTATCATCAAGTGATCCAGGAAATTTTCTGAATGACAGTCAAATGACAAACATCACGACATGCAAAAACAACCAGAGTGCTTCTTCATTCATTACTCTGGTAAAGACAGTTATGCCGTGCTCCACGTTGGATCCAAAATACCTAACAAATTGGTGTTTATAATATTATTGTCTGCTTGATTTACAGTAGGGTCCCGTTAGTCTGTTTGGACACAGAGATACTTAGCTCATAATGTGTAGAGAACTGTTCCTTGATGGATAGGCTATTGTACAACACACAGAGCTATTTTCCTTTATTCAGGACATTTAGAATGACATCACATTACAGAGTAGCCTAGTGGGATTATTCACAAAATTATCTGGTGATCAGGTTATGAGATGTCATGACAAAGACATTTTAGTTTCCATGTTTCGCCTAAAATATTAAATGATTTATAGTCCTAGGTCTATGTTATTGTTAGGTTAAGTTATGGCCAATTTGTTAAACACTTAATGTACAAACCCTCAGTTTCAGGCTGATGGCAAAGCTAGCTAAAGTGCATTTTACTGGTTGAAGTGTTTTATAAGTATAAAGCAGTTGATTTGCGACAATAACACAAACATATTAAGCAGGAGATTCAAACGAGCCTTACATTTATATTCCAAAGTAATGTGAAATGCACTCATAAGCAACCTGGAAATGGAGGCTATTATTGCTGTCAGCCTATGAGAACTCCCCTGAGTTTTCCCCCACGGTGGTGAATTAGTGAATAGACACAGAGCTTAATGTGAGTTTCCTTGAGTAGCACTCCTGATCTTGCGCTGTAATATTCAGAATACATTGTGGAAAACTAAAAATTTTGGTCACCATTTTTGTTCCAGGCAGATATACTACATCCATAACTAGTGGTTTCCTCATTAGCAGATATACTACATCCATAACTAGTGGTTTCCTCATTACCAGATATACTACATCCATAACTAGTGGTTTCCTCATTAGCAGATATACTACATCCATAACTAGCGGTTTCCTCATTACCAGATATACTACATCCATAACTAGTGGTTTCCTCATTAGCAGATATACTACATCCATAACTAGTGGTTTCCTCATTAGCAGATATACTACATCCATAACTAGTGGTTTCCTCATTACCAGATATACTACATCCATAACTAGTGGTTTCCTCATTACCAGATATACTACAACCATAACTAGTGGTTTCCTCATTACCAGATATACTACATCCATAACTAGTGGTTTTCTCATTACCAGATATACTACATCCATAACTAGTGGTTTTCTCATTACCAGATATACTACATCCATAACTAGTGGTTTTCTCATTACCAGATATACTACATCCATAACTAGTGGTTTCCTCATTACCAGATATACTACATCCATAACCAGCGGTTTCCTCATTACCAGATATACTACATCCATAACTAGTGGTTTCCTCATTAGCAGATATACTACATCCATAACTAGTGGTTTCCTCATTAGCAGATATACTACATCCATAACTAGTGGTTTCCTCATTACCAGATATACTACATCCATAACTAGTGGTTTGCTCATTACCAGATATACTACATCCATAACTAGTGGTTTGCTCATTACCAGATATACTACATCCATAACTAGCGGTTTCCTCATTAGCAGATATACTACATCCATAACTAGTGGTTTCCTCATTACCAGATATACTACATCCATAACTATCGGTTTCCTCATTACCAGATATACTACATCCATAACTAGTGGTTTCCTCATTACCAAATATACTACATCCATAACTAGTGGTTTCCTCATTACCAGATATACTACAACCATAACTAGTGGTTTCCTCATTACCAGATATACTACATCCATAACTAGTGGTTTTCTCATTACCAGATATACTACATCCATAACTAGTGGTTTTCTCATTACCAGATATACTACATCCATAACTAGTGGTTTCCTCATTACCAGATATACTACATCCATAACTAGTGGTTTCATCATTACCAGATGTACTACATCCATAACTAGCGGTTTCCTCATTAGCAGATATACTACATCCATAACTAGTGGTTTCCTCATTACCAGATATACTACATCCATAACTATCGGTTTCCTCATTACCAGATATACTACATCCATAACTAGTGGTTTCCTCATTACCAAATATACTACATCCATAACTAGTGGTTTCCTCATTACCAGATATACTACAACCATAACTAGTGGTTTCCTCATTACCAGATATACTACATCCATAACTAGTGGTTTCCTCATTACCAGATATACTACATCCATAACTAGTGGTTTCCTCATTACCAGATATACTACATCCATAACTAGTGGTTTCATCATTACCAGATGTACTACATCCATAACTAGTGGTTTCCTCATTACCAGATGTACTACATCCATAACTAGTGGTTTCCTCATTACCAGATGTACTACATCCATAACTAGTGGTTTCCTCATTACCAGATATACTACATCCATAACTAGTGGTTTCCTCATTACCAGATATACTACATCCATAACTAGTGGTTTCCTCATTACCAGATATACTACATCCATAACTAGTGGTTTCCTCATTACCAGATATACTACATCCATAACTAGCGGTTTCCTCATTACCAGATATACTACATCCATAACTAGCGGTTTCCTCATTACCAGATATACTACATCCATAACTAGCGGTTTCCTCATTACCAGATATACTACATCCATAACTAGCGGTTTCCTCATTACCAGATATACTACATCCATAACTAGTGGTTTCCTCATTACCAGATATACTACATCCATAACTAGTGGTTTCCTCATTACCAGATATACTACATCCATAACTAGTGGTTTCCTCATTAGCAGATATACTACATCCATAACTAGTGGTTTCCTCATTAGCAGATATACTACATCCATAACTAGTGGTTTCCTCATTAGCAGATATACTACATCCATAACTAGTGGTTTCCTCATTACCAGATATACTACATCCATAACTAGTGGTTTCCTCATTAGCAGATATACTACATCCATAACTAGTGGTTTCCTCATTAGCAGATATACTACATCCATAACTAGTGGTTTCCTCATTAGCAGATATACTACATCCATAACTAGTGGTTTCCTCATTACCAGATATACTACATCCATAACTAGTGGTTTCCTCATTACCAGATATACTACATCCATAACTAGTGGTTTCCTCGTTAGCAGATATACTACATCCATAACTAGTGGTTTCCTCATTACCAGATATACTACATCCATAACTAGTGGTTTCCTCATTACCAGATATACTACATCCATAACTAGTGGTTTCCTCATTACCAGATATACTACATCCATAACTAGTGGTTTCCTCATTAGCAGATATACTACATCCATAACTAGTGGTTTCCTCATTACCAGATATACTACATCCATAACTAGTGGTTTCCTCATTAGCAGATATTCTACATCCATAACTAGTGGTTTCCTCATTAGCAGATATACTACATCCATAACTAGTGGTTTCCTCATTACCAGATATACTACATCCATAACTAGTGGTTTCCTCATTACCAGATATACTACATCCATAACTAGCGGTTTGCTCATTACCAGATATACTACATCCATAACTAGCGGTTTCCTCATTAGCAGATATACTACATCCATAACTAGTGGTTTCCTCATTACCAGATATACTACATCCATAACTATCGGTTTCCTCATTACCAGATATACTACATCCATAACTAGTGGTTTCCTCATTACCAAATATACTACATCCATAACTAGTGGTTTCCTCATTACCAGATATACTACAACCATAACTAGTGGTTTCCTCATTACCAGATATACTACATCCATAACTAGTGGTTTTCTCATTACCAGATATACTACATCCATAACTAGTGGTTTTCTCATTACCAGATATACTACATCCATAACTAGTGGTTTCCTCATTACCAGATATACTACATCCATAACTAGTGGTTTCATCATTACCAGATGTACTACATCCATAACTAGTGGTTTCCTCATTACCAGATATACTACATCCATAACTAGTGGTTTCCTCATTACCAGATATACTACATCCATAACTAGCGGTTTCCTCATTACCAGATATACTACATCCATAACTGGCGGTTTCCTCATGACCAGATATACTACATCCATAACTAGTGGTTTCCTCATTACCAGATATACTACATCCATAACTAGTGGTTTCCTCATTACCAGATATACTACATCCATAACTAGTGGTTTCATCATTACCAGATGTACTACATCCATAACTAGTGGTTTCCTCATTACCAGATATACTACATCCATAACTAGTGGTTTCCTCATAACCAGATATACTACATCCATAACTAGTGGTTTCCTCATTACCAGATATACTACATCCATAACTAGCGGTTTCCTCATTACCAGATATACTACATCCATAACTAGCGGTTTCCTCATTAGCAGATATACTACATCCATAACTAGCGGTTTCCTCATTACCAGATATACTACATCCATAACTAGCGGTTTCCTCATTACCAGATATACTACATCCATAACTAGCGGTTTCCTCATTACCAGATATACTACATCCATAACTAGCGGTTTCCTCATTACCAGATATACTACATCCATAACTGGTGGTTTCCTCATTACCAGATATACTACATCCATAACTAGTGGTTTCCTCATTACCAGATATACTACATCCATAACTAGTGGTTTCCTCATTACCAGATATACTACATCCATAACTAGTGGTTTCCTCATTAGCAGATATACTACATCCATAACTAGTGGTTTCCTCATTACCAGATATACTACATCCATAACTAGTGGTTTCCTCATTACCAGATATACTACATCCATAACTAGTGGTTTCCTCATTAGCAGATATACTACATCCATAACTAGTGGTTTCCTCATTACCAGATATACTACATCCATAACTAGCGGTTTGCTCATTACCAGATATACTACATCCATAACTAGCGGTTTCCTCATTACCAGATATACTACATCCATAACTGGTGGTTTCCTCATTACCAGATATACTACATCCATAACTAGTGGTTTCCTCATTACCAGATATACTACATCCATAACTAGTGGTTTCCTCATTAGCAGATATACTACATCCATAACTAGTGGTTTCCTCATTAGCAGATATACTACATCCATAACTAGTGGTTTCCTCATTACCAGATATACTACATCCATAACTAGCGGTTTCCTCATTACCAGATATACTACATCCATAACTAGCGGTTTGCCTCATTACCAGATATACTACATCCATAACTAGCGGTTTCCTCATTAGCAGATATACTACATCCATAACTAGTGGTTTCCTCATTACCAGATATACTACATCCATAACTATCGGTTTCCTCATTACCAGATATACTACATCCATAACTAGTGGTTTCCTCATTACCAAATATACTACATCCATAACTAGTGGTTTCCTCATTACCAGATATACTACAATCCATAACTAGTGGTTTCCTCATTACCAGATATACTACATCCATAACTAGTGGTTTTCCTCATTACCAGATATACTACATCCATAACTAGTGGTTTCCTCATTACCAGATATACTACATCCATAACTAGTGGTTTCCTCATTAGCAGATATACTACATCCATAACTAGTGGTTTCCTCATTAGCAGATATACTACATCCATAACTAGTGGTTTCCTCATTACCAGATATACTACATCCATAACTAGCGGTTTCCTCATTACCAGATATACTACATCCATAACTAGCGGTTTGCCTCATTACCAGATATACTACATCCATAACTAGCGGTTTCCTCATTACCAGATATACTACATCCATAACTAGCGGTTTCCTCATGACCAGATATACTACATCCATAACTAGTGGTTTCCTCATTACCAGATATACTACATCCATAACTAGTGGTTTCCTCATTACCAGATATACTACATCCATAACTAGTGGTTTCCTCATTACCAGATGTACTACATCCATAACTAGTGGTTTCCTCATTACCAGATATACTACATCCATAACTAGTGGTTTCCTCATTACCAGATATACTACATCCATAACTAGTGGTTTCCTCATTACCAGATATACTACATCCATAACTAGTGGTTTCCTCATTACCAGATATACTACATCCATAACTAGTGGTTTCCTCATTACCAGATATACTACATCCATAACTAGTGGTTTCCTCATTAGCAGATATACTACATCCATAACTAGCGGTTTCCTCATTAGCAGATATACTACATCCATAACTAGCGGTTTCCTCATTACCAGATATACTACATCCATAACTAGTGGTTTCCTCATTACCAGATATACTACATCCATAACTAGTGGTTTCCTCATTACCAGATATACTACATCCATAACTAGTGGTTTCCTCATTACCAGATATACTACATCCATAACTAGTGGTTTCCTCATTACCAGATATACTACATCCATAACTAGTGGTTTCCTCATTACCAGATATACTACATCCATAACTAGTGGTTTCCTCATTACCAGATATACTACATCCATAACTAGTGGTTTCCTCATTACCAGATATACTACATCCATAACTAGTGGTTTCCTCATTACCAGATATACTACATCCATAACTAGTGGTTTCCTCATTAGCAGATATACTACATCCATAACTAGTGGTTTCCTCATTACCAGATATACTACATCCATAACTAGTGGTTTCCTCATTACCAGATATACTACATCCATAACTAGTGGTTTCCTCATTACCAGATATACTACATCCATAACTAGTGGTTTCCTCATTACCAGATATACTACATCCATAACTAGTGGTTTCCTCATTACCAGATATACTACATCCATAACTAGTGGTTTCCTCATTACCAGATATACTACATCCATAACTAGTGGTTTCCTCATTACCAGATATACTACATCCATAACTAGTGGTTTCCTCATTACCAGATATACTACATCCATAACTAGTGGTTTCCTCATTACCAGATATACTACATCCATAACTAGCTGGTTTCCTCATTACCAGATATACTACATCCATAACTAGTGGTTTCCTCATTAGCAGATATACTACATCCATAACTAGTGGTTTCCTCATTACCAGATATACTACATCCATAACTAGTGGTTTCCTCATTATGGTTCCTCATTACAGATATACTACATCCATAACTAGTGGTTTCCTCATTACCAGATATACTACATCCATAACTAGTGGTTTCCTCATTACCAGATATACTACATCCATAACTAGTGGTTTCCTCATTACCAGATATACTACATCCATAACTAGTGGTTTCCTCATTACCAGATATACTACATCCATAACTAGTGGTTTTCCTCATTACCAGATATACTACATCCATAACTAGTGGTTTCCTCATTACCAGATATACTACATCCATAACTAGTGGTTTCCTCATTACCAGATATACTACATCCATAACTAGTGGTTTCCTCATTACCAGATATACTACATCCATAACTAGTGGTTTCCTCATTACCAGATATACTACATCCATAACTAGCGGTTTCCTCATTACCAGATATACTACATCCATAACTAGCGGTTTCCTCATTACCAGATATACTACATCCATAACTAGTGGTTTCCTCATTACCAGATATACTACATCCATAACTAGTGGTTTCCTCATTACCAGATATACTACATCCATAACTAGTGGTTTCCTCATTACCAGATATACTACATCCATAACTAGTGGTTTCCTCATTACCAGATATACTACATCCATAACTAGTGGTTTCCTCATTACCAGATATACTACATCCATAACTAGTGGTTTCCTCATTACCAGATATACTACATCCATAACTAGTGGTTTCCTCATTACCAGATATACTACATCCATAACTAGCGGTTTCCTCATTACCAGATATACTACATCCATAACTAGCGGTTTCCTCATTACCAGATATACTACATCCATAACTAGCGGTTTCCTCATTACCAGATATACTACATCCATAACTAGCGGTTTCCTCATTACCAGATATACTACATCCATAACTAGTGGTTTCCTCATTACCAGATATACTACATCCATAACTAGTGGTTTCCTCATTACCAGATATACTACATCCATAACTAGTGGTTTCCTCATTACCAGATATACTACATCCATAACTAGTGGTTTCCTCATTACCAGATATACTACATCCATAACTAGTGGTTTCCTCATTACCAGATATACTACATCCATAACTAGTGGTTTCCTCATTACCAGATATACTACATCCATAACTAGTGGTTTCCTCATTACCAGATATACTACATCCATAACTAGTGGTTTCCTCATTACCAGATATACTACATCCATAACTAGCAGTTTCCTCATTACCGGTATACTACATTCATAACTAGTGGTTTCCTCATTACCAGATATACTACATCCATAACTAGCGGTTTCCTCATTACCAGATATACTACATCCATAACTAGTGGTTTCCTCATTACCAGATATACTACATCCATAACTAGCTGGTTTCCTCATTACCAGATATACTACATCCATAACTAGTGGTTTCCTCATTACCAGATATACTACATCCATAACTAGTGGTTTCCTCATTACCAGATATACTACATCCATAACTAGTGGTTTCCTCATTACCAGATATACTACATCCATAACTAGTGGTTTCCTCATTACCAGATATACTACATCCATAACTAGTGGTTTCCTCATTACCAGATATACTACATCCATAACTAGTGGTTTCCTCATTACCAGATATACTACATCCATAACTAGTGGTTTCCTCATTACCAGATATACTACATCCATAACTAGTGGTTTCCTCATTACCAGATATACTACATCCATAACTAGTGGTTTCCTCATTACCAGATATACTACATCCATAACTAGTGGTTTCCTCATTAGCCAGATATACTACATCCATAACTAGTGGTTTCCTCATTACCAGATATACTACATCCATAACTAGTGGTTTCCTCATTACCAGATATACTACATCCATAACTAGTGGTTTCCTCATTACCAGATATACTACATCCATAACTAGTGGTTTCCTCATTACCAGATATACTACATCCATAACTAGTGGTTTCCTCATTACCAGATATACTACATCCATAACTAGTGGTTTCCTCATTACCAGATATACTACATCCATAACTAGTCGGTTTCCTCATTACCAGATATACTACATCCATAACTAGTGGTTTCCTCATTACCAGATATACTACATCCATAACTAGTGGTTTCCTCATTACCAGATATACTACATCCATAACTAGCGGTTTCCTCATTACCAGATATACTACATCCATAACTAGCGGTTTCCTCATTAGCAGATATACTACATCCATAACTAGTCGGTTTCCTCATTACCAGATATACTACATCCATAACTAGTGGTTTCCTCATTACCAGATATACTACATCCATAACTAGTGGTTTCCTCATTACCAGATATACTACATCCATAACTAGTGGTTTCCTCATTACCAGATATACTACATCCATAACTAGTGGTTTCCTCATTACCAGATATACTACATCCATAACTAGTGGTTTCCTCATTACCAGATATACTACATCCATAACTAGTGGTTTCCTCATTACCAGATATACTACATCCATAACTAGTGGTTTCCTCATTAGCCAGATATACTACATCCATAACTAGTGGTTTCCTCATTACCAGATATACTACATCCATAACTAGTGGTTTCCTCATTACCAGATATACTACATCCATAACTAGTGGTTTCCTCAGTTAGCAGATATACTACATCCATAACTAGTGGTTTCCTCGTTAGCAGATATACTACATCCATAACTAGTGGTTTCCTCATTACCAGATATACTACATCCATAACTAGTGGTTTCCTCATTACCAGATATACTACATCCATAACTAGTGGTTTCCTCATTACCAGATATACTACATCCATAACTAGTGGTTTCCTCATTACCAGATATACTACATCCATAACTAGTGGTTTCCTCATTACCAGATATACTACATCCATAACTAGTGGTTTCCTCATTAGCAGATATTCTACATCCATAACTAGTGGTTTCCTCATTAGCAGATATACTACATCCATAACTAGTGGTTTCCTCATTACCAGATATACTACATCCATAACTAGTGGTTTCCTCATTACCAGATATACTACATCCATAACTAGTGGTTTGCTCATTACCAGATATACTACATCCATAACTAGCGGTTTCCTCATTAGCAGATATACTACATCCATAACTAGTGGTTTCCTCATTACCAGATATACTACATCCATAACTATCGGTTTCCTCATTACCAGATATACTACATCCATAACTAGTGGTTTCCTCATTACCAGATATACTACATCCATAACTAGTGGTTTCCTCATTACCATTTATACTACATCCATAACTAGTGGTTTCCTCATTAGCAGGGAGGAGTTTCTACAATCAAATAATATGTGCTTTGCCCTCGTGCTGCAATTTTAGCAAACACAGAAAGGGGCCTATATTGGAGACCAAAAGTCATCTGGCACACTGCTTAGAGTTTCAACAACATGAATAACTTATTTCTAGCCTACAATCATTGATGTTACTACTAATGTGAAAGCAAGACAAACTATGACTATTCTTGCTCATTTTAAGACGATTGTTAAATAATGTTAACATTCATTACAGACGTCAATTGCTGTACAACATCATGGCTACGCTGTTGGCATCACCTTTTATAGTGGATTACCGCTGTTGTGGGACTTTAATCATCTGTCTGACTTTGTTGTTCACACAGGAGAGATAAGGGACCATCGTGGATCCTCTGGGGAGCCTCAACAACCTCATGATGCTGACGAGGCAGAGAAGAGTCTCTCCACATCAGAACACCTCAAGAAACACCTGCAGAGATCCACAGGGAGGAGAACTCATTGCTGCTCTGACTGTGGGAAGAGATTCACCTCCTCATCAGACATTAAAATTCATCAGAGAATCCACACAGGAGAGAAACCTTATAGCTGTGGGAAATGTGGGAAGAGATGTACTACATCTAGCAATCTGACTGTACACCAGAGAACACACACAGGAGAGAGACCTTACAGCTGTGATCAATGTGGGGAGAGTTTTACTACATCTAGCAGTCTGACTGTACACCAGAGAACACACACAGGAGAGAAACCTTATAGCTGTGGTCAATGTGGGAAGAGTTTTACAACATCTATCCAGCTGACATTACACCAGAGAACACACACAGGAGAGAAACCTTATAGCTGTGATCAATGTGGGAAGAGTTTTACAACATCTATCCAGCTGACATTACACCAGAGAACACACACAGGAGAGAAACCTTATAGCTGTGGTCAATGTGGGAAGAGTTTTACTCAGTCAACCAACCTGACTCTACACCAGAGAATACACACAGGAGAGAAACCTTATAGCTGTGGTCAATGTGGGAAGAGTTTTGGTGCATCTAGCACTCTGACTCTACACCAGAGAATACACACAGGAGAGAAACCTTATAGCTGTGGTCAATGTGGAAAGAGTTTTGGTGCATCTAGCACTCTGATTCTACACCAGAGAATACACACAGGAGAGAAACCTTATAGCTGTGGTCAATGTGGGAAGAGTTTTGGTGCATCTAGCACTCTGACTCTACACCAGAGAATACACACAGGAGAGAAACCTTATAGCTGTGGTCAATGTGGGAAGAGTTTTGGTGCATCTAGAACTCTGACTCTACACCAGAGAACACACACAGGAGAGAAACCTTATAGCTGTGGTCAATGTGGGAAGAGTTTTGGTGCATCTAGAACTCTGACTATACACCAGAGAACACACACAGGAGAGAAACCTCATATCTGTGATTTGTGTGACAAGAGATACTATGATAAAAGATATCTGATCAAACATCAGAAAATACATGGGGTTGTTTCATGATATCAATGAAATAATGTCACAATGTAGAATGTTTTAACATTGTAGTAGGAGTATTTTAATGATGTCACAATGTAGAATGTTTTAACATTGTAGAAGGAGTATTTTAATGAGTTTCACAATGTAGAACCCTAAACGTTTGCCCCATTCAATTGATTTCAGCGTAATATGGATATTAGCCTCAGGAAAAATCCAGGCTCTGAATTGAAAGAGTACTATTTATGTGATTTAACAAAAAGTGACTAACACAAAAATAGCTGTTACACCATGTTGGTGACCCACTTGAATCAAAATGCAACACCTCAAAATGTAGCGAGCTGTTTTCTACAAGTTGTCCTCTAACCAGTGATGTACACATTATTCCCAGATTCCGTGTGGTTTTTCAGCTGTCATTTTTAACAGGACATCCAACCTCATCTCCCTCCTCTAGCACAATTGTTTCAACGTGATATCGATGGGTGATGACAAATAAGTGTTGGGTTCCTTTGTTTAGTGACCCCTAAATTTAAATGCATCACTCCAAAATGTAGCTAACTGTCTTCTGCAGGTTGTCCTCTAACCAGTGAGCTAAAATGTATCTCCCATTTCCATGTGTTTTTTAGTTGTGTTTCAAAATGTCATTCAAAAGACGTTGAAAATAAGACTATTCCTGACTATTTTTTAGTTGTGTTCGTTTCAACATCACGTACATCCTGATTTCCCCCCTAATCGATATCAGTGATTTATACATATTACTTTATGTTCTATATTATACATACAAAACATATTAACAAACATTTGGTTTTGATATTTCCTATTTCCAATTCATGTGACATTTAGTAATCATAATTATTTATGCAATCAACTGACAATTTTCGGGTATAAAATTGACGTAGAATATCAGGGTTCATGTTCAGATGTGCCAACCCAAATGTACTAGAGCATTGGGGACTGAGACTTCCTGTCTTTAAGTTTGGTGTGGGTTTTTCTTTTGTTTGCCTCTTCTTGGGCAGATTTAGTGGGTCTCATGGTGGGTGTCTTTTAGGTCCCAGTTGTTGTTACTAGTCAACTTTCAGTGGACACTGAGAGCAAAACTGCAACATTATGTTATAATACTTTTATTGCATCAAATGGTTGTTTTATGCAACAGAATAGAGGGTTCTTAGAACTATTGTGTCTGTGTTCTACTGAGGATAGGCCTCTGGGAGAAAACACTGACAGGAGATTTACAATGTCTTTTGGGTGATAAAACCTGAAGAGACCGCATTTCAGAGCATGAGTTAATGTTTCTGTTCTATATGGTACCAGGGAGAGATGACCCCAGGGCCAGACCCTGGTCTCTACACAAAGAGTACTGTTTTTACAGCAGATACTGTCTGCTGTGAATTATAAGTATCTTTTATACAAATCTTAACCTTGTGACCCGTTCTATACATCTGTTGTTTGTCATGTAGGTTGAAAGGGGTGTATCTTGGCTATAAAAGACCTTTGTACTTTTGTCTCATGGCTCTCAATGAATCTTCTGGGGGTGATTCGTCAACCAGCCATCATTATCGTAGAGCACTCAATTGATTCACTTTATATGTGTGTGTTGTATTGACCTGCTCCCTTATTAATAAGTGAATAAAGATTTAGTTTAAGAATAACTCTGACTTGTGTGATAAGTTTGACTCCTCATTTGATATTAAAGAACTTAACAACCACATTTGGTGATGGGGATGTGAATCTTCACTTGGTGACCGCTTCTGACGATCTGGGTAAATCGTGCACTTGGGATCTCAGGGAAACCACACTTCGGGAACGGAGCAGATGGACCCACCTTTGATCTGAGAGGCAGCGAGCCGAGTGGATACCACATCTCGAACGTAGTTTAAAAAAAGGAAAAGTGTGTATTCCTGTGTGAGGGGGGCACCTTGGAGGTGTGAAGAGGGCTTAGCCAGCTATCTGTGTGAACTGGATGAAAACTGGAATCTGTGTTTACTAGTTAAGACCATGTATGATATAGTATAAGCTAGTAAGGTGCACCTGTAATTATTCCCAGTATGAGAGGAGTTGCTAGATTTATTAATTAAACCTAGCAAGTTAGAGTGAAACAATGTGGCTGATTAGCTGTTGATGTTGAAGAAGTGTCCCGTCCACTAGATTATACGTCACAGTGGCAGAATCACCTGAAATACGCACATCGCCATCTGCTGACTGGAGTTGGTATCGCAGTTGAGAAAATACTTTCAGACAAAAAGCTAAATAGCGACTGCATCTAAAAACCAACGACTCCCTTTGAAAACGGGCGATGTGGCATCAGAAACATTTATTATAGTGTAAAAATGTACTGCAAAGTGCAGCTAAATAGAATAATTTGGTCATACCCACTCAGCACGTGACGTCCAAGGACGTCGAATTATGGGCAATATCAGGTCTGTCTGTTGTGGCCGCTATTTTGCCCTAAAATAGTCATCCCTAAAGGGGCTGTGTATAACTATGTAAATGTCTCTCGGACAAGGTAACTTTTATCAATATACACTCTGAAAAGTAAAGGTTCCTGGGGTATCCTTTGGGGGTTTTCAAATTGAAACTGTGGGGGAACCCCTAAAAGTTATTCAAAGAACCTTTTGTGGGAACCCGTATAAGTTCATTGAAGAACCCCTTATCATGGTTCCTCAAAGAACCTTTTGGGGTTCATTTTTTAAACTCCCTGTCCACCCTCCCTGCATTACAAAAACATATTTTAATAACAATATTGATTTAAATAATTAATTGTTTATTTAGTGGTACCACAAATGTGAATTAATATTTACCAAACAATTTACCAAACAAAACACATTTTAAAATTGCAACATTTCTGAAGACATGTCAGACCTTAATAAATAATACATTTACTTTGTATAGTGCTTTTCATGACATTTAAAAAATATATAAATAATGATGTACAATAAAAACAACATACATTAAAAATGAATCATAGGTAAACTATCAATATTGTAGACTTGATGCTAAATACAGATTTTTCAGCTTTAGTGTGTATATCGTATCCACTTATTTATGTTAGGAAGTTTGCCATCTTTATGACCGGCCCTGGTAACTTCACACCAACTTATCTTCTCCCCAGAACACAGTAACTTAACAACATAAGTGTTTTTCTGACATTTTGGGGAAATTTAAGGGAAAATAGAAAATACAGCCCTAGCAGAGCCCCATGTCCCATGGGGACGTCCTCGAGGGCGTGGATGTTCTCCTCATCAAAGGCCAGCGGGATTTCACTCTCATGGTGAAATGGATTTCCGCCGATGTGCAGTAAAGGAGTGAAGAGCGGTGAAATCTGTGTCAACAAAAGTAAGAAAAGATTAAAACACATACAATTAACAAAGAACATAACAAATGTTCAGCTGTAGTTTTATATCAGCATGCACACCTATGTTTATGAAGAAACAGATGATTGGTGCATAGGCATACCTTGTCACGGACATAAAGGCCACTCGGGTCCTCATTGAAGAGGTTGGGCAAGAGCAGGATCGCTGCTGTGGTCTCCAGTCCTAGTAAAGTAAAGCAATTATATTACTACAGTTGCTAATTTTATTACAAAATACATTAGAGAAAGGGAAGGAATAAGAGCAAATACCTCTTCTGTATTGTCCTTCAGGGACTGTCAAAATAGCAGGATGATGTCCTCACCCCTGCCTCGCCTCTCTACCTCTGATAGTCCTTGAATTATCTTTATGTCTATATCCATTCCATGGACTTGATTCATTTCTGAGAACATCTGAAAAGATAATTTGCACACATTTGTATGCTAATAGATGTCAGTTTGTATTGACTGCTATGTAGGTTAAATGTACACTTCAAATGCAGCTGTCCTACAACATATCTGTACCTTCTTCTTGATCCCAATTGCATTGTGTCCATGTTCTGTCCTATAAGAATTTCAAAGGAATAGAAAATGTGTCAAAGAATAGTCTTACAAGCATTTAAATATATATATTAAATGAATATTGAAAGATAAATGGCATCGACATACAATATAATGTAAAATAGAAGAACATATTGGAGAAGCACTAGCCAATACAGTACTGCCATACAGTAACAGTACTGCCATACAGGCCTAATATCACATTTCAAGATATCTTTGTTCACAAATTGTTCAATATTTTATCAGGCTGACTTGAAAGATTATACGCAACATTTTGCTGCGTGGCAATACTGTGTTTGGATTCTGAAGGGCATTTATACAAAAGAGGTAGTCTAGACACTGTATTAATACCATTATGCATTTGAATCCCATCTACAGCTACCATCTAAGATATTAATTTCCCTCCACAAGGGGGCGGACATGTAACGTTTCCAAAATGGGATAGTATTGTACATGTAACGTTTCCAAAATGGGATAGTATTGTACATGTAAAGTTTCCAAAATGGGATAGTATTGTACATGTAACGTTTCCAAAATGGGATAGTATTGTCCATGTAACGTTTCCAAAATGGGATAGTATTGTCCATGTAACGTTTCCAAAATGGGATAGTATTGTCCATGTAACGTTATGCCCCCTTGTGAGTTAATAGTATTGCATGCTGTAGCAGGTTATATAAAGAGGAAGACCTCCATTGACGATTCAGTTCGTTGTAACATCTCGTCTGGACAGGTCACCGTCCTTAGTTAGTTAGTTAGTTAGTTAGTTAGTTAACGTTAGCTAGTTCATTATCACAAAAGTGAGAACTGCTCTAGATTGGAAACTTACGTTAATGTGTGTAAAGCCATGTTGGCTTTATGAAAACGATATACAATATATGGGAAAGAATATAGTTGAGGGAAATAATCCAAACCTAGTTGTGCCTAGTTAGGACATAACGTTAGCTAGCTAGATAACGGTACTGTACTGTAGCTCATACAACGCCGACGGTCAAACCCGGCTTTCTAATATTTACGGTAATTAACTATAGTAACGTTATGGAAGCTATTCACAGAAAACCATCATTGTCTTCGTTATTCATTATTAGTATGTTATATTATTATATAAATTATTTCGAGACATATTCAGAGCCAAACATCAACCCAATCATTTTAACTGTTGTCACATCCAAACTTGTCACCATCGTTTTCAGTTGTAATTGCGAAGTTCCCGGAAGAAGTCCAGCAACAACGGAGGTTCCTCGATGAACCCACCTTCTAACAAGTTCTTTGAAGAACCTTTTGGGGCTGTTTTTCATTGACCAAGAACCCTACGGTTCTTAGGGGATCTGAGAACAACTCCAGTTGAACCCTTCATTTTTAGAGTTGTAGTCGGCTCTATTTACTCTCAGATTCAAAACATGATGATTAGCATCAACGATCAAGTCAGCTGCTGCTGCTCCAATACAGTATGAGGTGAGACGGTGAACTGACGTTGAACCGGGAGGTCAGCTGCTGCTGCTCCAATACAGTATGAGGTGAGACGGTGAACTGATGTTGAACCGGGCAGTCAGCTGCTGCTGCTCCAATACAGTATGAGGTGAGACGGTGAACTGATGTTGAACCGGGCAGTCAGCTTCTCCTGCTCCAATACAGTATGAGGTGAGACGGTGAACTGACGTTGAACTGGGCAGTCAGCTGCTGCTGCTCCAATACAGTATGAGGTGAGACGGTGAACTGACGTTGAACTGGGCAGTCAGCTGCTGCTGCTCCAATACAGTATGAGGTGAGGAGGTGAACTGATGTTGAACTGGGCAGTCAGCTGCTGCTGCTCCAATACAGTATGAGGTGAGAAGGTGAACTGATGTTGAACTGGGCAGTCAGCTGCTGCTGCTCCAATACCGTATGAGGTGAGACGGTGAACTGATGTTGAACCGGGCAGTCAGCTGCTGCTGCTCCAATACAGTATGAGGTGAGAAGGTGAACTGACGGTGAACCGGGCAGTCAGCTGCTGATGCTCCAATATTGTATGAGGTGAGACGGTGAACTGACGTTGAACCGGGCAGTCAGCTGCTGCTGCTCCAATACAGTATGAGGTGAGACCGTGAACTGATGTTGAACCGGGCAGTCAGCTGCTGCTGCTCCAGTACAGTATGAGGTGAGACGGTGAACTGACGTTGATCCGGGCAGTCAGCTGCTGCTGCTCCAATACAGTATGAGGTGAGACGGTGAACTGACGTTGAATCATAATGATTAAGTTAATACAAATGTATTAGTGAAACTGTTAAAAAATACTACATGGCAAATTAAATATATTACGCTATTGTTATCATATAGAAACATCATGGAATATTGTACATCATATTAGCATCAACATACATTATTGTTTCATTCAATTTCACATAATAAGGATATTTAAAAGTTCAGAAGTCAGAACCCATCACTGCTATGTAAAAGAGACAGAATGCACAATGGTCAATGCTATCTGGGATCCTTGGGACATCCCTACCCTAAACCCTAGCCTTAACCCCTAACCTTATCTCTACCTGAAAATACATGATCTAAGTGATTGATAGTTGGTATTCAGCAGTCATAAAGCCTTATTTACTTTAATGAACTACTAAAATAGTGATTTTGTCAGACAGCAGCTCTACACGTTATTGACTGACTGATCCATTCATCCTTCCATCCCTCCTCAGCCTTCCTCTCCTCTGAAGACCCAGTGAGGGTGGAGCTCAGTCAGAGAGCTGTTGAGGGACTGGTTAGGAAGAACACTTCTACAGCCAGAGAGGTGAGAGGTCACACATGGTTTAGATGGTAAATATTTATGTCCCCTTAGTGGTTCATCACGTCAGCAAAAGGGAATATGTTCCATCATCTATGTTTATTTACATTAGTGCAAATTGTCCACTGATATGGGTGTAATTTCTCACCCCTTTTGGCTGTATGAAAGTTAATTTCCCCTCAGACACACACATTTGTTATTTGCTATTATGAAGGTAATTTGTGTAAAATGTACTTTCCCCCACTCATTCACCACCTCTCTTTACATTGCTTATTTATATTCAGTGGCCTGACTGCATCCAGACTATGTCAAAGGCCCATCCTGGCAGATCTGAACCAAATGCAGCTTGGAGTGATCAGATGACAGAAGTCCCATTTAGGTGCCAGGTGTAACTGAGGCCATAGATGCTCCATATCCATTACTTTGAGTGTTTTATATAATATGATTAAATGTGTTTCTGTGTTGCAGGTGCAGTCAAGAAATGGAACAGCAAGGCCACAGAAAATGACATAAGCAGAGCTGTGGGAGACCACCTCAAGCCCCTGGTAGAGCCAGGGGTGGTGTTTACCACTCCCCCACACCTTCAGCAGGCTGGAAAAGTGATACTGTTTTTCATTCAAAGAGGGACCTAGAGTCTGTTGATTGGTCATTGGGTTCATTTGTTGAAATCAAATTAAGCTTTATTTATACAGCACATTTCAGACATGCAACACAATGGCTTCACAGGAGAAGAAAAAACTGAAAAAAACCCAGAAATATTTAGTACACATCAAACAGAAGACTAACAACTGAAAGACTAATGAACATTCTAAGGAAATTCCATTGATTAAAATATTAATTGGATGCAATATCCAACCTAAAATATTAGCTTGTTTTTTAGGAGGGGCTCTGAAAGACACTATGGGGGTGTCCACTGGAATTTGACTAGTAACAACAACTGGGACCTAAAAGACACCCACCATGAGACCCACTAAATCTGCCCAAGAAGGGGCAAACAAAAGAAAAACCCACACCAAAATTAAAGACAGGAAGCAAACCAAAAAGGTGGCGCAACTAAAGGTGTTGACTCTCCACATCTATCAAGACAACTGGAGCACTGGGCCAGACACTCTTAAATAGAACTTGGACCAGCTCAGGTGAAACACCTTCCCACTAACGAGATGGACAAACCAGCACAGGTGTAACACATACTGACTAAGGAGGTGACACCAATCATTTTGATTTGAGTCATGCTTCTTCAGTAGTGAAATAAAGACAATTTGCAATGTGCTATATGTTGTAACTTTAATGTGTTACAGAGTTAATGTTTAAGTTAATTCATTGAGCTGTATCTAAAGATATTTCTTTACAGTTATTTACATATGTAATTGTATTGGTTAGTATTGAATTACGCTTTTGACTGCAAGTTCCAGAATGCCTTGCGACCGGAAGTAGTGAGTGAATGCGCTAGTTAAGTGCAATTAACAGGTGATTATTTTTGGCTCCTTCGCGCTAGCATCTTACTTGCATTGCTCTGTAGAATCTAAAGTTGTTAAATGTAACGTGATCAAGTATTATTACTAAAAGAAGCTTTCATATCAAACCCGACGTCCCGAGTCATTACTTTGAAGATAGTTATTCTATACTATATACACAAACATCTGCAACAATTATTATATTACTTGTATTTTTTAAACACCGGTTTGAATTTGTAGAAAACATTTAGCTACATTTTGAAGTGTTGCATTTTGATTAAAGTGGGTAAGTAAGCTTCTACATTCTACATTCTACATTGTGACATCATTAAAATACTCCTACTACAATGTTAAAACATTCTACATTGTGACATCATTAAAATACTCCTACTACAATGTTATACCATTCTACATTGAGACATTATTTCATTGATATCATGAATTTTCAAATTCAACTCCTTCATGTATGGTTTTCTGATGTTTGATCAGAGATCTTTTACCAGAGTATCTCTTCCCACATTGATCACAGCTAGGAGATTTCTCTCCTGTGTGTGTTCTTTGGTGTTCTTTCAGGCTGTTTAGCTGAGTAAAACTCTTCCCACATTGACTACAGCTAAAAGGTTTCTCTCCTGTGTGTACTCGTTGGTGTCTAGTCAGATGGCTAGGTGTAGGAAAACTCTTCCCACATTGAGCACAGCTACGAGATTTCTCACCTGTGTGTGTTCTCTGGTGTACTGTCAGCTGGCAAGATCTAATAAAACTCTTCCCACATTGATCACAGCTAAAAGGTTTCTCTCCTGTGTGTGTTCTCTGGTGTATTGTCAGATAGCTAGATGTAGTAAAACTCTTTCCACATTGACCACAGCTATACAATTTCTCTCCTGTGTGTGTTCTCTGGTGTCTAGTCAGATGGCTAGATCTAATAAAACTCTTCCCACATTGATCACAGCTATAAGATTTCTCTCCTGTGTGTGTTCTCTGGTGTCTAGTCAGATGGCTAGATCTAATAAAACTCTTCCCACATTGATCACAGCTATAAGATTTCTCTCCTGTGTGTACTCGCTGGTGATTTTTAAGTTCTGATGAAGATTTGCAACCTTTCCCACAGTCAGAGCAGCAGTGAGATTTCTTCCCTGTGGGTCTCTGCTGGTGTTTCTTGAGGAGTTCTGATGTGGAGAGACTCCTCTCTGCCTCGTCAGATACATGATGTTGTTGAGGCTCCCCAGAGGATCTACGATAGTCACGTCTCTCTCCTGTGTGAACAACAATGTCAGATGGTAACAGGCCCACAACAGCAGAAATCCACTGTTTATTTGAGGTAAAAGGTGATGCCCAGAGGTCTGTTAAATTATTTTACAATTGTCCTAAGACAGCCAAACCTAAGCAGTGTGCCAGACGACCTTTGATCCCCAAAAAAAGGCCCCTTTCTGTGTTTGCTAAAATTGCAGCACGAGGGCGATGCACACACAATTTGATTGCAGAAACACCTCCCTGCTAATGAGGAAACCACTAGTTATGGATGTAGTATATTTGGTAATGAGGAAACCACTAGTTATGGATGTAATATATCTGGTAATGAGGAAACCAGTAGTTATGGATGTAGTATATCTGGTAATGAGGAAACCACTAGTTATGGATGTAGTATATCTGGTAATGAGGAAACCACTAGTTATGGATGTAGTATATCTGGTAATGAGGAAACCTCTAGTTATGGATGTAGTATATCTGGTAATGAGGAAACCACTAGTTATGGATGTAGTATATCTGGTAATGAGGAAACCACTAGTTATGGATGTAATGTATCTGGTAATGAGGTAACCACTAGGTATGGATGTAGTATATCTGGTAATGAGGAAACCACTAGTTATGGATGTAGTATATCTGCTAATGAGGAAACCACTAGTTATGGATGTAATGTATCTGGTAATGAGGTAACCACTAGGTATGGATGTAGTATATCTGGTAATGAGGAAACCACTAGTTATGGATGTAGTATATCTGGTAATGAGGAAACCACTAGTTATGGATGTAGTATATCTGCCTGGAGCAAAAGATTTTAGTTTTTCCACAATGTATTCTGAATATTACAGCGCAAGATCAGGAGTGCTACTCAGGGAAACTCCCATTAAGCTCTGTGTCTATTCACTAATTCACCACCGTGGGGGAAAACTCAGGGGAGTTCCCATAGGCTGACAGCAAAAATAGCCTCCATTTACAGGTTGAATATGAGTGCATTTTCACACTACTTTGGATTATAATTGTAAGCCTCGTTTGAACGTCCTGCTTAATATAATGTTTGTGTTATTGTCGCAAATCAACTGCTTTATACCTTTTTTTTTTTAAACACTTAAAATGCTATTTGGCTTTGCCATCAGCCTGACAATGAGGGTTTTTCCACTAAGTGTTTAACAAAACTTCGCCTAACAATAACATAGACCTACTGTAGGATCCATAACTTCACCTAACAACAACATAGACCTACTGTAGGACCCATAACTTCACCTAACAACAACATAGACCTAGGACTATAAATCATTTAATATTTCAGGTGAAACATGGAAACTAAAATGTCTTTGTCATGACATTTCATAACCTGATCACCAGATAATTTAGTCAATAATCCCACTAGGCTACTCTGTAATGTGTTGTCATTCTAAATGTCCTGAATAAAGGAAAATAGCTCTGTGTGTTGTACAATAGCCTATCCATCAAGGAACAGTTCTCTACACATTATGAGCTAAGTATCTCCGTGTCCAAACAGACTAACGAGACCCTACTGTAAATCAAGCAGACAATAACATTATAAACATCAATTTGTTAGGGATGTTGGATCCAACGTGGAGCACGGCATAACTGTCTTTACCAGAGTAATGAATGAAGAAGCACTTTGGTTGTTGTTGCATGTCGTGATGTTTGTCATTTGACTGTCATTCAGAAAATGATTTCCTGGATCAGCTGATGATAGTTGAACATGTGACTAACTAAACAGCTACAGTATTAAGAATTATGTGTAATTATTGAAGAACCACGTTAATGACAGTATCCATTTGGGTGTTGTCAATAAAGTTAAGGTGACTCTCGGTTAGAACCATTGGATTTAGCAAACTCTGAAATGATTTAGGATTTGTGTTCCCATGAAAACTGTTTTCCCAGCGGAACGTTATGACTATAACTACTGTTCCCTGAAGGAGGGAAACTAGGTACAACATACTATTAAATCCACATGTTATGACTATAACTACTGTTCCCTGAAGGAGGGAAACTAGGTACAACATACTATTAAATCCACATGTTATGACTATAACTACTGTTCCATGAAGGAGGGAAACTAGGTACAACATACTATTAAATCCGCACCTTGCTGGAACCACCGCCAAGCCCCGCCTTCCACAGGTGATGAGCGTGAGGCTCGGATTTATTCCTTAAATTTAATACCGCTCTTCGCCAACCCAGGAAGGGGTGGGGCCAAACAGGTGTTGTACATCGTTTCCCTCTTTCAGGGAAGAGTAAGTCAAAGTTACATTTGGGATGTCTGATAGTATCTCTGATTGTCTTAACGCACCACCACTAATGAGTTGTGGAGCTTCTCAAATACATTTTTTCTTCACCTCAAACAGCAAGTAAACAAAGTCTAATCAAAATCAATTGCGAATGACAATAGTTCCTCAAAGTATTTTAGAAAAATATTTCCAGCTCTCGCCCTTTCGATAACCACTCAGCATAAAAGGGAAAAATGTAATGCTCTGATCCAGTGGAAATGTTATGAAATACCTGATTACTTCTTATCCTTTGCACAAATAGCCAACAGCTGTGGCTGTCCCGAACATACTGGCGCGGGAAACTGAGGGCCCAGAATATTTTATACAATGTTACAAGCTTGCTATAACAAGTTTCAGCCAACCCAGTTGATAGTTGATACAAATGTTTCAAGTTCGTTGTAGACAGGTCATGTGCAGCCAATGTGATTTCTATGATATCTATTTTTATCAGGATATTTTCTACCTGCAGAATGCAATGTTTTTATTTGTTGGCTTTATGTAGGTTATTTTTTTTAAACTTAGCTATGTCAATAAAAATGTTTCCTTATAATATTAATTTAAATAAAATGTAGATTAATCACAGAGAATGATGTTGAGATACAAAGACTATTACAATTATTATTACTATTATAAATTAAATTGTTCCAATAAAATGTGAATATTAAAATCCCAACTGGCACCAGATCAGTAGAAATGGTCAGATTTGCTGACTGCTGGTGTAGCCTATTACCAGAAACTATAGGAGCATAATGACTGCTGGTGTAGCCTATTACCAGAAACTATAGGAGCATAACGACTGCTGGTGTAGCCTATTACCAGAAACTATAGGAGCATAATGACTGCTGGTGTAGTCTATTACCAGAAACTATAGGAGCATAACGACTGCTGGTGAAGTCTATTACCAGAAACTATAGGAGCATAACGACTGCTGGTGTCGCCTATTACCAGAAACTATAGGAGTATAACGACTGCTGGTGTAGTCTATTACCAGAAACTTTAGGAGCATAACATCAGAATTTACGAGGGCAAGCAGCAGCGGGAGGAGTAGGCTAAGGAAGAGGTTTTTTTCTGATGGTTATCTTGTTTCAGAGGGGTGTCATCAATAGCCCACAATGACAAAGTGAAAACAGGTTAAAAAAAAACAGAAATACCTTATTTACATAAGTATTCAGACCCTTTGCTATGAGACTCAAAATTGCTTTCAGGTGCATCTTGTTTCCATTAATCAACCTTGAGATGTATCTACAACTTGTTCAGAGTCCACCTGTGGTAAATTCAATTGATTGGATATGATTTGGAAGGCACACACCTGTCTATATAAGGTCCCAGAGTTGACAGTGCATGTCAGAGCAAACACCAAGCCATGAGGTCGAAGGAATTGTCCGTAGAGCTCCGAGACAGGATTGTGTTGAGGCACAGATCTGGGGATGGGTACCAAAAATAATTCTGCAGCATTGAAGGTCCCCAAGAACACAGTGGCCTCCATCATTCATAAATGGAATACTCTTCCTAGAGCTGGTCAACCGGCCAAACTGAGCGATTGGGGGAGAAGGGCCTTGGTCAGGGAGGTGACCAAAAACCTGATGGCCACTCTGACAGAGCTCCAGAGTTCCTCTGTGGAGATGGGAGAACCTTCCAGAAGGACAACCATCTCTGCAGCACTCCACCAATCAGACTTTTAAGGTAGTGGCCAGACAGAAGCCACTCCTCAGTGTAAAGCATATGACAGCCTGCTTGGAGTTTGATAAAAGGCACCTTAAAACTCTAAGACCATGAGAAACAAGATTCTCTGGCTTGATGAAACCAAGATTGAACTCCTTAGCCTGAATGCCAAGAGGCACGTCTGGAGGAAACCTGGCACCATCCCTACGGTGATGCATGGTGGTGGCAGCATCATGCTGTGGGGATGTTTTTCAGCAGCAGGGACTGGGAGACTAGTCCGGAAACTATTATGTGAAATTATTTTGATATAATATTTAAGTATTGAGTGAAATTATTCTGAATTGATATGAAAGTACAGCGATTTATGTTTCTAGAAACGTATCGCAATTGAGAATGGATTCACATTTAGATGGAATATTTGACTATTTTAGCTGCCAGAGCCAGTCTACCTCTGAAAATAACATACAGTCCTTGGACCTTGAGGAGTAACGGGGGCAGCAATCAGCAGTAGAAACAATAACAAAGCGTACTCCCTGTCCGTTTCGGTAAAAAGCTGAGGGATGGGGCTGGAGAAATGCAACCATCCATGATATCAACATTATAGTTTCAACCATGTTTTGAGGATATACAGTGTTTGTTTATATTTACTGACAAACATTGCAGTAAAACAAAAAGCTTACATTTTGGGTTCTGATGGGGTACGACAGTTGAACTAAGCTCATGAGGCATTTATAAGTGAATTCTTAAAGAAACAATGGGTACATATCATTAATGTATAAGTCCCAAAATGGATGTAACAACTGCTGATTGCCCCTTTAAGACTACATATTGGGCTAATCTAATAGGAGATATTGAGGACTACAGTATTTCAGGCATTGTCATTAGATGCATTTGATCAATTGTTAACGTTTTGTTGATGGTCCACTCTTGATGTTCTACACGTTACAGTGTAGCTTCAGCCATTCCTACAGAACAACATTAAAGTGTAGAACCCCTTTACTGCATATTGGTTCAACGACTGCAGAGACGGTACTTACTGGTGTTAAACAGATCTCCAACCTCCTCTTCTTTCACACCAAAAACTACATCTTCCTCCTCTTTCACTCTGAACGCGTCTTCCTCTTCTTTCACTGAAACGTCTTTCTCTTCTTCTTTCACTGTAACAGCCTCACCCTCTACTTCCTTTTTAACCGTGACATCCTCTTCTTCCTTCTCCTCTTTCACGACAATGTTCAGCCCCAGAGCTTCTTTCTCCGTCCAGCAGATCTCCTCTTCTTTAACAAGAGGGGAGAAGTTTAGGGAGCTCATGTTGGGGGATGTTAGCTAGCTAGCTATCATTAGCGACTAGGCTAGTGCTAACTTAACCAGCCAGCTACTACAGCTGACTAATACAAAATAACGTAATATTAAATTAAATAGGTTAACAAGTAGATACGACAGAAGTGTGTCTAAAACACAGCAGCTAATATACATCGAAAGAGTATAAATAGCTTGAATCTTTCGGCTGTGTTGGCTAGCAAGCTACCGAGGTGGTTGACGAGCTGTTTATGAAGAACCGTCCACTAGATTATACGTCACGCTGACAGCATCGCCTGAAAGACGCACATCGCCGTCTGCTGACTGGAGGGGAAACGCAGTTGAGGATAATATTTTATTTTCAGACAAAGATTCTTTCAAATGGATTTAATTAAATAATACCATTATATTGAGACATACAATGACAGGAATGTGTTGATTGATTACTGCGAATAAAAAATGTTTACTACTGCACATTTAAGGCAGTTTCATTATGTTATATTACATCTAAATTAGCAGCTAGCTACTGTAGGTCTATACTGCTCCTACATGGTGTAACAATACATCATATAGATGTATATAATGAACAGACTAGGTCTATACTGCTCCTACATGGTATAACGATACATCATGTAGATGTATATAATGAACAGACTAGGTCTATACTGCTCCTACATGGTGTAACAATACATCATGTAGATGTATATAATGAACAGACTAGGTCTATACTGCTCCTACGTGGTGTAACAATACATCATATAGATGTATATAATGAACAGACTAGGTCCATACTGCTCCTACATGGTGTAACAATACATCATGTAGATGTATATAATGAACAGACTAGGTCCATACTGCTCCTACATGGTGTAACAATACATCATATAGATGTATATAATGAACAGACTAGGTCTATACTGCTCCTACATGGTGTAACAATACATCATGTAGATGTATATAATGAACAGACTAGGTCCATACTGCTCCTACATGGTGTAACAATACATCATGTAGATGTATATAATGAACAGACTAGGTCTATACTGCTCCTACATGGTGTAACAATACATCATGTATATAATGAACAGACTTGGTCTATACTGCTCCTACACGGTGTAACAACACATCATATAGATGTATATAATGAACAGACTAGGTCTATACTGCTCCTACATGGTGTAACAATACATCATGTAGATGTATATAATGAACAGACTAGGTCTATACTGCTCCTACATGGTGTAACAATACATCATGTAGATGTATATAATGAACAGACTAGGTCTATACTGCTCCTACGTGGTGTAACAATACATCATGTAGATGTATATAATGAACAGACTAGGTCTATACTGCTCCTACATGGTGTAACAATATATCATGTAGATGTATATAATGAACAGACTAGGTCTCTACTGCTCCTACATGGTGTAACAATACATCATGTAGATGTATATAATGAACAGACTAGGTCTATACTGCTCCTACATGGTGTAACAATACATCATGTAGATGTATATAATGAACAGACTAGGTCCATACTGCTCCTACATGGTGTAACAATACATCATGTAGATGTATATAATGAACAGACTAGGTCTATACTGCTCCTACATGGTGTAACAATACATCATGTAGATGTATATAATGAACAGACTAGGTCTATACTGCTCCTACATGGTGTAACAATACATCATGTAGATGTATATAATGAACAGACTAGGTCTATACTGCTCCTACATGGTGTAACAACACATCATCACGTGGGACTTTAAGGCAATGCTGTTGTTACACTGGTGAGTAAAATTGTTTTACTCCACTGCTTCCTACACTTTAAGTAAAGTGAAGGCGACTATTTGAGCCTCAGCCTTGATTTAAAATTTTATTTCCATAAAATTAATAACTTTCATTGTCTTCAATGAAAATGACCTTTCAAAAATGGAATGCAACATTGTATGGAACATTACTGTCAAGTGACTTGATGTCTACGGTGCCAAAGAGATTGATAGGTGGGAGTGTTGGGAGTGTCCAGTGTGTTTAATTTTAACGATAATAATGTCAAAATCCCACTTTTAACAACCATCAGAACTGGTTAAAAAAGGTTGCATCCCAACGTGGCAATAAACACTAGGCAAAGTGACCGTGTCACAATGAACTCAAACATTTTACCATTGGGACGCTTGATGTAATTAAATCAAACGTTTTACCATTGGGACGCTTGATGTAATTAAATCAAACGTTTTACCATTGGGACGCTTGATGTAATTAAATCAAACGTTTTACCATTGGAACACTTGATGTAATTAAATCAAACATTTTACAATTGGAACACTTGATTCACATTCTCCATGGTTGTCTCCAGCATGCTAAAGCGTTCACAGCTGGCGATCCCTCATCGTGATTGGTTGTTCCCCACCATTTGCAACAACGTCACTGAGCACCATCACTATCTTTCCTTCGTGGATCTCCTGCATGTTTACAAATCTGACATTACTCATCTCATATGTATATACTGTATTCTATCCTATTCTACTGTATCTTAGTCTATGTATTACTCATCTCATATGTATATACTGTATTCTATTCATTAACAAATACTAAGAGGGACCAAGAGTCTGTTGATTGGTCAGTCATTGGGTTCATTTGTTGAAGTCAAATCAAGCTTTATTTATGCAGCACATTTCAGACATGGATGCAACACAATGGCTTCACAGGAAAAAACAATGAAAATAAACAGAAATATTGAGGATAAAAAAACAAAGAACAACCGAAAGACTAATGAGCAGAGGAAATGCCATTGATTCAAATATTAACAATATGATGCTACATCCAACCCAAAACATAACTTGTTTTTTAGGAGGGGCTCTGAAAGACACTACGGGGGCATCGATTGAAAATTGACTGGTAACAACTGGGACCTAAAAGACACCCACTATGACACCCACTAAATCTGCCCAAGAAGAGGCAAACAAAAGAAAAACCCACAACAAACTTTAAGACAGGAAGCAAACCAAAAAGGTAGCGCAACTAAAGGTGTTGACTCTCCACATCTATCAAGACAACTGGAGCACTGGGCCAGACACTCTGAAATAGAACCTGGACCAGCTCAGGTGAAACACCTTCCCACTAACGAGATGGACAAGCCAGCACAGGTGTAACACATACTGACTAACGAGGTGACACCAATCAGTGCGTCCTACGTGCTAACGAGCTATACGTGCTAAAGTCCAACCTCAAAACATAAATGGAAAAACCAAAGACTAACTAACACCTTAAAAGAATGTGCACCACCAACAGAAAACAACTTCCATTTCACAATATAATCAACTACAATTCTTCACCAATATAAACATGGTGTCTACTGGCTATCAACAATTAAAAACAAGAAAAAGTGTATTTTTCCCCCACTAGCTTCTAGGACTCTCCTCCCCTTGGAACGATAACACTGACAAGAGATTTACAATGTCTTTTGGGTGATAAAACCTGAAGAGACCGCATTCCAGAGCATGAGTTAATGTTTCTGTTCTATATGGTACCAGGGAGAGATGACCCCAGGGCCAGACCCTGGTCTCTACACAAAGTGTACTGTTTTTACAGCAGATACTGTCTGCTGTAAAAGATACATCAGATACATCCTACGTCCCCTTGAAAATAACTTCCATTTCACATTATAATCAACTACAATGCTTCACCTTCACCTATAAAAATATGAAAAATAACGTGTATTTTTCTCTTCCTAAAACTCACTAGCTTCTAGGAACTCTCGTCCCCTTGGAACGAGCCCAAACATAACTTATCTCTAATACGGAAATTCAAAATAATTTGTGATCCATGGAACGCACTGGCTAAACACAAAACACAAATCTTTTTGACTGCCCAACCTTGAGACAATCAGAAACCAAGTTGTCCTCACCATGGACACAAGCACCAAAAACCCTGTTGTTTTGACAAGTAGCAATAAATCACTGATATCGATTAGGGGGGAGATCAGGTTGTACTTGCTGTTGAAACTAACATCTAAAAAAACACATGGAAATGGGAGATATCTTTTACCTCACTGGTTAGAGGACAACCTGCAGAAGACAGTCAGCTACATTTTGGAGTGATGCATTTAAATGTAGGGGTCGCTAAAGAAAGGAACGCAACACTTATTTGTCATCACTCATCGATATCATGTTGAAATCAATTGTGCTGAGAGGAGGGAGATGAGGTTGCACGTCCTGTTAAAACTAACAGCTCAAAAACAACACGGAATCTGGGAATAATGTGAACATCCCTTGTTAGAGGACAATTTGTAGAAAACAGATCGCTACATTTTGAGGTGTTGCATTTTGATTCAAGTGGGTCACCAACGTGGTAAGTGTAACACAGCTCTTTTTGTGTTAGTCACTTCTTGTTAAATCACATAAATAGTACTCTTTCAATTCAGAGCCTGGATTTTCCCCCTGAGGCTAATATCCATATCATGTTGAAATCAATAGAACAGGGGACAAACATTTAGGGTTCTACATTGTGACATCATTTAAATACTCCTACTACAACATTCTACATTGTGACATCATTAAAATACTCCTACAATGTTAAAACATTCTACATTGTGACATTATTTCATTGATATCATGAAACAACTCCTTCATGTATTTTCTGATGTTTGATCAGACACCTTTTATTAGAGTATCTCTTGTCACATTGATTACAGCTATACGATTTCTCTCCTGTGTGTGTTCTCTGGTGTACTTTTAGATTGCCAGATTGAACAAAACTCTTCCCACATTGATCACAGCTATACGGTTTCTCTCCTGTGTGTGTTCTCTGGTGTCTAGTCAGAATGCTGGATGTATTAAAACTCTTCCCACATTGAGTACAGCTATAAAGTTTCTCTCCTGTGTGTGTTCTCTGGTGTGACATCAGGCTGCTTAGGCTAATAAAACTCATCTCACATTCATGACAGCTATATGGTTTATCTCTTGTGTGTGTTCTCTGGTGTGATATCAGGTTGCTTAGCTGAGTAAAACTCTTCCCACATTGAGTACAGCTAAAAGGTTTCTCTCCTGTGTGTGTTCTCTGGTGCCTCTTCAGATTGCTAGATGTAAAAAAACTCTTCCCACACTGAGTACAACTATACAGTTTCTCTCCTGTGTGTGTTCTTTGGTGTACAATAAGATGGCAAGATGTATAAAAACTCTTCCCACATTCATCACAGCTATACGGTTTCTCTCGTTTCTCTCCTGTGTGTGTTCTCTGGTGTGATATCAGGCTGGTTGAATGAGTAAAACTCTTCCCACATTGAGTACAGCTATAAGGTTTCTCCACTATGTGGATTCTCTGATGAATTTTAATGCCTGCTGAGGAGGTGAATCTCTTCCCACCGTCAGAGCAGCAGTGAGGCTTCTTCCCTGTGGATCTCTGCGGGTGTTTCTTGAGGTGTTCTGATGTGGAGAGACTCTTCTCTGCCTTGTCAGCATCATGAGGTTGTTGAGGCTCCCCAGAGGATCCACGGTAGTCCCGTCTCTCTCCTGTGTGAACAACAAAGTCAGACATATGGTTAAAGGCCCACAACAGCGGAAATCCACTGTAAAAAGTGATGCCAACAGCGTAACCATGAAGTTGTACAACAATTGACGTCTGTAATGAATGTAATGATTATTTGACATTTGTCTTAAAATGAGCAAGAACAGTCATATTTTGTATTGTTTTCACATTAGTAGTAACATCTAAGCTTGGAGACTTGAAATAAGTTATTCATGTTGTTGAAACTCTAAGCAGTGTGCCAGACGACTTTTGGTCTCCAATATAAGCCCCTTTCTGTGTTTAATACAATTGTGGCACGAGGGCGATGCAAATGCAATTTGGTTGTAGAAACTCCTCCCTGCTAATGAGGAAACCGCTAGTTATGGGTGTAGTATATCTGGTAATTAGGAAACCACTAGTTATGGATGTAGTATATCTGGTAATGAGGAAACCACTAGTTATGGATGTAGTATATATGCTAATGAGGAAACCACTAGTTATGGATGTAGTATATATGCTAATGAGGAAACCGCTATTTATGGATGTAGTATATCTAGTAATGAGGAAACCACTAGTTATGGATGTAGTATATCTGCTAATGAGGAAACCACTAGTTATGGATGTAGTATATCTAGTAATGAGGAAACCACTAGTTATGGATGTAGTATATCTGCTAACGAGGAAACCACTAGTTATGGATGTAGTATATCTGGTAATGAGGAAACCACTAGTTATGGATGTAGTATATCTGGTAATGAGGAAACCACTAGTTATGGATGTAGTATATCTGGTAATGAGGAAACCACTAGTTATGGATGTAGTACATCTGCCTGGAGCAAAAATGGTGAGCAAAGATTTTAGTTTTTCACAATGTATTCTGAATGTGAATATGGGAAGACTCGGGGGAGTAACCTCCATTTCCAGGTTGCTTATGAGTACATTTCACACTACTTTGGATTATAATTGTAAGGCTCGTTTGAATGTCCTGCTTAATATAATGTTTGTGTCATCATCGTAAATCAACCGCTTTGTATTTAAAAAACACTTCAACCAGTAAAATGCTCTTTGTCTAGCTTTTCCATCAACCTGACAATGAGGGTTTGTACACTGTTTGCCAAATTGGCCCATAACTTCACCTAACAACAAATATACCTGTAATGAATGAAGAAGCACTTTGGTTGTTGTTGCATGACATACATAGTGTACTCTAGGACCCATAACAACAACATAGACCTACTGTAGGACCCATAACTTCACCTAACAACATAGACCTACTGTAGGACCCATAACTTCACCAAACAAATATAGGAAAATAGCTCTGTGTGTTGTACAATAGCCTATTCATCAAGGAACAGTTCTCTACACATTATGAGCAAAGTATCTCTGTGTGTAAACAGACTAACGAGACCCTACAGTAAATCAAGCAGACAATAACATTATAAACACCAATTTGTTAGGGATGTTGGATCCAACGTGGAGCACGGCATAACTGTCTTTACCAGAGTAATGAATGAAGAAGCACTTTGGTTGTTGTTGCATGTCGTGATGTTTGTCATTTGACTGGCATTCAGAAAATGATTTCCTGGATCAGCTGATGATAGTTGAACATGTGACTAACTAAACAGCTACAGTATTAAGAATGATGTGTAATTATTGAAGAACCGCGTTAATGACAGTATCCATTTGGGTGTCAATAAGGTTAAGGTGACTCTCGGTTAAAACCATTGGATTTAGCATACTCTGAAATTATTTAGGATTTCTGTGTCCATGAAAACTGTTTTCCCAGCGTAACATAAGGAGGCATTAAATGCGTCAGTTTTGTCAATTTATTCATTGTCTTTCATTTGAAACACTCCTGTCAATGTTGAGTAAGGACGCACACCTGATTACGCATATAGAAGTAGGACTAGTCAACCTGGCCTTCGCGCAAATGAAGGCCTATAAATGTGCCCATTTGGGGATGTCTGATAGTATTTCTGATTGTCTTAACGCTGCACCACTAATGAGTTGTGGAGCCTCTCAAACTGCCCCTATTTCTCTTCACCTCTAACAGCATGTAAACAATGATAGTTGAACATGTGACTAACTAAACAGCTTCAGTATTAAGAATGATGTGTAATTATTGAAGAACCGCGTTAATGACAGTATCAATTTGGGTGTTGTCAATAAAGTTACGATTATTATTTTTTATTTATTTAACCTTTATTTAACCAGGTCAGCCAGTTGAGAACAAGTTCTCATTTACAACTGCGACCTGGCCAAGATAAAGCAAAGCAGTGCGACAAAAAAACAACACAGAGTTACACGTGGGATAAACAAACGTACAGTCAATAACACAATAGAAAAATCTATATACAGTGTGTGCAAATGGATTACGGATGTAAGGAAATGAATAGGCCATAGTAGCAAAGTAATTACAATTTAGCAAATTAACACGAGTGATAGATGTGCAGATGATGATGTGCAAGTAGAAATACTGGTGAGCAAAAGAGCAAAAAAATAAATTAAAAACACGGGGACGAGGTAGGCAGTTGGATGAGCTATTTACAGATGGGCTGTGTACAGCTGCAGCGATCGGTAAGCTGCTCAGATAGCTGATGCTTAAAGTTAGTGAGGGAGATATGTCTCCAACTTCAGCGATTTTTGCAATTTGTTCCAGTCATTGGCAGTAGAGAACTGGAAGGAAAGGCGGCCAAAGGAGGTGTTGGCTTTGGGGATGAACTGTGAGATATACCTGCTGGAGCGCGTGCTACGGTTGCTACGTGTGGGTGTTGCTATGGTGACCAGTGAGCTGAGATAAGGTGGAGCTTTACCTAGCAAAGACTTATAGATGACCTGAAGCCAATTGTTTTGGCGACAAATATTTAGCGAGGGCCAGCCAACAAGAGCATACAGGTCGCAGTGGTGGGTGGTATATGGTGCTTTAGTGACAAAACGGATGACACTGTGACTGCATCCAGTTTGCTGAGTATAGTGTTGGAGGCTATTTTGTAAATTACATCGCCGATCCGTTTAACGATGATAGTCGTTAATTAATTTATCCATGATGTCATAATTATAGTTGAACCAGGTTTCTAGGCTATATAGTATATTCTAGAATTCATCCATGATGTCATAATGATAGTTTAACCAGGTTTCTAGGATATATAGTATATTCTAGAATTCATCCATGATGTCATAATGATAGTTTAACCAGGTTTCTAGGATATATAGTATATTCTAGAATTCATCCATGATGTCATAATGATAGTTTAACCAGGTTTCTAGGATATATAGTATATTCTAGAATTCATCCATTATGTCATAATGATAGTTTAACCAGGTTTCTAGGATATATAGTATATTCTAGAATTCATCCATGATGTCATAATGATAGTTTAACCAGGTTTCTAGGATATATAGTTGTTACGTTCCCCAGTTTCTGTGTTGTATTTGAGTGTGTGTGTTTCAGGAGATAGATTCCTGAAAACTCCCCAAGCAGCTGATTGGTCGACCCCAGGCTAATTGATGATTGGAGAGCTGACTCCGCCCCCTCGTCAAGAAGCAGCTGACTCTAATCACCATTGCCACCTGAAGATATATAAGCCAGTGTTCTGTTCAGGAGAAAAGATTAGAGGGAGATTGAATATTTTGGAGAAAGAGATTAGAGAAGATTGAATATTTTGGAGAGATTAGAGATTTTTTCTGGAGAATCTGATTGTGATAAAGTGTTGGTTGTTTCTCAAAGAGATTTGGTATGTACTATGTAAGTTGTTGCTGAGGGAGCTGATTGGTTATGTCTGTTATGTGTTATAGGACGCACTGTTTTGATTATTGAAATTGTTTGTTGTTCTGTTTCATTTGTTCCCAGGGGGGAAGGAGAAGGCACTTTGGGAGTGCTTAGGCAAGAGGCCCGCGGGCATACATATACCCGTAGTATATTCAATGTCTAGGCACACTAGGTAAGACCTGGGCGGACCACCCCCTGTATTTTGGTTAGGGCACCAGGTGGTGCTAAGTTAGGTAAGTTAAGTGGGTAGGCAGGTTAGATAGGAGAGGGGGAGCTTTGATATTTACTTTCTTTCCTTTGGTTCCGTCCAGCCCCTTTTCCCCATATTACCGTTTAAGGAAATAAATCCTAGTAAACGGTAAATTCTGACTTTTGTCATCCTTACTCGCACCTACAGTCCATACCTCTTTCACTTCACGGGGAGTTGAGTTGTAGCAGGGTGTTGCGTTCCCTCTTCTCAGAGGCGTGCGTAACAATAGTATATTCCAGAATTCATCCATGATGTCATAATGATAGTTTAGCCAGGTTTCTAGGCTATATAGTACATTCTAGAATTACCAGTGTAGATTTCCTGTCCAGCATCACTACTCTGGACGGTTCTGACTTAGAATATGTGGACAACTACAAATACCTAGGTGTCTGGATAGACTGTAAACTCTCCTTCCAGACTCACACCAAACATCTCCAATCCAAAGTTAAATCTAGAATTAGCTTCCTATTCCGCAACAAAGCATCCTTCACTCATGCTGCCAAACATACCCTTGTAAAACTGACCATCCTACCGATCCTCGACTTCGGTGATGTCATTTATAAAATAGCCTCCAATACCCTACTCAATAAATTGGATGCAGTCTATCACAGTGCCATCAGTTTTGTCACCAAAGCCCCATATACTACCCACCACTGCGACCTGTACACTCTCGTTGGCTGGCCCTCGCTTCATACTCGTCGCCAAACCCACTGGCTCCAGGTCATCTACAAGAGCCTGCTAGGTAAAGTCCCCCCTTAGCTCGCTGGTCACCATAGCAGCACCCACCTGTAGCACGCGCTCCAGCAGGTATAACTCTCTGATCACCCCCAAAACCAATTCTTCCTTTGGCCGCCTCTCCTTCCAGTTCTCTGCTGCCAATGACTGGAACGAACTACAAAAAATCTCTGAAACTAGAAACACTTATCTCCCTTACTAGCTTTAAGCACCAGCTGTCAGAGCAGCTCATAGATTACTGCACCTGTACATAGCCCATCTATAATTTAGCCCAAACAACTACCTCTTTACCTACTGTATTTATGTATTTTGCTCCTTTGCACCCCATTATTTCTATCGCTACTTTGCACATTCTTCCACTGCAAACCAACCATTCCAGTGTTTTTACTTGCTATATTGTATTTACTTCGCCACCATGGCCTTTTTTATATTTTTATTTATTTATATATGTTTGCCTTCACCTCCCTTATTTCACCTCACTTGCTCACATTTTATATAGACTTATTTTTCTACTGTATTATTGACTGTATGTTTGTTTTACTCCATGTGTAACTCTGTGTTGTTGTATGTGTCGAACTGCTTTGCTTTATCTTGGCCAGGTCGCAATTGTAAATGAGAACGTGTTCTCAACTTGCCTACCTGGTTAAATAAAGGTGAAAAAAATATATATATATGTTCTCATGTTCTGAGCAAGGAACTTAAACGTTAGCTTTCTTACATAGCACATATTGCACTTTTACTTTCTTCTCCAGCACTTTGTTTTTGCATTATTTAAAACAAATTGAACATGTTTCATTATTTAATTGAGGCTAAATTGATTTTATTGATGTATTATATTAAGTTAAAATAAGTGTTCATTCAGTATTGTTGTAATTGTCATTATTACAAATAAATAAAAATTTAATCGGCCGATTACTCGGTATCGGCTTTTTTGGTCCTCCAATAATCGGTATTGGCGTTGAAAAATCATAATCGGTCGACCTCTAATTATGACATCATGGATGAATTCTAGAATATACTATATATCCTAGAAACCTGGTTAAACTATCATTATGACCTCATGGATGGCCAGTCCTTGTATTCATAGTGTAGTGAATTCAGGGGGTAGCCCTGAGCTGAACTCAAACCTGGGTCCAGCGACTGTCAAGCCAACACCTTATAACTGTTACGCCAAGATGTCTGAACTTCTTGACGAGGTCGCTAGGTTTTGGGTTACAGTTTCTACAATAGCTTTCCCTATGATTTTGAGTGGTTACACTTCTCCTTCCCCCATCCCTCAGCTGTTTACCAAACCAAGTCTCTGGGCAGCCATTTTGTTGCTGTTTAAAAAAAACACACAACCCAGCAATCTGCAGTTCAAACAATAACAAATATGTCATTCCTCCACTGTTTTGGTAAGATGATTATGGGGTTGGAGAAATGTAACTACAGACAGACAGACCTATGGATGCAAGGACTGACCATCCATGATATCAACATTATAGTTTTAACCATGTTGAGGCTCTAACACCAAACATCAGTTCAACTGCAGAATTTGTGCCTCTGTTTTTAAGACAGTACTTACTAGTGTTAATCAGGGAACGGTTTCTCAAAACCATCTTATGGCTAAATTCTTTGTTAGAACCATTGGATGCCTTAAGATGCGTTTGGGAAACCGGGCCCAGATATCCAGTTTCCTCCTCTTTTTTCGATGTAACAGTCATCTCTCCCTCCTCCTCTTTCACTCTGAACGCGTCTTCCTCTTCTTTCACAGTAACGGCCTCACTCTCTACTTCTTGTTTTACTGTGATATTCTCATCTTCTTTAGCAGGAGAAGAGTAGCTTAGTGAACTCATGGTCGGAGATGTTAGCTAGCTAGGCTAATGCTAACTTAACCAGCCCGCTAGCTGAATAATAACAACAACACCGTAAATATGAAATTAAATTGGATAATTAACCAAGATGACAGAAGTGGTTTTAAAACACAGTGGCTAATAAAAAAACGAAAGCGTCTAAAGAGCTTTGTTGGTTGGTCTATTTTGTCTAGCAAGCTACCGAGGTGGCTGACTAACTGTTGCTGCTGTTGAAAGAAGCGTTCCGTCCACTAGATTATACGTCACAGTAGCAGCATTGCCTTAAAGTTGCAGACCGCAATCTGCTGACTGGAGTGGGTAACGCAGTTGAGTAAAACGTATATTTAATTTTCAGACAAAAAGTTAAAGGGTAGGAATCAGGGACGTCACTAGAACTAAAATATTAATTAGCCCCCCCTAAATAAATCAATATCAGTCAATATATTTTTTCTGTGATAAATTTTTTTGTCAACCGTTCCATTGCATCTTAAACTCTTTACCGGGCCGGCACTAGGACCGGGGGAGGCTGCTGCTGCACTAGTGACTGTTAGACTTTCTTCAACATAGATGGCGGACAGAAATACTAGGAGAGAGGGGTAACACTACACAGAACTAAACTGGATAAAATATGGCGAACAGAAATACTAGAAGAGAGGGGTACTGTGAGCGTTGCGTTATTCGAATCCGGTATCAGGATAAATAAAAAGCAAGGTCTGCTAACTTTCTTTAATTATGTTTAATTACCGCAAGCAATGAATGGCAAATGCAATTTTCGTATATATGGGTTCGCTGTATCACCGGGCAGGGTTGAACAGAGAACTGGCAGGAAGTACGTAAACAGCTGTTCTTATACCGTGATGACGTAGTTCCAATGCGTCTGTTGGCCTATCACAGTAGAGGCTGAGCGCGGTTTAGACTTTGCCCAGCCTATGCTGGCACCCGGACTTGTCCAAGTCCCTTAGTGCTCTCCTCTGTCCGCATCTGGTTGTTGGGAAGATTAGATCCGTCTTGTGTCTGTCGATTCTACACTGAAACAGTTCCTAATATGGTATTGTCCAGTGCCCTACCCTCCCTGGTTGGCTTAGAGATATGCACCCCTCCCCTCTCCAGATTTACCACAGCTTTTATGGCCTGTCACTCAATGTTGGTCAGTCTTTACACACCTACACACACACATCTGTATTGTTTGTGTGTGTGTGTGTGTGTGTGTGTGTGTGTGTGTGTGTGTGTGTGTGTGTGTGTGTGTAACAAAACAATATTAATCTTCAAACAATATGCTAGCAGGCTATAGTGCATACACATAAATCCTAACAGTACCTCTACACAGACCTGAACTGAATCAAAGATGGCGGACAGAAATACTAGGAGAGAGGGGAATCCCTACACAGAACTGAACTGAATCAAGGATGGCGGACAGAAATACTAGGAGAGAGGGGTACCCCTACACAGAACTGAACTGAATCAAGGATGGCGGACAGAAATACTAGGAGAGAGGGGTACCCCTACACAGAACTGTACTGAAATACTAGGATGGAAGCACATGTAAGGGATTATAACGTCATAACTAATCATGCAAAAAACATGTACAGTTGACAGGAATGTTAGTTCATGTAGAGACAAACGATTATGCATTTTTTAAACAAAATTAATTTACGAAAATCAAGATTTCAACGATGACTAGCTAACATTATGGGCTTTAGGACCCAGCTTTATGGGTGTTGTGACATGAGTATGAAATTGTAATTCTGGTTGTTTTAGGGACTCATGAAACAACCAGCAAACCAGGCTGTCGTTTTGGGAAAGTGGATGTATAGAATCTAGCTAGCTGAAGAATTTACTGCAAATTGAATGTACAATTTTGTAAGCTTTCCTTGCTGATATTTGCCATGCAGATAGATGAAATCACGTAGCTAGCTATGTTCTTGTTTATTGTGCAGTGGATGATTAAAATCCCTCTATGCCCATGGATGTGTAGCTAGCTATCTAGCCAATCTGTGTATGGACCCAAACGTTTGGTATACATATTAGTTCAGAACCTAGCTATGAACCTCAGCTATCATAGCCAGTTGTATCAACTTCAAAACAGCCTGAATGACATTAATGAAGCCTATGGATTGAGTAGAATATAATAGCATGTTGTACCAAGGATGCAAGTCGTATATACATGTAGTTATTACCATGCATGAGATCCCCACATTGTAGCCTGTACATTCAATATATTCACTGATCATGTACTCTACCTTGGCAAATAAAGGTGCAGTTTAGGTATGATTGTCTTTGAGATTATTTTTCAGTCATATCCAATACCAGGAGTATCAAATTCCAGTCTTTGAATGACGCTGTGTCTTCATGTATATATTACAATTCTACACTTCAACAGTGTTTACCAATCTTGGTCCTGAGACATCAATGGTTACACATTGTAACTAATAGACTATAAATAAGATTTAACTAGTCAATTCATATATACAGAAACATAATGTTAAAAACAGAACACTACACTTCCTATGCATCATGTAAATACTCCAACACCGGTTCATCTCAATATCTAATGCCCTTCATCTGCATTGATCTGATAAACACAGGATAGGTGGAGTATTTCATCACATTACACTTCATTTCAACCGGTAGAGAATGTGAAACGCTTTATTGAAAAGCTCATTATCCAAGTGTTATAAATACAAGTTCAATCTGTACTTCAATGCACATCTGTTGTGCATTATAAAAACAGAGGAAGAAAGAGGAGGTGGAGAGAGAGGTGTAAAAGACAGAAAGGGAAAGAGGTAAGCACATAGGAGCAGGGAAGGCAGCACATGATTAATGAATCACAGTGCTACATAAATATTCTCTCAGCTCATCACAATTACATAACAGTGTCTCTAGTCGGCACAAAGGTTATCTTAAAAGCAGGTGAGGTGGCGATGATGGGACTGGGGGTTGGCATCCTCTCACATGAAAACATATCTGCAGACGAGAGACAGATGGAGAGAGAGAGCATGTTTAAGCCTTGTGTTTTTATTTTTTATTCTAACATTGTTAGTCATCAATCAGGAGGTGAAATGCAAAACCGACCTTGGATCATTAACTCTGGGACTACTGCATCTCTCTGTATTTCAATGTAAAGCATCTCTTTAATAATACTTCCTGTATAATATAAACTGACCTGGGATCATTAACTCTGGGACTACTGCATCTCTGTCTGTGTTTCAATGTAAAGCATCTCTTTAATAATACTTCCTGTTGACCTGACCAAGTGACCTCTCACATCTGATCATGCTGTGCCCTCTATGTAGCCAGTTCAGATGCAGGAGGGGTTCACCGACACAGCTGATATAACCTAGAGGATTTAGGGAGAAGGGGAGAGAGGGATGAAGTGAAGGAGAGAGACTGTTATTGAGAAAATAAGGTAGTTAAAGCCACAGTGTTCAACAGGAATCTGTGTGTGGCCTCACCTGGTGTCCACACCACACTAAGTGGCTGCAGAGTACTTTATGCTGAAAAACATGAACGGACCCACAAGGACAAACAATATAGCGTAGTTATAGAAATAATGAAGTGTCTTACTATTCTCCATGGTTGGCCCTCTTGCCTATTCTTTGAAGGTGGAAGGAGCCACAGTTATACACCTGAGCCTGCTTACTGCACAACACCATCCATCAATCAGATTGATACATGAGTGTGTAGGTGTGGGTTATAGAGAGTCTAATTGTTCTACATTTTTTCAATATGGGTGATTTAAAATAGCCTGTTTTGTTTTTGCACAGACATCACACCCTTACCTAAACAGCACCCTCACCTGAGAAGTAGAAATCAAAGGGAGAGAAACTGAGAATTGAATAACTGCAGTTGACATAGCTAACTAAATGGAAGAATACTCTTATTGCAATGTGAATGGCTCTTAAAAGAGCCTTTGGTTGTGCATAGTGTAGTCTGTGGTGTTGCCAGGGAACAGCACCCTCTTAAAAGAGCCTTTGGTTGTGCATAGTGTAGTCTATGGTGTTGCCAGGGAACAGTACCCTCTTAAAGGAGCCTTTGGTTGTGCATAGTGTAGTCTATGGTGTTGCCAGGGAACAGCACCCTCTTTGAAGAAGTAGGAGGTGAAGATCTCCTGCACACCGATTGCCTCTCTTGCTGCGTTGTTGGACCCCATCCTTGAAACATCCTGCAGAGCAGCAGACTCCTCCTCTGGGACACGGCGGCAAGCTGCAGATCCCCTCCTGGTCCTCGTGTCCATCCTCATGAAGTTACGCAGGACACAGGTAGCCTTCACACATCTGAATTCCTCCAGGAGGCAGTCCCAGATGACCCTGGTCACCCAACCTTGCAGTGCCCTACACGGCAACTGTAGGCAATCGTTTTGAAGGAATCTCCAGTTACAAGGTATCTGTAGGAATATGGAAGACAATGTAATTATTAGACTGTTACATCAACAGGTCATTGTGGATTACTAAAGTATAATATCCCTGATAACAAATCATGATAACATTGGATTGATAGATGCATGGGCACACATATGTACATGTGTAGCATGTGACAATAACAGGATCATATCAAGGATGACATCACAAATTAATACATAAATACCACTTGAAGCTTGATGATGAGTTGATCATTTGAATCAGCTGTGCAGTGCTGAGGCAAAAACATGCCCCTCTTTGAGTCCCCAGGACTGAGAACCACTGCTCTTCATGGGGACCTCTTCATATGTAGACTGGCTTTCATAGCGCTCTTTATCTGAGGACAGAAAACCTCACAAGAAACAGACTTCATTATAGTCAAATTACACCACACTGAATATTATGTTACTATTATCTCCGTCCTCACTTCTAGGGACAGGAACTACACAAAAGTACCTGCCCTATCCAGAATAGCCTCCTCTCTCACTGACAGTTGGGGCTGCTATCCATTCACCCTCCATGGCTGTTAGCTAGCTACCTACAAATGCATTTGGAGTTTGTTTTTTACAGTGATAAATACATCAGGATAGCTAGCTAATATGAAGTTAGACAGCTGATGATATTTAATTCACTTAGCTATCTATCTATACAGTATTTGCTAGCCAACTAGCTAGCTCATTTAGCAGCTCATTTGAGTTAGCCTGCACTGTAGCTAGTTAGCTAATAATATATCGTTGTTTCTTTACATTTCCAAAATCTATTTACTTACTTGAATAGGTTCTCCCAGCCATGTGGACAACTGGAAACAGGGCAGCAAAGTTTGTCCCCAGAGCGTTTTAGAGGATATTACTATTGAACTATGTAGCCATTTAATAACCAGACCTGCATACAAACTTGCTCTGCTGAATTCTCGACGGAGTCACAACGGGCGGCCTAAGCGGCATCTAGTCCATCTGCTGACTGGACGCAGTTGAGTAAAATGTCGATTTTATTTTCAGACAACAAGTTAACTCTAGGGTAATCTCTAGGGATTCTTGAGACATCCCTACCCTAAACCCTAACCTTAACCCCTAACTTAACCCTTTTAAATGTCAACTTCAACGGGCTAGGGACGTCCCAAAGATGTATCACACATGGTTTAGATGGTAAATATTTATGTCCCCTTAGTGGTTCATCACGTAACCAAAAGGGAATATGTTCCATCATCTATGTTTATTTACGTTAGTGCAAATTGTATTGGTGTAATTTCTCACCCCTTTTTGCTGTATGAAAGTTAATTTCCCCTCAGGCACACACATTTGTTCTTTGATATTATGAAGGTAATTTGTGTCAAATGTACTTTTCCCAACTCATTCACCCCATCTCTTTACATTGCTTATTTATATTCAGTGGCTTGACTGCATCCAGACTATGTCAAAGGCCCATCCTGGTAGATCTGAACCGAATGCAGCTTGGAGTGATCAGATGTCAGAAGTCACATTTAGGTGCCAGGTGTAACTGAGGCCATAGATGCTCCACATCCATTACTTTGAGTGTTTTATATAATATGACTAAATGTGTTTATTTCTGTGTTGCAGGGGCAGTGAAGAAATGGAACAGCAAGGCCACAGAACATGACATAAGCAGAGCTGTGGGAGACCACCTCAAGCCCCCGGTAGAGCCGGGGGTGGTGTTTACCACTCCACCAGCAGAGCTGTGGGAGACCACCTCAAGCCCCTGGTAGAGCCGGGGGTGGTGTTTACCACTCCACCAGCAGAGCTGTGGGAGACCACCTCAAGCCCCTGGTAGAGCCGGGGGTGGTGTTTACCACTCCACCAGCAGAGCTGTGGGAGACCACCTCAAGCCCCTGGTAGAGCCGGGGGTGGTGTTTACCACTCCACCAGCAGAGCTGTGGGAGACCACCTCAAGCCCCTGGTAGAGCCGGGGATGGTGTTTACCACTCCACCAGCAGAGCTGTGGGAGACCACCTCAAGCCCCTGGTAGAGCCGGGACACCTTCCTGTTCAAGTGAGCACATCACAACAAGGTGAGTCCAAAAATGTATTGGATGCTGCTCTATAAATGATGTACTATGCCAGGGAGATGTGTATACCGTAGCTAAGAAAGTAATACTAAGTGTATGTTGTGTAGTAAGGTGTTAATAGCCCATGTGCCTCACCCGAATAATTTTGTCCCTTTCCCCTCTCATAACTTAGCCTACTGCACCGACTTGGTGCTGCACATGTAGACTATAGCCTTTAGAGAAATGTCATCATCAAATATTGTAAGAGCTTTCAAAGTCTGCTTACATAGAGTTATGACTTGGTGTACAAGGAGAATACTGTAAGAGCGGCCCATAATCAACATTTCTAAAGTGCTGAACTAACGGTTATATTGACTGCGTCCGCTCTCTCATTAATGTCTTCATCAAAATTACGGATTGCCTGTAGTCCACTTGTTGTCCCCTTATGCCATAGTTTGTACATCTCAATTGTCAGTAGAAACCACATTTGTTTAAGCAGGTCAGCCATATCAGCTATGTTTTTTAAAAAGGATTCACTCCATGGTGCTGAAAAGAAAGCTCTGCTGTTGGGATAGCTTTATGTCGACCATAACAGTTTGTGGGCACCGTTTGTCAAAGTTATAGTGCAATTAATGTATTGTTTAGTGTTGTGTTGTGTAGTGGCTTTGCTGGCATTCATCTAAAACATTTTGGGGGAGTTTTCCCCACCAAGATGTACATGCTGCAATCACCACTGGGTGAATTATAACACATCAACCCTGTTACCTATAGATAGACAGTCTAGAAATCTTTAAACAATTTACATTTGTTTGGTAAGCTTGCATTCCATTCCCCCTGTCACATGGGCATCTATGGTTGATTCTAAATGAAATAGTCAACTCTGTTACAGTCAACCCTGTCACTTTATTTGGCACTTAAGACACTTGCTATAGTATGTATTTTTTAAACTTTTGAGATGGGAAAACATGTGTTTTATTAAGTTGAACATGTGCTCTTTATGACAGAATGTTAGAATTAGGTGAAATAAAAGTTACACTCCCCAAAAGGTACTCAACTGGTGGAATGACCCAAGTACTGAACTGGAGGTGGGGGAGCTAACGATGCGTCTACTGTTGCTCTCTCCTCAGATTCTTAGAGAAGCTATTTCAATCTGATATTTCTCCTATGGTCTAAAATAGATGTGTATAGAGGACTCCTCTCTAATATAACATGTCACACATTGTAGCAAACTGATGGAATGTTAGGTGTCTCATTGAAAGTCTAACATCTACCATGACTACTGGATGTTTCAATTCTAATGAAATAACAAAACAATCCACACCGTAACAACAATATTGCTTTTTAAATGTAATGCTTTTATTAAAACGTAAAACTTTAATAACAAAAATGACATCGTCAAACATCACTGGCCTGACTTGAGCAGCTCTGCCTGGGGATGGAGCCAGCAACTTAGCTGCTACCGGTCCGGTCCAGGCTACCTGCAGACCTCCTCCCAGACCTCCTTTTCAGCACCTCCCCTTAACAGGTGAGGTGGTGGAAATGATCAGAGTTGCGTTCAACTTGAATAAAGATGAGAAACTCTGGTTTGTGGAGCCACTGGTCTGAGGGGAGGACTTCTGTTTAAACCATGTCCATTTGGGGATATTTTCTAGGACAGTAGAGGTGGTGAGCAGAGATGAATTTAATTAGGATAAAGATGAGAACCTCTGCTCTGGGGAGGAGAGTCACTGACCTTCGATGGTTTGTTGCCTGATAAAGAGGATACTTGCTGGCTTGAGGAGACGATCATGTTTTGTGGAGGAAATGTGGCTTGATGACTTAAAGAGGAGGAGGAATTATTGGGCGACACTTTTAATGACCAATGTAACCTCAGTGGAACTGTGGCTTCTTCGAGTTCCAGCTCTAGGCAGACAACAGGTCAGGAATGCTGTAAGACATCAGAGACAGGTAAGTATCTATATATTTACATGTTCCAGCTCTAGGCAGACTGCACGTCAGGAATGCTGTAAGACATCAGAGACAGGTAAGTATCTATATATTTACATGTTCCAGCTCTAGGCAGACAGCACGTCAGGAATGCTGTAAGACATCAGAGACAGGTAAGTATCTATATATTTACATGTTCCAGCTCTAGGCAGACAGCAGGTCAGGAATGCTGTAAGACATCAGAGACAGGTAAGTATCTATATATTTACATGTTCCAGCTCTAGGCAGACAGCACGTCAGGAATGCTGTAAGACATCAGAGACAGGGAAGTATCTATATATTTACATGTTCCAGCTCTAGGCAGACAGCACGTCAGGAATGCTGTTAGACATCAGAGACAGGTAAGTATCTATATATTTACATGTTCCAGCTCTAGGCAAACAGCAGGTCAGGAATGCTGTTAGACATCAGAGACAGGTAAGTATCTATATATTTACATGTGTGTTGCATGTACACTAAACCCTCACATTTGGATAATGTCACTTTTTAAAGTGACAACATATATATTAACAGTGTAAAACATGAATAGATGTTTAAACATTCTTTACCCCATCTTAATTCTCTTCCAGATGCCTGGCCTTTTCTTGTTCTTGGAGGTTGGCTCTGATGTTTCAGCCTCTTCTGGAGCTTCTAGCTGCTGGCTGTCTGGCCCCCCCTGTTGGTTCTCTGGCCACTCCTGCTGGTTCTCTGAACTCCCCTCCTGGATCTCTGCCCATGCCTGTTGCCTCCTTGGCCTTTCCTGGTGGCCATCTCCAGATCCAGTGGGCTGTGTTGTCTCCAGATAATCGTGGCTGTGTTGGGTGGTTAGACACCGGGTGTTGATTTGAGCATCAGCCTCCAGATTCATCTGCTCCAGGTAATGTCCCTTCATCTTCCCCCTCTCCTCCTTCAGTTTCTGATGAGTTTGTTTTTTAAGCAGGGACTGCTCTCTCCACTGCTTATTAAAATCCTCCATCTTCTTCCTTCTCTTCTCAGCCTTCAGCAGCTCCTTCCTCTTCTCCCTCTCTCTCTCTGCCCGTGTCATGGTGGCTGTTAGCCTTGTGTGTCCAGGGATGGCTGGTAGGGGAGAAGAAGTAGAGTTCACATTCAACTTAGGGATCTGGTATCAACTTAAATGTAATGGACACAGGGAATGAAGAATAGAAAACACAATTTAATCTCAATGATTCTTTACTCTTTTCAGTTGAGCAAGGCATGGAATTTGTCAATAAAGTGCAATAATTCCCGAATTGACCCTAAGTTGAACATGAGTCCCGAATGCCACCTATTCTTTGTATAGTGCCAGGGCATATGTGATCGCTTAGGGCCGCATGGCCACTAGTAGGGCATATGTGATCGCTTAGGGCCGCATTGCCACTAGTAGGGCATATGTGATCGCTTAGGGCCGCATGGCCACTAATAGGGCATATGTGATCGCTTAGGGCCGCATGGCCACTAGTAGGGCATATGTGATCGCTTAGGGCCGCATGGCCACTAGTAGGGCATATGTGATCGCTTAGGGCCGCATGGCCACTAATAGGGCATATGTGATCGCTTAGGGCCGCATGGCCACTAGTAGGGCATATGTGATCGCTTAGGGCCTCATGGCCACTAATAGGGCATATGTGATCGCTTAGGGCCGCATGGCCACTAGTAGGGCATATGTGATCGCTTAGGGCCTCATGGCCACTAATAGGGCATATGTGATCGCTTAGGGCCGCATGGCCACTAGTAGGGCATATGTGATCGCTTAGGGCCGCATGGCCACTAATAGGGCATATGTGATCGCTTAGGGCCTGATGGCCACTAGTAGGGCATATGTGATCGCTTAGGGCCGCATGGCCACTAATAGGGCATATGTGATCGCTTAGGGCCTCATGGCCACTAGTAGGGCATATGTGATCGCTTAGGGCCTCATGGCCACTAGTAGGGCATATGTGATCGCTTAGGGCCGCATGGCCACTAATAGGGCATATGTGATCGCTTAGGGCCGCATGGCCACTAATAGGGTATATGTGATCGCTTAGGGCCTCATGGCCACTAGTAGGGCATATGTGATCGCTTAGGGCCGCATGGCCACTAGTAGGGCATATGTGATCGCTTAGGGCCGCATGGCCACTAATAGGGCATATGTGATCGCTTAGGGCCTCATGGCCACTAGTAGGGCATATGTGATCGCTTAGGGCCGCATGGCCACTAGTAGGGCATATGTGATCGCTTAGGGCCGCATGGCCACTAGTAGGGCATATGTGATCGCTTAGGGCCGCATGGCCACTAGTAGGGCATATGTGATCGCTTAGGGCCGCATGGCCACTAGTAGGGCATATGTGATCGCTTAGGGCCGCATGGCCACTAGTAGGGCATATGTGATCGCTTAGGGCCGCATGGCCACTAGTAGGGCATATGTGATCGCTTAGGGCCGCATGGCCACTAGTAGGGCATATGTGATCGCTTAGGGCCGCATGGCCACTAGTAGGGCATATGTGATCGCTTAGGGCCGCATGGCCACTAGTAGGGCATATGTGATCGCTTAGGGCCGCATGGCCACTACTAGGGCATATGTGATCGCTTAGGGCCGCATGGCCACTAGTAGGGCATATGTGATCGCTTAGGGCCGCATGGCCACTAGTAGGGCATATGTGATCGCTTAGGGCCGCATGGCCACTAGTAGGGCATATGTGACCGCTTAGGGGCGCATGGCCACTAGTAGCCCCCGGATCCCCCCAAAACACGTTTTAGTGTGTGTTTTTTAGGAACTCTTTCTGGGTCTCTACTTAGTCTTGAGAGTTAGACTAGTAGATGACACAACTCTATCTGGGTCTCTACTTAGTCTTGAGAGTTAGACTAGTAGATGACACAACTCTATCTGGGTCTCTACTTAGTCTTGAGAGTTAGACTAGTAGATGACACAACTCTATCTGGGTCTCTACTTAGTCTTGAGAGTTAGACTAGTAGATGACACAATGTACCATTTAAACACGTGGTTGTTCCATCAGCAGTATGTTTCTTGTTATGCCAGTCAGTCACTCAATTAGCCATGTCGGCTAACATATTCTTTACACAGTAGTTTTATATTGAAACAATGATGCAACATGATGACTGGTGTGGAACTGATGTGTGTAGAGGAGACTAAAGAGGATGATGTCATAAGCAGAGGGAAAACAGGTCTTACCTATGTGGACGATCTTATAGCCCTCCTCAGCTTCTCTCTGATAGGTTCTCTCGATCTTCTTGAGGTTCCTCTTCTCCCACTTCTTATTTATCCAGCCCACAGCTCTCCTTCGGATACTTTTATCAGGTGGGAGAATGTCCTTCTTGTCTTCTTCCTTTTCCTCCTCCTCCTCTAAGTCACCCCTCTTGTAATTTTCAAGGAATTCCCTTCTTTCCTCTTCCACCATCTCCTCTCTTCTGTTTGCCTCTATTATCTCTCTCTCTCTGATTAAAGCTAAATGGCCTTTAACGGCTCTCTTTCTCTCCTCCTCTCTCTCTTCCTCTCTCTGCCTCTCCTCCTCTCTTAGTCTGAACATTTCTTTCTGTCTAGCAATTTCAATCTCTTGTTTTTTATCCTGCTCCTCTTGTTGTCTTGCCCTCTCCTGTTTTCTTTCCATCTCCAGCCGTCTTTCCTCCTTCTCCCTCCTGATTTGTTGTCCTATTTCTATGTGTTCTCGTTCCCCCTTCAACACTTCTAACCTTCTCTCTTTACGTCTATTGAAGACTTCCCGTGCTTTTGCTTTAACATTAACTACTACATGTTTCTTCATGCTTACTTCCTTTGCTCTCTCTTCTCTTTCCCTGTACTCTTCCTCTGCTTCCTTAATCACTTCATGCTTGTCTTCCATCTCTCTCTCCTGTTCTATCTCCAGTTCATTCTGTCCCTCAATTTCCCCCAAAATATTTTTCTGCCCCTCCTTTCTTCTTCCTGCTTCCTCCCTCTCTCTCATGATCATCTTTTCTTTCTCCATCTCTTTCTGTTGCCGATCTTTTAATTCCATCTCTCTCTGATTCTCATTGTCTTTCTCCCTTTCTTTCTCCTTCTCCGTTTGTTTTTGTCTCTCCTCTTGTTGTTGTCCTCTGTGTATCTCTTCTATCTCTCTCTGTGTATTGTTCTCCCTCTCTCTTTCCTCCTTCTCCATGTCAATTTGCTTCTGTTTACATCGTTCTTCTTCATTCTCTCTTTCAATCTCTCTCTGTCTCTCTTCTTCTCTTTCCATATTTTTCTGTCTCTTCTCCATTCTCTTCCTTTTGATCTCTCTCTGTTTCTCTTTTTCACTCCCTCTTTCTTCCTCTTCCATCTCTATGTGCTTCTGTTTGTGTCTCTCCTCTTCTTCTTCTCTCTCCATCTCCTTCTTCTTCTCATCTTCTTGTTGTCTCTGTTTTGGTATTTTCTCCATTCTCTTTCTTTCTATCTCTTTCTGTTTGTTGTTCTCACCCTCCATCTTCTCCTTCATGTCCATTTGGTTCTGTTTCCATTTATATTTGTCTGTTTCCATATTTTCTAATTCTATCAGCTGTTCCTTGATTTTCTTGAAGACTTCCTCCAATTCAGATGTCTTTTTGTCATTGATGAGGGCTGTCTCCATCTCCATCTCTCTCTCCACTCTATTTTTCATCTCCTCTTCACTTCGTCTCCAATCATTTTCTCTCTCTCTGTCTCTATCAAATGTTCTCTCTGGTTCAGTCTCGTCTTTCAATCTAATCTCTTCTTTCATTCTCGCAACCTCTCTGTCTAACACTAGTACATTTTGGTTAACCTGTTTCACTCTCTCATTCTGTCTTCTATACGCTTCTTTCGCTCTTTCAAATTTGATTTTGTATTGCATCTCTTTTGTTGTCATCTTTTTTCAGTCTCTCAACCTCTCTCTCTAACTCTTTCACCTGTTCGTTAACCAGTTTGACTTTCTCATTCTCTGCAATACGCATGTCTCTTTCTCTTTCAAATATGATTTCCTTTTCAGTCTCTTTCAATCTCTCAATCTCTCGTTCTAACACTTTTATCGTTTCTTCTGCCTGTTTCACTTTCTTCTTCATTTCTTGTCTTTCCAATTCTGCTTTTCTCTCCCTTTCCATCTCCCTTTCTTTCTCTTTTTCCCTCTCTCTTTCCCTCTCTCTTTCTGTCTCAATAGGTTTGTTGTTCCAGGCCAGTCTTGGTCGCTGATCCTCCATGACTTTCTGCCATAGCCTCAATCTCTCTATCTCTTGCTTAAATTTAAAAGGTTAAATTAGTGATAATCTATGACCAAGACATACTTTCAAAGCATTTGCAGAGAATGATACATAGAAATACAACTTAGACCTAGGTAATTGAATCAAACACTGAACAACATCAATAGCAGGGTCATTTTGATCAATTCATCTGGACAATTCATTGTCAATTAATGTATTGACATGGTTTGAAAAAATTATGAGACATTTTATGGAATCAATTATGTCCAAAATGTGTACAAATACAAACACACAACTAGCTTGCCCATTCAGTTAGGGGTTTGAGAAATTCCCGTTGCAATTTAATGTTGCCTCTGATGTTTCTGCTTGTAGAAATTACTCCTACAAATGATGTTTCACTAATGCAATTATTTACAACCTGCACAGATACAGTTGTCAACAACAACAACAGTAATGACGTTAATAAGGAAGTGGATATTCAACCGGCAGAAGAAAGGCGTAGGGGTTGAGATAAATGAAGGTTAGGTTTAGGACCTAGGGTTGGGTTATGGTAAAGGTTAGGTATAGTTTCAGTGAGGTTAAGGTAAGGGTTAACGTTTAGGAAAGGCATAAAAGTTAACATTGGGTTAGCATACTGCCGCCATTCATTTTCAGCCGGGTGAATATACACTGCCTTTTAATAATAACAATGACATGTCTTACGTGGGCCAGTTGTAGGTCCACCATCAGCAGCTCCAGCAGTTGTTTGAGTCTGTTGACTTCCTGCATTTTTCTCTGGTTCTCCCATTCTGTGGCTCTCTCTGCCTCTCTGCTTCTCTCTGTCTCGCTGCTTCTCTCTGCTTCTCTCTGCTTCTCTCTGTCTCTCTGCCTCCCTGTGGCTCTCTGCCTCCCTCAGTCTCAGGATCTCAGCCTTCCACTCTTTCATAATACCCCTTTCTACTCTTCTTCTCCTCCTTTCATCTTTCAAAAGGGCTCTGAGATGGTCTGTCTCAGACTGTAATTGTTCAATCATCTCGTCCTTCTCCGTTCCACCATTCCTCTTCTTCTTTTCCTCCTCCCAGAGGCACACTTGAAGTCTGTCCATCTCCTTCTTCTGATTTCAGATCGTTCGATCCTTCCCCCTCAACTCAAGCATGTGGGCTTCCTTCTCTGTACAGGTCTTCTTCTCTTCCCTCAGGAACTGAACCTCCATCTCTGCCTGCTTGTAGCTGGGTGCAAAGGAATGTCAACACATTATTTAGGAAGTGAACTCAGACAATTTACTACAATATTACAATAATAATGAAACTTCTGCTCAATTAAACTGCCTTTAATCACACAACTCACTCAACTGTGACTTACAGTACGTGAATGTGATGAGTTGACTGTCCATGATGGCCAGAGGTGGGTAATGTGTAGCTCTGGCCCAGGGCGTTAAGTACAGCTTGCAGACACTGAGCCTTCCTTCAGCAAGCCGCACATAATGCCCTGGACCAGAGCTAGGTTATGTGATGAATGACTTACAGACTGTTCCACATGATAGGAGGGGGTAAGAAGACAGTCCCAGTAGGAGACGGAGATCGTCCAGAAGAAGAAGAGGTGTCCATCTCCTCAGAGACTGCAGGAAAGGTCTACAAGTTTTATTTCTGGAAAATAAAGAGATGCCTTCGTTCAGCAACAATGTGTGTTTCTATGTTTCTGTCACTAGATGGCGCCATTGTACACAACATTTACTCACCAGGTCAGTGAATTCAGAAACAGCCTTCAGACTACAGTACTCAAGCTCTAGCCTACAACCCATCATGCATCAGCCCGACTAATATAATAATACCTCATCACAACTTCATAATCACAGTACACCTGGATTGTGTTCACAAAGTGTTTCAGGGTAGGAGTGCTGATCTCGGATCAGGTCCCCTCCTGTCCATCAAAACGTATTCAGTTTGATTTAAAAGACAAAACGGATTATTGATCAGCACTCCTTCTATGAGACTTTGTGAATATGAGCCTATGTGAAAGAACCTTTCTGGCATATGCTGGCTAGACAGTACACAGACAGACAGACAGATAAGTCAACAAGACAAACAGACAGAAGAGTAAATACAGATGGATTGATTGATAGCAACAGAAAAAAACAATTCCATAATTAATAATTGTATTTTATAAGGCTAGCTAGATAATGGCATAAAAAATATTTCAAATACATTTACGTTCACTTTCACATGTGTTATCTTACCATGACAGAATTATAGGTTAAGTAGGCTAGCGGATGGTTAATGTATTGTAAACTTTTGTAAATATTTGACTCACCTCAAATCACACTTGTCAAACAGCAGTTTTAGTGTGGAACCGAACAACATCTTCGGCATTAACTTTCTCTGTTCTGGAACTGTATTGTTGCGTCATTTGGAACGCTCGAGCGTCATAATCCGTTCACCGGCGCCTGCTTGATTGACAGCTAGGGGTTCTCCTGCGCATCAGTGTCCAAAAGTCGATATGGTTTAGCTACTCATTATTGATCAAGACACAAAATAATAACAGGACAGCCATAACTGTACAGACAAACATACAATCACAACAATTCCAATGAATTATAACCTCTTATTAGTTGGTCCCTGTGACAGTCAAATCCCAATAACCGCCTGCCTGTTGATTGTGGTGCTCTGTTTGGATTTGACCTCTCCGCTGTAGTAGTGATGGGCTTTCTGAGTCTATTCGGTGAGCCGGCACATTTGGCTCCGTTCAAGTAAAAGAGCGGGTTCATTTGGCTCATAAACGGATCTACCTTTAAAATGCTTAAAATAAATCTAGAACAATGAAAAAATTGCAAATATTCAATGTAAAAGCCAAAAGGTAGGCTACCATTAAGTCAGATCGTGAAATGCGGGTAAAAAATGAAGAATTCGTTTTTAAGCATGAAATAAATCCTCGTGGACCAGATTGACCCGCTCTCCACACTATTTATTGTTTCTGCAGTGAGGATTCACCCCCTTTAGATAATGATGTTGTAACTTATCTGTAGAAAAACGTTGTTCTGAGCTCAACAAGCACTAGTAGCAGTATGCAAATCAGAGAGACAGATGAATGGCTCTTTCACCGATGCAATGCGGCTCCAGACGTTCAACAAAAAGATCCGTTCAAAAAGATCCGTTCGTTCGTGAACGACACATCACCACGCTGTAGTTCTCCACCATTGCGTACCGTCAGCTGGAGGAGCGTTCGTCCAACTTCTCATCCAAGTAAATGGCAGCGGCGCATCATCCATCCGCTGAACTCCCAAGGGACTGCGAGGATAGTTTACGATGCAACAAGCGTTTGGGGAGTACATTCATTGAAACGCAATGAGTGTTTGTAAATTCTTGAGGGACTCTTGCTCCAGGGGAAATCTCAGCAGCGATGTCTCTGCTGTGCGTCAGAAGTAGGATATTTTTCTTCTTCGCTATGCTTATTATACTGTACACATATCTGTCACATTAATGACATTGCACTCAGGAAAGTTGTCTGTCGGCTATTGGGGAGATGCGCATAGCCCGTTGAGTTGTCACGTTCTAGTCCAAACATGACCTGGGATGTGAGAAGGGAGCTTTTCTATAACACATGTAGATGACATGGTGTCTTTATATGTGACCTGGGATGTGAGAAGGGAGCTTTTCTATAACACATGTAGATGACATGTTGTCTTTATATGTAGATTATATTTTGGTTTTATAGTTCATATTTGATTGATGATTAGGCCTATGACTTTTGATTCCACTTTGGCTGCCTTGCACCATATTGTCCTCTCTTGCTATATCTTACACTTTATGCCCTTGTGCAGATCTTCTCTCTAAACAATAGTCATGATAGTTTGAATGAGTTGAGTAAACTACACTGTTGTAATCTTGTCAGTCTGTACTGTACTGTCCCTGGAAGACACTCCACATAGTTCACCTAGATCCAGTCCCCTTTGTACCACTGGTCAACTAATTATCAAACCTCTGATTAGTGAATGAGGTGTGCTGGTGGAGGAATACATGATATGAACTGGTTAGGGGGAGGACAGGTTTGAGAAGGGAAAGACTAAATGGACTTTTCAGACCAACATCCCATTGACAGCCCGTCTGGCCAAAACTTGAAACTGACTCTAACCTAAACACTAACAAATACCAAACCTTTAAAGGTAGTCTCATCATGGGTGTGATTCAGACTGTAGTTTCTCCCTGTGTGTCCAGTAAACCTCCTCTCATCATGGGTGTGATTCAGACTGTAGTGTCTCCCTGTGTGTCCAGTAAACCTCCTCTCATCATGGGGGTGATTCAGACTGTAGTTTCTCCCTGTGTGTCCAGTAAACCTCCTCTCATCATGGGTGTGATTCAGACTGTAGTTTCTCCCTGTGTGTCCAGTAAACCTCCTCTCATCGTGGGTGTGATTCAGACTGTAGTGTCTCCCTGTGTGTCCAGTAAACCTCCTCTCATCATGGGTGTGATTCAGACTGTAGTTTCTCCCTGTGTGTCCAGTAAACCTCCTCTCATCATGGGTGTGATTCAGACTGTAGTGTCTCCCTGTGTGTCCAGTAAACCTCCTCTCATCATGGGGGTGATTCAGACTGTAGTTTCTCCCTGTGTGTCCAGTAAACCTCCTCTCATCATGGGTGTGATTCAGACTGTAGTTTCTCCCTGTGTGTCCAGTAAACCTCCTCTCATCATGGGGGTGATTCAGACTGTAGTTTCTCCCTGTGTGTCCAGTAAACCTCCTCTCATCGTGGGTGTGATTCAGACTGTAGTGTCTCCCTGTGTGTCCAGTAAACCTCCTCTCATCATGGGTGTGATTCAGACTGTAGTTTCTCCCTGTGTGTCCAGTAAACCTCCTCTCATCATGGGTGTGATTCAGACTGTAGTTTCTCCCTGTGTGTCCAGTAAACCTCCTCTCATCATGGGTGTGATTCAGACTGTAGTTTCTCCCTGTGTGTCCAGTAAACCTCCTCTCATCGTGGGTGTGATTCAGACTGTAGTTTCTCCCTGTGTGTCCAGTAAACCTCCTCTCATCATGGGTGTGATTCAGACTGTAGTTTCTCCCTGTGTGTCCAGTAAACCTCCTCTCATCATGGGGGTGATTCAGACTGTAGTGTCTCCCTGTGTGTCCAGTAAACCTCCTCTCATCATGGGTGTGATTCAGACTGTAGTTTCTCCCTGTGTGTCCAGTAAACCTCCTCTCATCATGGGTGTGATTCAGACTGTAGTTTCTCCCTGTGTGTCCAGTAAACCTCCTCTCATCATGGGGGTGATTCAGACTGTAGTTTCTCCCTGTGTGTCCAGTATACCTCCTCTCATCATGGGTGTGATTCAGACTGTAGTTTCTCCCTGTGTGTCCAGTAAACCTCCTCTCATCATGGGTGTGATTCAGACTGTAGTTTCTCCCTGTGTGTCCAGTAAACCTCCTCTCATCATGGGGGTGATTCAGACTGTAGTTTCTCCCTGTGTGTCCAGTATACCTCCTCTCATCATGGGTGTGATTCAGACTGTAGTTTCTCCCTGTGTGTCCAGTAAACCTCCTCTCATCATGGCTGATTCAGACTGTAGTTTCTCCCTGTGTGTCCAGTAAACCTCCTCTCATCATGGCTGATTCAGACTGTAGTTTCTCCCTGTGTGTCCAGTAAACCTCCTCTCATCATGGGTGTGATTCAGACTGTAGTTTCTCCCTGTGTGTCCAGTAAACCTCCTCTCATCATGGGTGTGATTCAGACTGTAGTTTCTCCCTGTGTGTCCAGTAAACCTCCTCTCATCATGGGTGTGATTCAGACTGTAGTTTCTCCCTGTGTGTCCAGTAAACCTCCTCTCATCATGGGTGTGATTCAGACTGTAGTTTCTCCCTGTGTGTCCAGTAAACCTCCTCTCATCATGGGTGTGATTCAGACTGTAGTTTCTCCCTGTGTGTCCAGTAAACCTCCTCTCATCATGGCTGATTCAGACTGTAGTTTCTCCCTGTGTGTCCAGTAAACCTCCTCTCATCATGGGTGTGATTCAGACTGTAGTGTCTCCCTGTGTGTCCAGTAAACCTCCTCTCATCATGGGTGTGATTCAGACTGTAGTGTCTCCCTGTGTGTCCAGTAAACCTCCTCTCATCATGGGTGTGATTCAGACTGTAGTGTCTCCCTGTGTGTCCAGTAAACCTCCTCTCATCATGGGTGTGATTCAGACTGTAGTTTCTCCCTGTGTGTCCAGTAAACCTCCTCTCATCATGGGTGTGATTCAGACTGTAGTGTCTCCCTGTGTGTCCAGTAAACCTCCTCTCATCATGGGTGTGATTCAGACTGTAGTTTCTCCCTGTGTGTCCAGTATACCTCCTCTCATCATGGGGGTGATTCAGACTGTAGTTTCTCCCTGTGTGTCCAGTAAACCTCCTCTCATCATGGGTGTGATTCAGACTGTAGTTTCTCCCTGTGTGTCCAGTAAACCTCCTCTCATCGTGGGTGTGATTCAGACTGTAGTTTCTCCCTGTGTGTCCAGTAAACCTCCTCTCATCATGGCTGATTCAGACTGTAGTTTCTCCCTGTGTGTCCAGTAAACCTCCTCTCATCGTGGGTGTGATTCAGACTGTAGTTTCTCCCTGTGTGTCCAGTAAACCTCCTCTCATCATGGGTGTGATTCAGACTGTAGTTTCTCCCTGTGTGTCCAGTAAACCTCCTCTCATCGTGGGTGTGATTCAGACTGTAGTTTCTCCCTGTGTGTCCAGTAAACCTCCTCTCATCATGGGTGTGATTCAGACTGTAGTTTCTCCCTGTGTGTCCAGTAAACCTCCTCTCATCATGGGTGTGATTCAGACTGTAGTTTCTCCCTGTGTGTCCAGTAAACCTCCTCTCATCGTGGGTGTGATTCAGACTGTAGTGTCTCCCTGTGTGTCCAGTAAACCTCCTCTCATCATGGGTGTGATTCAGACTGTAGTTTCTCCCTGTGTGTCCAGTAAACCTCCTCTCATCATGGGTGTGATTCAGACTGTAGTTTCTCCCTGTGTGTCCAGTAAACCTCCTCTCATCATGGGTGTGATTCAGACTGTAGTTTCTCCCTGTGTGTCCAGTAAACCTCCTCTCATCATGGGTGTGATTCAGACTGTAGTTTCTCCCTGTGTGTCCAGTAAACCTCCTCTCATCATGGGTGTGATTCAGACTGTAGTTTCTCCCTGTGTGTCCAGTAAACCTCCTCTCATCATGGCTGATTCAGACTGTAGTTTCTCCCTGTGTGTCCAGTAAACCTCCTCTCATCATGGGTGTGATTCAGACTGTAGTGTCTCCCTGTGTGTCCAGTAAACCTCCTCTCATCATGGGTGTGATTCAGACTGTAGTGTCTCCCTGTGTGTCCAGTAAACCTCCTCTCATCATGGGTGTGATTCAGACTGTAGTGTCTCCCTGTGTGTCCAGTAAACCTCCTCTCATCATGGGTGTGATTCAGACTGTAGTGTCTCCCTGTGTGTCCAGTAAACCTCCTCTCATCATGGGTGTGATTCAGACTGTAGTGTCTCCCTGTGTGTCCAGTAAACCTCCTCTCATCATGGGTGTGATTCAGACTGTAGTTTCTCCCTGTGTGTCCAGTATACCTCCTCTCATCATGGGGGTGATTCAGACTGTAGTTTCTCCCTGTGTGTCCAGTAAACCTCCTCTCATCATGGGTGTGATTCAGACTGTAGTGTCTCCCTGTGTGTCCAGTAAACCTCCTCTCATCATGGGTGTGATTCAGACTGTAGTTTCTCCCTGTGTGTCCAGTATACCTCCTCTCATCATGGGGGTGATTCAGACTGTAGTTTCTCCCTGTGTGTCCAGTAAACCTCCTCTCATCATGGGGGTGATTCAGACTGTAGTTTCTCCCTGTGTGTCCAGTAAACCTCCTCTCATCATGGGTGTGATTCAGACTGTAGTTTCTCCCTGTGTGTCCAGTAAACCTCCTCTCATCATGGGGGTGATTCAGACTGTAGTTTCTCCCTGTGTGTCCAGTAAACCTCCTCTCATCATGGCTGATTCAGACTGTAGTTTCTCCCTGTGTGTCCAGTATACCTCCTCTCATCATGGGTGTGATTCAGACTGTAGTTTCTCCCTGTGTGTCCAGTAAACCTCCTCTCATCATGGGTGTGATTCAGACTGTAGTTTCTCCCTGTGTGTCCAGTAAACCTCCTCTCATCATGGCTGATTCAGACTGTAGTTTCTCCCTGTGTGTCCAGTAAACCTCCTTTCATCATGGGTGTGATTCAGACTGTAGTTTCTCCCTGTGTGTCCAGTAAACCTCCTCTCATCATGGGTGTGATTCAGACTGTAGTTTCTCCCTGTGTGTCCAGTAAACCTCCTCTCATCATGGGGGTGATTCAGACTGTAGTTTCTCCCTGTGTGTCCAGTAAACCTCCTCTCATCATGGGGGTGATTCAGACTGTAGTTTCTCCCTGTGTGTCCAGTAAACCTCCTCTCATCATGGGGGTGATTCAGACTGTAGTTTCTCCCTGTGTGTCCAGTAAACCTCCTCTCATCATGGGGGTGATTCAGACTGTAGTTTCTCCCTGTGTGTCCAGTAAACCTCCTCTCATCATGGGGGTGATTCAGACTGTAGTTTCTCCCTGTGTGTCCAGTAAACCTCCTCTCATCATGGGGGTGATTCAGACTGTAGTTTCTCCCTGTGTGTCCAGTAAACCTCCTCTCATCATGGGTGTGATTCAGACTGTAGTTTCTCCCTGTGTGTCCAGTAAACCTCCTCTCATCATGGGTGTGATTCAGACTGTAGTTTCTCCCTGTGTGTCCAGTAAACCTCCTCTCATCGTGGGTGTGATTCAGACTGTAGTGTCTCCCTGTGTGTCCAGTAAACCTCCTCTCATCATGGGTGTGATTCAGACTGTAGTTTCTCCCTGTGTGTCCAGTAAACCTCCTCTCATCGTGGGTGTGATTCAGACTGTAGTGTCTCCCTGTGTGTCCAGTAAACCTCCTCTCATCATGGGTGTGATTCAGACTGTAGTGTCTCCCTGTGTGTCCAGTAAACCTCCTCTCATCATGGGTGTGATTCAGACTGTAGTTTCTCCCTGTGTGTCCAGTAAACCTCCTCTCATTATGGATGTGATTCAGACTGTAGTTTCTCCCTGTGTGTCCAGTAAACCTCCTCTCATCATGGGTGTGATTCAGACTGTAGTTTCTCCCTGTGTGTCCAGTAAACCTCCTCTCATCATGGGTGTGATTCAGACTGTAGTTTCTCCCTGTGTGTCCAGTAAACCTCCTCTCATCATGGGTGTGATTCAGACTGTAGTTTCTCCCTGTGTGTCCAGTAAACCTCCTCTCATCATGGGTGTGATTCAGACTGTAGTTTCTCCCTGTGTGTCCAGTAAACCTCCTCTCATCATGGGTGTGATTCAGACTGTAGTTTCTCCCTGTGTGTCCAGTAAACCTCCTCTCATCATGGGGGTGATTCAGACTGTAGTTTCTCCCTGTGTGTCCAGTAAACCTCCTCTCATCATGAGTGTGATTCAGACTGTAGTTTCTCCCTGTGTGTCCAGTAAACCTCCTCTCATCATGGGGGTGATTCAGACTGTAGTTTCTCCCTGTGTGTCCAGTAAACCTCCTCTCATCATGGGTATGATTCAGACTGTAGTTTCTCCCTGTGTGTCCAGTAAACCTCCTCTCATCATGGCTGATTCAGACTGTAGTTTCTCCCTGTGTGTCCAGTATACCTCCTCTCATCATGGGTGTGATTCAGACTGTAGTTTCTCCCTGTGTGTCCAGTAAACCTCCTCTCATCATGGGTGTGATTCAGACTGTAGTTTCTCCCTGTGTGTCCAGTAAACCTCCTCTCATCATGGCTGATTCAGACTGTAGTTTCTCCCTGTGTGTCCAGTAAACCTCCTTTCATCATGGGTGTGATTCAGACTGTAGTTTCTCCCTGTGTGTCCAGTAAACCTCCTCTCATCATGGGTGTGATTCAGACTGTAGTTTCTCCCTGTGTGTCCAGTAAACCTCCTCTCATCATGGGGGTGATTCAGACTGTAGTTTCTCCCTGTGTGTCCAGTAAACCTCCTCTCATCATGGGGGTGATTCAGACTGTAGTTTCTCCCTGTGTGTCCAGTAAACCTCCTCTCATCATGGGGGTGATTCAGACTGTAGTTTCTCCCTGTGTGTCCAGTAAACCTCCTCTCATCATGGGGGTGATTCAGACTGTAGTTTCTCCCTGTGTGTCCAGTAAACCTCCTCTCATCATGGGGGTGATTCAGACTGTAGTTTCTCCCTGTGTGTCCAGTAAACCTCCTCTCATCATGGGGGTGATTCAGACTGTAGTTTCTCCCTGTGTGTCCAGTAAACCTCCTCTCATCATGGGTGTGATTCAGACTGTAGTTTCTCCCTGTGTGTCCAGTAAACCTCCTCTCATCATGGGTGTGATTCAGACTGTAGTTTCTCCCTGTGTGTCCAGTAAACCTCCTCTCATCGTGGGTGTGATTCAGACTGTAGTGTCTCCCTGTGTGTCCAGTAAACCTCCTCTCATCATGGGTGTGATTCAGACTGTAGTTTCTCCCTGTGTGTCCAGTAAACCTCCTCTCATCGTGGGTGTGATTCAGACTGTAGTGTCTCCCTGTGTGTCCAGTAAACCTCCTCTCATCATGGGTGTGATTCAGACTGTAGTGTCTCCCTGTGTGTCCAGTAAACCTCCTCTCATCATGGGTGTGATTCAGACTGTAGTTTCTCCCTGTGTGTCCAGTAAACCTCCTCTCATTATGGATGTGATTCAGACTGTAGTTTCTCCCTGTGTGTCCAGTAAACCTCCTCTCATCATGGGTGTGATTCAGACTGTAGTTTCTCCCTGTGTGTCCAGTAAACCTCCTCTCATCATGGGTGTGATTCAGACTGTAGTTTCTCCCTGTGTGTCCAGTAAACCTCCTCTCATCATGGGTGTGATTCAGACTGTAGTTTCTCCCTGTGTGTCCAGTAAACCTCCTCTCATCATGGGTGTGATTCAGACTGTAGTTTCTCCCTGTGTGTCCAGTAAACCTCCTCTCATCATGGGTGTGATTCAGACTGTAGTTTCTCCCTGTGTGTCCAGTAAACCTCCTCTCATCATGGGGGTGATTCAGACTGTAGTTTCTCCCTGTGTGTCCAGTAAACCTCCTCTCATCATGAGTGTGATTCAGACTGTAGTTTCTCCCTGTGTGTCCAGTAAACCTCCTCTCATCATGGGGGTGATTCAGACTGTAGTTTCTCCCTGTGTGTCCAGTAAACCTCCTCTCATCATGGGTATGATTCAGACTGTAGTTTCTCCCTGTGTGTCCAGTAAACCTCCTCTCATCATGGGTGTGATTCAGACTGTAGTTTCTCCCTGTGTGTCCAGTAAACCTCCTCTCATCATGGGTGTGATTCAGACTGTAGTTTCTCCCTGTGTGTCCAGTAAACCTCCTCTCATCATGGGTATGATTCAGACTGTAGTTTCTCCCTGTGTGTCCAGTAAACCTCCTCTCATCATGGGGGTGATTCAGACTGTAGTTTCTCCCTGTGTGTCCAGTAAACCTCCTCTCATCGTGGGTGTGATTCAGACTGTAGTTTCTCCCTGTGTGTCCAGTAAACCTCCTCTCATCATGGGTGTGATTCAGACTGTAGTTTCTCCCTGTGTGTCCAGTAAACCTCCTCTCATCATGGGTGTGATTCAGACTGTAGTTTCTCCCTGTGTGTCCAGTAAACCTCCTCTCATCATGGGGGTGATTCAGACTGTAGTTTCTCCCTGTGTGTCCAGTAAACCTCCTCTCATCATGGCTGATTCAGACTGTAGTTTCTCCCTGTGTGTCCAGTAAACCTCCTCTCATCATGGGTGTGATTCAGACTGAAGCTGGAAAGGCCAGATCACCAGAAAAAGTCATAAAAGGTCAAATATCAGAATTACATTAAAAATAATAATGTTGACGTAAAGACCCCTGACTACTAATATCAACACTTACATTTTGGTTTGGAGAAATCGTTTAAGGAATATTGACTTGTGCCTTGTAATTCCGTTACCAAAAACCTACATAACTTTCAGATATTTTCACATTTGGATTTGTGAGGAGGGAGGATAATGAAAGTTCACAGAAGTAACAAGTAATGTTGGAGCTAACAATTAGTTCTTGTGATTTTTCTGATATATATTTTGTTTGTGAATTATTAAGTGATTAAAACTCGTAATTTCATTACTAGCCACTGTAGGTCTATACTGCTCCTACATGGTGTAACAATACATCATGTAGATGTATATAATGAACAGACTAGGTCTATACTGCTCCTACATGGTGTAACAATACATCATGTAGATGTATATTATGAACAGACTAGGTCTATACTGCTCCTACATGGTGTAACAATACATCATGTAGATGTATATAGTGAACAGACTAGGTCCATACTGCTCCTACATGGTGTAACAACACATCATATAGATGTATATAGTGAACAGACTAGGTCCATACTGCTCCTACATGGTGTAACAACACATCATATAGATGTATATAGTGAACAGACTAGGTCCATACTGCTCCTACATGGTGTAACAATACATCATCTAGATGTATATAGTGAACAGACTAGGTCCATACTGCTCCTACGTGGTGTAACAACACATCATATAGATGTATATAATGAACAGACTAGGTCTATACTGCTCCTACATGGTGTAACATTACATCATGTAGATGTATATAATGAACAGACTAGGTCTATACTGCTCCTACATGGTGTAACAATACATCATGTAGATGTATATAATGAACAGACTAGGTCTATACTGCTGCTACATTTTTGTATTATTATGTGTTATTTATTTCCCCTTTATTTAACCAAGTCGGCCAGTTGAGAACAAGTTCTCATTTACAACTGCGACCTGGCCAAGATAAAACAAAGCAGTTCGACACATACAACAACACAGAGTTACACATGGAGTAAAACAAACATACAGTCAATAATACAGTAGAAAAATAAGTCTATATACAATGTGAGCAAGTGAGGTGAGATAAGGGAGGTGAAGGCAAAAAAAAGGCCATGGTGGCGAAGTAAATACAATATAGCAAGTAAAACACTGGAATGGTAGATTTGCAGTGGTAGAATGTGCAAAGTAGAGATAGAAATAATGGGGTGCAAAGGAGCTAAATAAATAAATACAGTAGGGAAAGAGGTAGTTGTTTGGACAAAATTATAGATGGGCTATATATGTTAATGTTAAATGTTAAATGTAATAGCTAGTTGGCTAAATAGCTAACGTTAGCTGGTTGGCTACGCTGGTTAGGCTAATAGCTAGTTGGCTAAATAGCTCATGTTAGCTGGTTGGCTACGCTGGTTAGGCTAAAAGCTAGTTGGCTAAATAGCTTAATATTGCGGAAAGAATGTTGCTTCCAATGTAATTGTCTGCATCATTTCCAATCCCCCATATTTTTTTGGGTAAATATATATATCCATTCACGTATGCATACATATACACATATATACATACACATACCTACATAGACATACATACTTTTTTTAAGGAGTATACCTTTATTATTATTCCCCGCAAACCCTACCACCGATCCCCCAATTGGAGTAAACTGATAAACATTTCTGTTTTTACCTTCAATTTATACATCTTATACACATTTTACAGACACAGTCTACTTTATAATAGTTCTCTCTTGTTTGTTCTTAGTCCTTCCTCTATTTCTGTTGTCCATCCAGTTTGATTTCCACTTGTAACTGTGCTATTTCACAATAGCTCCGCACCTATACACAGATCCCGTATGCCCTACATTGTTTATCTTGTTATTAGTCCCACCCTTCAGCTCCACTCAACCTTTCCCATCTATCTTCCAAAATCATCCATTTCGGATTTTTATTTGCCATATATTTTTCAACTGTGCTGTGATGCTTCACAAAAGATTTGAATCGTCCTATTCTCATAGCTTCCACGGATTGTAAATTAAAAATAAACATTTTTGCTAAAATAATTATTATATTATTGATTGATTGACTATGGCTTTTCAAATCCCCCAGTATTGCTATCTGTAGCGTTAGTTCTACGCAAATGTTGCAATTCTTCAACCATTCCTGGACCTGTGACCAAAAACGAGCTACATGCGGACAATACCAAAATAAATGGTCTAATGACTCTGCCTCCTCACAGCAGAATCTACAGAGCTGGGAAGATTGTATCCCCCATATATATAACATTCTATTAGTTGCAAGAATTTTGTACAATAATTTAAATTGAAAAATTCGAAGTTTTGAATCCGGCGTTGTTTTGCGTATCAATTCATAAACCATGTGCCATGGAATGGGTACATCGAAAATCTCTTCCCAACTATTTTGCAATTTATATGGCACAGCTGTAAGTTTTTTGGTCCTTAAATGAAATTGGTATATGTTTTTATTTATCACACTTTTCTTTAACCATTTATGTTCTTTAATATAAGGCCGACATACAAGTTCCTTACTTTTATCCCCTTCCACCTGCCTCTTCCATTTTTGTGGTAATGCCGCAATTAATTGGTTGTAATTTTGGGTAGAGCAGACATTTCCATATGTCTGTGTTAGCTGCATGTGTGACATTACTCCACCAGTCCTATTTATGATATCATTCACAAAAATTATACCTTTTTTAAACATTTCTTCGATAAATACAGTTTTTTTATCAATTACTATATTTGAATTTAACCACAAGATTTGTTGTACTATTTGTTCCGTCCTTTCAGGTGGATTAAGCTGAAATTGCAACCAACTTTCTAAGGCTTGTTTAAAAAATAAAGATATTTTGGAAATTATTTCCTTTTCAAGCAACCGAAAGTGAGCAGGTGTAATCTGAATAAAGGGAAAAAGGTCCTTCTTGAACATAGGATGAGACATTCGTACCAATCTACTAGAGAACCAGTTTGGATTTAAGTATAACTTTTGTATGACTGATGCCTTTAGTGAGAGGTCTAATGCTTTAATATTTAATAATTTCTGCCCTCCGAATTCATATTCGTTATATAAATAGGCCCTTTTAATTTTATCTGGCTTGCCGTTCCAAATAAAATTGAATATTTTTTGTTCATATAATTTAAAAAGCAGGTCACTAGGTGTAGGCAAAACCATAAGCAAATAGGTAAACTGTGATATGATTAAAGAGTTAATCAGGGTGATTTTCCCACAAATAGACAGGTATTTTCCTTTCCATGGTAGCAAGATCTTATCTATTTTTGCTAACTTTCTATAAAAATTTATTGGAGTGAGATCATTTCTTTCTTTTGGGATTTGTATACCGAGTATGTCCACATCACCGTCAGACCATTTAATTGGTAAACTACATGGCAATGTAAAATGTGTATTTTTTTGTGATCCAATACGTAATATAGTACATTTATCATAATTTGGTTTTAATCCAGAGAGGATAGCAAATGTATCTAGATCCTCTAAGAGGCCGTGGAGAGATTCTAGTTGTGGTTTTAAAAGAAAACATGAATCATCAGCGTACAATGACACCTTAGTTTTTAGGCCCTGGATTTCTAATCCCTTAATATTAATGTTTGATCTAATTTTAACAGCTAACATTTCGATGGCAATAATAAATAGATATGCCGATAGTGGACAACCTTGTTTTACTCCTCTAGATAGTTTAAAACTTTCTGAGATGTAGCCATTATTTACTATTTTACACCTAGGGTTACTATACATAATTTTTACCCATTTTATAAGAGATTCCCCAAAATTGAAATATTCTAGGCATTTATATATAAACTCCAGTCGTACTTTATCAAAAGCCTTTTCAAAATCAGCTATGAAAACCAGGCCTGGTGTCCCCGATATTTCATAGTGTTCCATTGTTTCCAGTACTTGCCTTATATTATCTCCAATGTATCGTCCATGTAAAAAACCTGTCTGATTAGGATGAATAATATCTGACAAAACTTTTTTTATTCTATGCGCCAAGCATTTTGCTAGGATTTTTGCATCACAACACTGAAGTGTAAGAGGTCTCCAATTTTTTAAATGGACTGGATCTTTATATATACCACTTGGGTCCTGTTTCAGTAATAATGATATCACACCTTCTTGTTGCGTGTCTGATAATATATCATTTATATAGGAGTGGTTAAAACAAGCTAATAATGGTCCTTTGAGTATATCAAAAAAATGTTTGTATACTTCCACTGGTATGCCATCCAGTCCTGGAGTTTTCCCATCCTTAAAGGCCCCAATTGCATCAAGTAGTTCCTCCTCTGTAATTAGGCCTTCACATGAGTCTTTCTGTACAGATGTTAATTTTACATTATTATTAGGGAAAAAATCCATACAATTAGTTTCAGTTAGTGGAGATGGAGGAGCCTGAAACGAAAATATATTCTTAAAGTACTTTACTTCCTCTTTCAAAATATAATTTGGTGAATCATGCATGACTCCATCATTTGTAACAAGTTTTAATACGTTTTTTTTGGTAGCATTTCTATATTGACGATTGAAAAAGAATTTGGTGCATTTTTCCCCATATTCCATCCAGTTCGCTTTATTTTTGTAATATATTACACTGAATCTTTCTTGAATAAGTTCCTCCATTTCTTTTTGTTTTTTCTCTAACTTATTCTGTGCCTCTATGGTACCGTTTTTATTGTTATCTAACTGTACTGTTAGTCCTTCAATTTCCTTTGTTAATATGGACTCTTTTGATCGAAATTGCTTTTGTTTTATAGATGAGTACTGAATTGCATGGCCTCTAAAGGCACACTTAAAAGTGTCCCATACAATATGGGGATCTGCTGTACCTATGTTATGTCTAAAAAAGTCAGTTATAAATTCTTCTGTCCTAGTTCTAAACAATTTATCATCTAGTAGGCTTTGATTAAATTTCCAATATCCTCGCCCACGTGGAAATTCTGTAAGAGTAATATATATGCCAATTATGTGATGGTCCGACCGCATTCTGTCCCCTATCAAACACTTTTTAACTTTTGGTGCCAGAGAGAATGATATAAGAAAGTAGTCAAGGCGACTAGCTTGATTAAGCCTCCGCCATGTATATCTCACTAGGTCAGGGTATTTAAGTCTCCATATATCCACTAATTCCAATACATCCATGACATTCCTGATTTCCTTAAGTGCCTGAGGGTGATAGTTTGTAGTGTGATTTCCTTTCCGGTCCATAGAGGTATTTAAGACCGTATTAAAATCTCCCACTATAATAATAGAGTCTAGTGTTGCTTGTAGAGTTGATACATTCTTATATATATTGTCAAAGAAGCTTGGATCATCATTATTCGGACCGTATAGGTTAATAAGCCATATATGTTTATTGTCCAATAACATATTTAAAATAATCCATCTACCTTGAGGATCTGTTTGGACAAGTTGCACATTTGGATCAAAGTTATTATTAATTAAAACCATCACCCCTTTTGAATTTCTTTGCCCATGGGAGAAATATATTTTGCCCCCCCAGTTCTTTTTCCACAAAACTTCATCTAAAACTGTCGAATGGGTTTCCTGTAAACAATAGATATTATAATCCTTCTCTTTTAGCCAGGTAAATACTGATCGTCTTTTCTTATTATCTGCTAAGCCATTACAATTGTAACTGGCTATACTTATTTCACCACTTACCATAATGAGACACACCTTTCAATTATTTTTATCAAAATATGTTTGTAAACGTCCTATTAAAAAGTAACATAATGATTGCGTGTCTATATAGTTGTACCATGACATTTGCATCTCCACTAAGCAAACCTCCAATTGGTCCCCACTATTCCACCCGCCAAAAGCCCCCATCTCGAGTTGGGTTGTCATCCCAATGCCCGGCAGACCACCCCCGACCCCCCGCATCGCACAGCCCCGAACCGACTGGGATCCATCCTTCGAAAAGTGCACACAGCACCATCCACCGAACCGAAGCAGATCCATTGCCAAATGCATTTCCATCGCCCTCACCTCGATTTTTATTACATATTGCTGTGAATCATCCTCTATAGTCCCTAACATCTTTTACTTCTTCCTTCGCAACAGTTGTGGGATACACACATACACCCACACACATTCAGCCCTTACCCCCACACAACCATAAGCTCACCCTCTCAACAATTGCACCATCCCAGAGCCCAACTCAAGATGGGTCATGATTTACAAATGTACTTGCAGTTGCAGCTGCATGAGAAGGCCTGCAAGACCGCGCAAAAAATGAGCATAAATGTAGAGATTTATTTACCATTGTCACATCCTAGATGATGGAGGTCAAATGTACACCTTCTTCCTGAAACACCCACAATACGGTCATCCATTTTGACCATGTTCCCAAGCATCTCCATGCAGTCCGATTGGTTTCGTGCCACCAGGGCCACAATAATATACCCCCTCTCTGAATGTCCGAGTGTGACCCCCTCCCCATGGGTTACTGCAGCTAGTGTTGCCAGCACTGCCACTGCCTGGGTGGGGGCACCCCACCGGAATCCCCACCGGCTAGGTACAAGGTCGTCAAGGTTCTCATTAGCAGCTTTGAGAATTTCCTTGTTTATTATGCTCTCCCTTTAGGGGGCTTTGGCTTTGCAGGACCAACCCTGCCAAGCAGGCTCAGAATCTTGAGGGGGCAGTGCTGCTCATGGTCCCTGTCCTCATTTTGGCTGCATACAGACCGTTTACAGCATGCACATAAAACAGTTAGGGACTTCTCCTTAGTATCTGGGCCACTCATGTGGGTGTCTAGGGTATAGGGCCATGGACCGTACCATTAAAATAGGATAATAAATAATTAGATATAATTTATTTTAAAAATGTAGTTCCCCATGATAGGACAATAAATAAATAAGACGTATAATTCATTATAAAAGTATATCCATCATTTGAACAACATTGAAAGCCCTCTCATACCCGGCCCACAGCAATACACTGGCTCTGGGATATGCAACTATTTCATTACTCACTCACTCAACTTTCCAAACATAACAAATAAAAATAAACACACACCACACCATCCACACATACTGTGCCTTCTGTTTACTTAGTTTTTATCTTCACTATGTAGAAATAGTGCTTGTGTTCAATTAGTTATATGTGAAGATTTATAGAAAAGCTATATTTTGTATTGTATTGTTACAATCAGTAACCGGGCTTGAATTGTGTTTATTTTCCTCATCTATGAGAACTTTGTAATTTTTAAAATAACCATGGAGTAATCTTTGTGTCTCTGAACAACTGGTTATCAATATATAGTTTATCCACGACAAGAGCTACTCGTTTCGCTTTTAATCTATTTTCTTTGAAAATTGGATACAGAACTTTGCGCCGTTCTGCAATTTCTTTCGGAAACTGATCATTCATGCCAATTTTGGTCCCAGCAAGTCTTTTACCCAGGCTTTTAACCATTATTTTATCTTTAAATGAAGCAAATTTGGCAACGATTGGGCGTTCGTACCTCTGCCCTCTCTGTCCGAGGCGGTGTACACGTTCAAGTTGAATCTTATCGATAACTTCGCGTGGAATCTGAAGCGCTGCAAAAAGGAACTCTCTAACTACAGATTCAGGAACCTCTCCTTCTTTCTCTTGGATACCTGTAAGTACCAAATTCTCTCTCATGGATCTAGTTTGTATGTCCAGTAAGCATTCTTTCAGAACGTTGTTCTCCTTTTTAAATTCATTCATTTCGGTTTCAATCTTATTGACCGTCACTTTTAGCGCGTGTGTTTCCTTCTCCAATGTCGCAGCTTTTTCATCACTCATCTCTAGGCTTGCCTTCAAGTCTTTTATATCTTTACTAACTAATTCAAGTATACCCAGTTTGTCATTTATTGATTTTAACAGATCGGTTTCGACCTTTACCATTGCTGGTGTTGAGAATATTAGATCATCCGTGTCGGTTGAGGAGTCACGTTTTCGTTTTTGATTCGGTTCCCCTGTCTTATTCTCCGTCATGTTTGGGTGTTGCTTGTTTTCGTAATATTTGTCGATAAATGTCTCTAGTCTTAGGATTTGTTTTGTGTTATTATCCAGATTGAAGGTTATCACCCACCAGATTATTTAGTGCTAATATTTTAGTCTAATTTAGCAGATATTTCGAATATTATGTTTTATCTTGAGGTGCTCTACATAACTTCGTTCAGTCCGCCATTACCTTTACGTCCACCCCCCCCAAAAAAAAAAAAAAAAAAAAAAAAAAAAAAAGTTGGCTAAATAGCTAACGTTAGCTGGTTGGCTACGCTGGTTAGGCTAATAGCTAGCTGGCTAAATAGCTAATGTTAGCTGGTTGGCTACGCTGGTTAGGCTAATAGCTAGTTGGCTAAATAGCTAACGTTAGCTGGCCGGCTAAGATTACTGCATATAGCTAACGTTAGCTGGCCGGCTAAGATAACTGCATATAGCTAACGTTAGCTGGCTGGCTAAGATAACTGCATATAGCTCATGTTAGCTGGCCGGCTAAGATAACTGCATATAGCTAATGTTAGCTGGCTGGCTAAGATAACTCCATATAGCTAACTTTAGCTGGCCGGCTAAGATACTTGCATATAGCTAATGTTAGCTGTCCGGCTAAGATAACTGCATATAGCTCATGTTAGCTGGCTGGTTAAGATAACAGCATATAGCTAACGTTAGCTGGCTGGCTAAGATAACTGCATATAGCTAATGTTGGCTGGCTAAGATAACTGCATATAGTTAACGTTAGCTAGCTGGCTAAGATAACTGCATTTAGCTAATGTTAGCTGGCCAGCTAAGATAACTGCATATAGCTAACGTTAGCTGGCTGGCTAAGATAACTGCATATAGCTAATGTTAGCTGGCCGGCTAAGATAACTGCATATAGCTAATGTTAGCTGGCTGGCTAAGATAACTGCATATAGCTAATAACTTGTGAACGCTGCGTGTAACACATCCGGTGTCAGGATAATTAAAAAGCAAGGTCTGCTAACTTTCTTTAATTTTGTTTAATTACCGCAAACAATGAATGGCAAATGCAATTTTCGTATATACGGGTTCGCTGTATCACCACGCAGGGTTAACAGGGAACTGGCAGGAAGTACGTAAACAGCTGTTCTTATACCGTGATGATGTAGTTCCAACGAGTCTGTTGGCCTATCACAGTAGAGGCTGGGCGCGGTTTAAACTTTGCCCCGCCTTTGCCGGCCCTTGGCACTTTCCTTTGTCCACATCTGGTTGCTGGGTAGATTAGATCCGTCTTGTGTCTGTCGATTCTACACTGAAACAGTTCCTAATATGGTATTGTCCTGTATTCTAACCTCCTGGTTGGCCTAGAGAGATGCACCCCTCCCCTCTCCAGACTGACCACAGACCACAGACTGAAACAGTTCCTAATATGGTATTGTCCTGTATTCTAACCTCCTGGTTGGCCTAGAGAGATGCACCCCTCCCCTCTCCAGACTGACCACAGACCACAGACTGAAACAGTTCCTAATATGGTATTGTCCTGTATTCTAACCTCCTGGTTGGCCTAGAGAGATGCACCCCTCCCCTCTCCAGCCTGAGCTATTTAAAAACACTTTTTCAACATTTCAAGATAGCAGTTAGTTTAGTTTGATGTAAATAAAGATAGCTGAGAAGTGGGACTGTGTCATTGTTTCTGACAAGATCTCTCATTGATCTCGGGTTCAGCCACCAGGGGGCACCAAACCTCTTTGAAAAGTTCATGTGAATAGTTACCACTTCTCAGGAGATGATAGACTTAGCCTTTCAAATGTTTTGTAATGATGGGATGGCTATTGAACAGAACTTTAAAACCTGGTTTTCTTGTATGTGCCAGTTCAGGAAATCACACATTTGACAATTATGCTCACTGAGTCTGTACATAGTCAAAGCTTTCCTTAAGTTTGGGTCAGTCACAGTGGTCAGGTATTCTGCCCTTTCTCCGCCTCTCTCCCTTTTCACTCCCTCTCTCCGCCTCTTTCCCTTTTCACTCCCCTCTCTCCGCCTCTCTCCCTTTTCACTCCCCTCTCTCCGCCTCTCTCCCTTTTCACTCCCTCTCTCCGCCTCTCTCCCTTTTCACTCCCTCTCTCCGCCTCTCTCCCTTTTCACTCCCTCTCTCCGCCTTTCTCCCTTTTCGCTCCCTCTCTCCGCCTCTCTCCCTTTTCACTCCCTCTCTCCGCCTCTCTCCATTTTCACTCCCCTTTCTCCGCCTCTCTCCCTTTTCACTCCCGTCTCTCCCTTTTCACTCCCCTCTCTCCGCCTCTCTCCCTTTTCACTCCCTCTCTCCGCCTCTCTCCCTTTTCACTCCCCTCTCTCCGCCTCTCTCCCTTTTCACTCCCCTCTCTCCGCCTCTCTCCCTTTTCACTCCCTCTTTCCGCCTCTCTCCCTTTTCACTCCCTCTCTCCGCCTCTCTCCCTTTTCACTTCCTCTCTCCGCCTCTCTCCCTTTTCACTCCCTCTCTCCGCCTCTCTCCCTTTTCACTCCCCTCTCTCCGCCTCTCTCCCTTTTCACTCCCCTCTCTCCCTTTTCACTCCCCTTTCTCCGCCTCTCTCCCTTTTCACTCCCTCTCTCCGCCTCTTTCCCTTTTCACTCCCCTCTCTCCGCCTCTCTCCCTTTTCACTCCCCTCTCTCCGCCTCTCTCCCTTTTCACTCCCCTCTCTCCGCCTCTCTCCCTTTTTACTCCCCTCTCTCCGCCTCTCTCCTTCTTTTTACTCCTTCTCTCCGCCTCTCTACCTTTTCACTCCCTCTCCCTCTCTAAGAACTTCCCATTTGAATCAATAAGGATTGCAGTTGTGGGTGACTATCTGGGTGGAGCAGACTGGGAGGCTGGTATTCTGACCTGGGCTGGAGCAGACTGGGAGGCTGGTATTCTGACCTGGGCTGGAGCAGACTAGGAGGCTGGTATTCTGACCTTGGCTGGAGCAGACTGGGAGACTGGTGTTCTGACCTTGGCTGGAGCAGACTGGGAGACTGGTATTCTGACCTGGGCTGGAGCAGACTGGGAGGCTGGTATTCTGACCTGGGCTGGAGCACACTGTGCTGGATCAGACTGGGAGACTGGTATTCTGACCTGTGCCGGAGCAGACTGAGAGGCTGGTATTCTGACCTGGGCTGGAGCAGACTGGTAGGCTGGTGCAGTGTCATCAGGCTGTGTGGTGGAGGCCATCCTGTTCTCGGGTTCTGCTTGTGTTATGCCAACCACCAGGTCATTATTACCACCAGGTCATTATAACCACCAGGTCATTATTACCACCAGGTCATTATAACCACCAGGTCATTAGAACCACCAGGTCATTAGAACCACCAGGTCATTAGAACCACCAGGTCATTAGAACCACCAGGTCATTAGAACCACCAGGTCATTATAACCACCAGGTCATTAGAACCACCAGGTCATTAGAACCACCAGGTCAGGGAGAAGAGCCTCACTCTGACCTCTGTCGAGTTGAAGTATCTGCTCTCCAGTTGAAATTTCAGCTCTGGTGCAGATGTGCCCATCTGCTCTCCAGGTGTAGACCCAGGGGGCCCGTTTAGAACCTTTTTAGGACATTTCGAGATGACAGATGTTTGTGTTTGGTCTATTAATGTACCTGTGAGTTGAAATTTTTATCATTTTTGCATTTTTGACAAAATTAGACTCCTTTAAAGTGCCAGTTTTTCGCTCAGGTAGGGTATCAGCCTGAGCTATTTAAAAACACGTTTTCAACATTTCAAGATAGTAGTTAGTTTAGTTTGATGTAAATAAAGATAGCTGAGAAGTGGGACTCTGTCATTGTTTCTGACAAGATCTCTCATTGATCTCGGGCTCAGCCACCAGGGGGCACCAAACCTCTTTGAAAAGTTCATGTGAATAGTTACCACTTCTCAGGAGATGATAGACTTAGCCTTTCAAATGTTTTGTAATGATGGGATGGCTATTGAACAGAACTTTAAAACCTGGTTTTCTTGTATGTACCAGTTCATGAAATCACACATTTGACATTTATGCTCACTGAGTCTGTACATAGTCAAAGCTTTCCTTATGTTTGGGTCAGTCACAGTGGTCAGGTATTCTGACCTTTCTCCGCCTCTCTCCCTTTTCACTCCCCTCTCTCCCTTTTCACTCCCTCTCTCCGCCTCTCTCCCTTTTCACTCCCTCTCTCCGCCTCTCTCCCTTTTCACTCCCTCTCTCCGCCTCTCTCCCTTTTCACTCCCTCTCTCCGCCTCTCTCCCTTTTCACTCCCCCTCTCCGCCTCTCTCCCTTTTCACTCCCTCCCTCTCCGCCTCTCTCTCTTTTCACTCCCTCTCTCTCCCTTTTCACTCCCTCTCTCTCCCTTTTCACTCTCTCTCTCCCTTTTCACTCCCTCTCTCCGCCTCTCTCCCTTTTCACTCCCTCTCTCCGCCTCTCTCCCTTTTCACTCCCTCTCTCCGCCTCTCTCTCTTTTCACTCCCTCTCTCCGCCTCTCTCCCTTTTCACTCCCCTCTTTCCGCCTCTCTCCCTTTTCACTCCCCTCTCTCCCTTTTCACTCCCCTCTCTCCGCCTCTCTCCCTTTCACTCCCCTCTCTCCGCCTCTCTCCCTTTTCACTCCCCTCTCTCCGCCTCTCTCCCTTTTCACTCCCCTCTCTCCCTTTTCACTCCCCTCTCTCCGCCTCTCTCCCTTTTCACTCCCTCTCTCCGCCTCTCTCCCTTTTCACTCCCTCTCTCCGCCTCTCTCCCTTTTCACTCCCCTCTCTCCGCCTCTCTCCCTTTTCACTCCCTCTTTCCGCCTCTCTCCCTTTTCACTCCCTCGCTCCGCCTCTCTCCCTTTTCACTCCCTCGCTCCGCCTCTCTCCCTTTTCACTCCCTCTCTCCGCCTCTCTCCCTTTTCACTCCCCTCTCTCCGCCTCTCTCCCTTTTCACTCCCCTCTCTCCCTTTTCACTCCCCTCTCTCCGCCTCTCTCCCTTTCACTCCCCTCTCTCCGCCTCTCTCCCTTTTCACTCCCCTCTCTCCGCCTCTCTCCCTTTTCACTCCCCTCTCTCCCTTTTCACTCCCCTCTCTCCGCCTCTCTCCCTTTTCACTCCCTCTCTCCGCCTCTCTCCCTTTTCACTCCCTCTCTCCGCCTCTCTCCCTTTTCACTCCCTCTCTCCGCCTCTCTCCCTTTTCACTCCCTCTCTCCGCCTCTCTCCCTTTTCACTCCCTCTCTCCGCCTCTCTCCCTTTTCACTCCCTCTCTCCCTTTTCACTCCCTCTCTCCGCCTCTCTCCCTTTTCACTCCCTCTCTCCGCCTCTCTCCCTTTTCACTCCCTCTCTCCGCCTCTCTCTCTTTTCACTCCCTCTCTCCGCCTCTCTCCCTTTTCACTCCCCTCTCTCCGCCTCTCTCCCTTTTCACTCCCCTCTCTCCCTTTTCACTCCCCTCTCTCCGCCTCTCTCCCTTTCACTCCCCTCTCTCCGCCTCTCTCCCTTTTCACTCCCCTCTCTCCGCCTCTCTCCCTTTTCACTCCCCTCTCTCCCTTTTCACTCCCCTCTCTCCGCCTCTCTCCCTTTTCACTCCCTCTCTCCGCCTCTCTCCCTTTTCACTCCCTCTCTCCGCCTCTCTCCCTTTTCACTCCCTCTCTCCGCCTCTCTCCCTTTTCACTCCCTCTCTCCGCCTCTCTCCCTTTTCACTCCCTCTCTCCGCCTCTCTCCCTTTTCACTCCCTCTCTCCGCCTCTCTCCCTTTTCACTCCCCTCTCTCCGCCTCTCTCCCTTTTCACTCCTCTCTCTCCCTTTTCACTCCCCTCTCTCCGCCTCTCTCCCTTTTCACTCCCTCTCTCCGCCTCTCTCCCTTTTCACTCCCTCTCTCCCCCTCTCTCCCTTTTCACTCCCTCTCTCCGCCTCTCTCCCTTTTCACTCCCTCTCTCCGCCCCTCTCTCTTTTCATTCCCTCAGGTATTCAGGTATTCTGCCACTGTGTACTCTCTGTTTAGGGCCAAATAGCATTCTAGTTTTCTCTGTTTTTTTGTTAATTCTTTCCAATGTGTCAAGTAATGATCTTTTTGTTTTCTCGTGATTTGGTTGGGTCTAATTGTGCTGTTGTCCAGGGGCTCTGTGGGGTGTGTTTATGTTTGTGAACAGAGCACAATGACCAGCTTGCTTAGGGGACTCTTCTCCAGGTTCATCTCTCTGTAGGTGATGGCTTTGTTAATGGCCCATACCCTCCCCATCACAAATCAGCCCTGCCATTGTTTGTATTCATACTGTTTTGTAAAGAATGGCTTCTTGTCTGTTAGGTTGTATTCCACTGGGAAAGTGATTACAGTTTTCTCAGTGACTTTGGTGCATTTCTTAGATCAAAAGTGCAATTCTTGATACTACTTGTACAAATTCCAAATCATCTAGTCACTTGTGCACATCATTAAAGCAATTTCTTATTCCTTTGAACAAATTGCAATTGATAATGTACAAGTGTCAGCTTTTTTCCACATTATCAATTGCTCACGTCATGTTGATCAAAATATAGTAGATGGTTCTCTGTTGAATAGTCTTACCCCTCAAAACATCTAGGCATTAGTTCCTTGCATAAGCCATTACATGCTAAATTGTTTAACTATTTGTCATAAACTGTCAACCTCTCTCCGCCTCTCTCCCTTTTCACTCCCCTCTCTCCCTTTTCACTCCCCTCTCTCCCCCTCTCTCCCTTTTCACTCCCTCTCTCCCTTTTCACTCCCTCTCTCCGCCTCTCTCCCTTTTCACTCCCTCTCTCCCTTTTCACTCCCTCTCTCCGCCTCTCTCCCTTTTCACTCCCTCTCTCCGCCTCTCTCCCTTTTCACTCCCTCTCTCCGCCTCTCTCCCTTTTCACTCCCTCTCTCCGCCTCTCTCCCTTTTCACTCCCTCTCTCCGCCTCTCTCCCTTTTCACTCCCTCTCTCCGCCTCTCTCCCTTTTCACTCCCTCTCTCCGCCTCTCTCCCTTTTCACTCCCTCTCTCCGCCTCTCTCCCTTTTCACTCCCTCTCTCCCTTTTCACTCCCTCTCTCCGCCTCTCTCCCTTTTCACTCCCTCTCTCCCTTTTCACTCCCTCTCTCCGCCTCTCTCCCTTTTCACTCCCTCTCACCGCCTCTCTCCCTTTTCACTCCCTCTCACCGCCTCTCTCCCTTTTCACTCCCTCTCTCCGCCTCTCTCCCTTTTCACTCCCTCTCTCCGCCTCTCTCCCTTTTCACTCCCTCTCTCCGCCTCTCTCCCTTTTCACTCCCTCTCTCCGACTCTCTCCCTTTTCACTCCCCCTCTCCGCCTCTCTCCCCTTTTCACTCCCTCTCTCTCCCTTTTCACTCCGCCTCTCTCCCTTTTCACTCCCTCTCTCCCTTTTCACTCCCTCTCTCCGCCTCTCTCCCTTTTCACTCCCTCTCTCCGCCTCTCTCCCTTTTCACTCCCTCTCTCCGCCTCTCTCCCTTTTCACTCCCTCTCTCCCTTTTCACTCCCTCTCTCCGCCTCTCTCCCTTTTCACTCCCTCTCTCCCTTTTCACTCCATCTCTCTGCCTCTCTCCCTTTTCACTCCCTCTCTCCGCCTCTCTCCCTTTTCACTCCCTCTCTCCGCCTCTCTCCCTTTTCACTCCCTCTCTCCGCCTCTCTCCCTTTTCACTCCCTCTCTCCGCCTCTCTCCCTTTTCACTCCCTCTCTCCGACTCTCTCCCTTTTCACTCCCCCTCTCCGCCTCTCTCCCCTTTTCACTCCCTCTCTCTCCCTTTTCACTCCGCCTCTCTCCCTTTTCACTCCCTCTCTCCCTTTTCACTCCCTCTCTCCGCCTCTCTCCCTTTTCACTCCCTCTCTCCGCCTCTCTCCCTTTTCACTCCCTCTCTCCGCCTCTCTCCCTTTTCACTCCCTCTCTCCGCCTCTCTCCCTTTTCACTCCCTCTCTCCGCCTCTCTCCCTTTTCACTCCCTCTCTCCGCCTCTCTCCCTTTTCACTCCCTCTCTCCGCCTCTCTCCCTTTTCACTCCCTCTCTCCGCCTCTCTCCCTTTTCACTCCCTCTCTCCGCCTCTCTCCCTTTTCACTCCCTCTCTCCCTTTTCACTCCCTCTCTCCGCCTCTCTCCCTTTTCACTCCCTCTCTCCGCCTCTCTCCCTTTTCACTCCCTCTCTCCGCCTCTCTCCCTTTTCACTCCCTCTCTCCGCCTCTCTCCCTTTTCACTCCCTCTCTCCGCCTCTCTCCCTTTTCACTCCCTCTCTCCGACTCTCTCCCTTTTCACTCCCCCTCTCCGCCTCTCTCCCCTTTTCACTCCCTCTCTCTCCCTTTTCACTCCGCCTCTCTCCCTTTTCACTCCCTCTCTCCCTTTTCACTCCCTCTCTCCGCCTCTCTCCCTTTTCACTCCCTCTCTCCGCCTCTCTCCCTTTTCACTCCCTCTCTCCGCCTCTCTCCCTTTTCACTCCCTCTCTCCGCCTCTCTCCCTTTTCACTCCCTCTCTCCGCCTCTCTCCCTTTTCACTCCCTCTCTCCGCCTCTCTCCCTTTTCACTCCGCCTCTCTCCCTTTTCACTCCCTCTCTCTCCCTTTTCACTCCCTCTCTCTCCCTTTTCACTCCCTCTCTCTCCCTTTTCACTCCGCCTCTCTCCCTTTTCACTCCCATCTCTCCGCCTCTCTCCCTTTTCACTCCCCTCTCTCCGCCTCTCTCCCTTTTCACTCCCTCTCTCCGCCTCTCTCCCTTTTCACTCCCTCTCTCCGCCTCTCTACCTTTTCACTCCCTCTCCCTCTCTAAGAACTTCCCATTTGAATCAATAAGGATTGCAGTTGTGGGTGACTATCTGGGTGGAGCAGACTGGGAGGCTGGTATTCTGACCTGGGCTGGAGCAGACTGGGAGACTGGTATTCTGACCTGGGCTGGAGCAGACTGGGAGACTGGTATTCTGACCTGTGCTGGAGCAGACTGGGAGGCTGGTATTCTGACCTGTGCTGGAGCAGACTGGGAGACTGGTATTCTGACCTGTGCTGGAGCAGACTGGGAGGCTGGTATTCTGACCTGTGCTGGAGCAGACTGGGAGGCTGGTATTCTGACCTCGGCTGGAGCAGACTGGGAGGCTGGTATTCTGACCTGTGCTGGAGCAGACTGGGTGGCTGGTATTCTGACCTGGGCTGGAGCAGACTGGGAGGCTGGTATTCTGACCTGGGCTGGAGCACACTGTGCTGGAGCAGACTGGGAGGCTGGTATTCTGACCTGGGCTGGAGCACACTGGGAGGCTGGTATTCTGACCTGGGCTGGAGCAGACTGGTAGGCTGGTGCAGTGTCATCAGGCTGTGTGGTGGAGGCCATCCTGTTCTCGGGTTCTGCTTGTGTTATGCCAACCACCAGGTCATTATTACCACCAGGTCATTATAACCACCAGGTCATTATTACCACCAGGTCATTATAACCACCAGGTCATTATAACCACCAGGTCATTATTACCACCAGGTCATTAGAACCACCAGGTCATTAGAACCACCAGGTCATTAGAACCACCAGGTCAGGGTATATGTGATCGCTTAGGGCCTCATGGCCACTAGTAGGGCATATGTGATCGCTTAGGGCCGCATGGCCACTAGTAGGGCATATGTGATCGCTTAGGGCCGCATGGCCACTAATAGGGCATATGTGATCGCTTAGGGCCTCATGGCCACTAGTAGGGCATATGTGATCGCTTAGGGCCGCATGGCCACTAGTAGGGCATATGTGATCGCTTAGGGCCGCATGGCCACTAGTAGGGCATATGTGATCGCTTAGGGCCGCATGGCCACTAGTAGGGCATATGTGATCGCTTAGGGCCGCATGGCCACTAGTAGGGCATATGTGATCGCTTAGGGCCGCATGGCCACTAGTAGGGCATATGTGATCGCTTAGGGCCGCATGGCCACTAGTAGGGCATATGTGATCGCTTAGGGCCGCATGGCCACTAGTAGGGCATATGTGATCGCTTAGGGCCGCATGGCCACTAGTAGGGCATATGTGATCGCTTAGGGCCGCATGGCCACTAGTAGGGCATATGTGATCGCTTAGGGCCGCATGGCCACTAGTAGGGCATATGTGATCGCTTAGGGCCGCATGGCCACTAGTAGGGCATATGTGATCGCTTAGGGCCGCATGGCCACTACTAGGGCATATGTGATCGCTTAGGGCCGCATGGCCACTAGTAGGGCATATGTGATCGCTTAGGGCCGCATGGCCACTAGTAGGGCATATGTGATCGCTTAGGGCCGCATGGCCACTAGTAGGGCATATGTGACCGCTTAGGGGCGCATGGCCACTAGTAGCCCCCGGATCCCCCCAAAACACGTTTTAGTGTGTGTTTTTTAGGAACTCTTTCTGGGTCTCTACTTAGTCTTGAGAGTTAGACTAGTAGATGACACAACTCTATCTGGGTCTCTACTTAGTCTTGAGAGTTAGACTAGTAGATGACACAACTCTATCTGGGTCTCTACTTAGTCTTGAGAGTTAGACTAGTAGATGACACAACTCTATCTGGGTCTCTACTTAGTCTTGAGAGTTAGACTAGTAGATGACACAATGTACCATTTAAACACGTGGTTGTTCCATCAGCAGTATGTTTCTTGTTATGCCAGTCAGTCACTCAATTAGCCATGTCGGCTAACATATTCTTTACACAGTAGTTTTATATTGAAACAATGATGCAACATGATGACTGGTGTGGAACTGATGTGTGTAGAGGAGACTAAAGAGGATGATGTCATAAGCAGAGGGAAAACAGGTCTTACCTATGTGGACGATCTTATAGCCCTCCTCAGCTTCTCTCTGATAGGTTCTCTCGATCTTCTTGAGGTTCCTCTTCTCCCACTTCTTATTTATCCAGCCCACAGCTCTCCTTCGGATACTTTTATCAGGTGGGAGAATGTCCTTCTTGTCTTCTTCCTTTTCCTCCTCCTCCTCTAAGTCACCCCTCTTGTAATTTTCAAGGAATTCCCTTCTTTCCTCTTCCACCATCTCCTCTCTTCTGTTTGCCTCTATTATCTCTCTCTCTCTGATTAAAGCTAAATGGCCTTTAACGGCTCTCTTTCTCTCCTCCTCTCTCTCTTCCTCTCTCTGCCTCTCCTCCTCTCTTAGTCTGAACATTTCTTTCTGTCTAGCAATTTCAATCTCTTGTTTTTTATCCTGCTCCTCTTGTTGTCTTGCCCTCTCCTGTTTTCTTTCCATCTCCAGCCGTCTTTCCTCCTTCTCCCTCCTGATTTGTTGTCCTATTTCTATGTGTTCTCGTTCCCCCTTCAACACTTCTAACCTTCTCTCTTTACGTCTATTGAAGACTTCCCGTGCTTTTGCTTTAACATTAACTACTACATGTTTCTTCATGCTTACTTCCTTTGCTCTCTCTTCTCTTTCCCTGTACTCTTCCTCTGCTTCCTTAATCACTTCATGCTTGTCTTCCATCTCTCTCTCCTGTTCTATCTCCAGTTCATTCTGTCCCTCAATTTCCCCCAAAATATTTTTCTGCCCCTCCTTTCTTCTTCCTGCTTCCTCCCTCTCTCTCATGATCATCTTTTCTTTCTCCATCTCTTTCTGTTGCCGATCTTTTAATTCCATCTCTCTCTGATTCTCATTGTCTTTCTCCCTTTCTTTCTCCTTCTCCGTTTGTTTTTGTCTCTCCTCTTGTTGTTGTCCTCTGTGTATCTCTTCTATCTCTCTCTGTGTATTGTTCTCCCTCTCTCTTTCCTCCTTCTCCATGTCAATTTGCTTCTGTTTACATCGTTCTTCTTCATTCTCTCTTTCAATCTCTCTCTGTCTCTCTTCTTCTCTTTCCATATTTTTCTGTCTCTTCTCCATTCTCTTCCTTTTGATCTCTCTCTGTTTCTCTTTTTCACTCCCTCTTTCTTCCTCTTCCATCTCTATGTGCTTCTGTTTGTGTCTCTCCTCTTCTTCTTCTCTCTCCATCTCCTTCTTCTTCTCATCTTCTTGTTGTCTCTGTTTTGGTATTTTCTCCATTCTCTTTCTTTCTATCTCTTTCTGTTTGTTGTTCTCACCCTCCATCTTCTCCTTCATGTCCATTTGGTTCTGTTTCCATTTATATTTGTCTGTTTCCATATTTTCTAATTCTATCAGCTGTTCCTTGATTTTCTTGAAGACTTCCTCCAATTCAGATGTCTTTTTGTCATTGATGAGGGCTGTCTCCATCTCCATCTCTCTCTCCACTCTATTTTTCATCTCCTCTTCACTTCGTCTCCAATCATTTTCTCTCTCTCTGTCTCTATCAAATGTTCTCTCTGGTTCAGTCTCGTCTTTCAATCTAATCTCTTCTTTCATTCTCGCAACCTCTCTGTCTAACACTAGTACATTTTGGTTAACCTGTTTCACTCTCTCATTCTGTCTTCTATACGCTTCTTTCGCTCTTTCAAATTTGATTTTGTATTGCATCTCTTTTGTTGTCATCTTTTTTCAGTCTCTCAACCTCTCTCTCTAACTCTTTCACCTGTTCGTTAACCAGTTTGACTTTCTCATTCTCTGCAATACGCATGTCTCTTTCTCTTTCAAATATGATTTCCTTTTCAGTCTCTTTCAATCTCTCAATCTCTCGTTCTAACACTTTTATCGTTTCTTCTGCCTGTTTCACTTTCTTCTTCATTTCTTGTCTTTCCAATTCTGCTTTTCTCTCCCTTTCCATCTCCCTTTCTTTCTCTTTTTCCCTCTCTCTTTCCCTCTCTCTTTCTGTCTCAATAGGTTTGTTGTTCCAGGCCAGTCTTGGTCGCTGATCCTCCATGACTTTCTGCCATAGCCTCAATCTCTCTATCTCTTGCTTAAATTTAAAAGGTTAAATTAGTGATAATCTATGACCAAGACATACTTTCAAAGCATTTGCAGAGAATGATACATAGAAATACAACTTAGACCTAGGTAATTGAATCAAACACTGAACAACATCAATAGCAGGGTCATTTTGATCAATTCATCTGGACAATTCATTGTCAATTAATGTATTGACATGGTTTGAAAAAATTATGAGACATTTTATGGAATCAATTATGTCCAAAATGTGTACAAATACAAACACACAACTAGCTTGCCCATTCAGTTAGGGGTTTGAGAAATTCCCGTTGCAATTTAATGTTGCCTCTGATGTTTCTGCTTGTAGAAATTACTCCTACAAATGATGTTTCACTAATGCAATTATTTACAACCTGCACAGATACAGTTGTCAACAACAACAACAGTAATGACGTTAATAAGGAAGTGGATATTCAACCGGCAGAAGAAAGGCGTAGGGGTTGAGATAAATGAAGGTTAGGTTTAGGACCTAGGGTTGGGTTATGGTAAAGGTTAGGTATAGTTTCAGTGAGGTTAAGGTAAGGGTTAACGTTTAGGAAAGGCATAAAAGTTAACATTGGGTTAGCATACTGCCGCCATTCATTTTCAGCCGGGTGAATATACACTGCCTTTTAATAATAACAATGACATGTCTTACGTGGGCCAGTTGTAGGTCCACCATCAGCAGCTCCAGCAGTTGTTTGAGTCTGTTGACTTCCTGCATTTTTCTCTGGTTCTCCCATTCTGTGGCTCTCTCTGCCTCTCTGCTTCTCTCTGTCTCGCTGCTTCTCTCTGCTTCTCTCTGCTTCTCTCTGTCTCTCTGCCTCCCTGTGGCTCTCTGCCTCCCTCAGTCTCAGGATCTCAGCCTTCCACTCTTTCATAATACCCCTTTCTACTCTTCTTCTCCTCCTTTCATCTTTCAAAAGGGCTCTGAGATGGTCTGTCTCAGACTGTAATTGTTCAATCATCTCGTCCTTCTCCGTTCCACCATTCCTCTTCTTCTTTTCCTCCTCCCAGAGGCACACTTGAAGTCTGTCCATCTCCTTCTTCTGATTTCAGATCGTTCGATCCTTCCCCCTCAACTCAAGCATGTGGGCTTCCTTCTCTGTACAGGTCTTCTTCTCTTCCCTCAGGAACTGAACCTCCATCTCTGCCTGCTTGTAGCTGGGTGCAAAGGAATGTCAACACATTATTTAGGAAGTGAACTCAGACAATTTACTACAATATTACAATAATAATGAAACTTCTGCTCAATTAAACTGCCTTTAATCACACAACTCACTCAACTGTGACTTACAGTACGTGAATGTGATGAGTTGACTGTCCATGATGGCCAGAGGTGGGTAATGTGTAGCTCTGGCCCAGGGCGTTAAGTACAGCTTGCAGACACTGAGCCTTCCTTCAGCAAGCCGCACATAATGCCCTGGACCAGAGCTAGGTTATGTGATGAATGACTTACAGACTGTTCCACATGATAGGAGGGGGTAAGAAGACAGTCCCAGTAGGAGACGGAGATCGTCCAGAAGAAGAAGAGGTGTCCATCTCCTCAGAGACTGCAGGAAAGGTCTACAAGTTTTATTTCTGGAAAATAAAGAGATGCCTTCGTTCAGCAACAATGTGTGTTTCTATGTTTCTGTCACTAGATGGCGCCATTGTACACAACATTTACTCACCAGGTCAGTGAATTCAGAAACAGCCTTCAGACTACAGTACTCAAGCTCTAGCCTACAACCCATCATGCATCAGCCCGACTAATATAATAATACCTCATCACAACTTCATAATCACAGTACACCTGGATTGTGTTCACAAAGTGTTTCAGGGTAGGAGTGCTGATCTCGGATCAGGTCCCCTCCTGTCCATCAAAACGTATTCAGTTTGATTTAAAAGACAAAACGGATTATTGATCAGCACTCCTTCTATGAGACTTTGTGAATATGAGCCTATGTGAAAGAACCTTTCTGGCATATGCTGGCTAGACAGTACACAGACAGACAGACAGATAAGTCAACAAGACAAACAGACAGAAGAGTAAATACAGATGGATTGATTGATAGCAACAGAAAAAAACAATTCCATAATTAATAATTGTATTTTATAAGGCTAGCTAGATAATGGCATAAAAAATATTTCAAATACATTTACGTTCACTTTCACATGTGTTATCTTACCATGACAGAATTATAGGTTAAGTAGGCTAGCGGATGGTTAATGTATTGTAAACTTTTGTAAATATTTGACTCACCTCAAATCACACTTGTCAAACAGCAGTTTTAGTGTGGAACCGAACAACATCTTCGGCATTAACTTTCTCTGTTCTGGAACTGTATTGTTGCGTCATTTGGAACGCTCGAGCGTCATAATCCGTTCACCGGCGCCTGCTTGATTGACAGCTAGGGGTTCTCCTGCGCATCAGTGTCCAAAAGTCGATATGGTTTAGCTACTCATTATTGATCAAGACACAAAATAATAACAGGACAGCCATAACTGTACAGACAAACATACAATCACAACAATTCCAATGAATTATAACCTCTTATTAGTTGGTCCCTGTGACAGTCAAATCCCAATAACCGCCTGCCTGTTGATTGTGGTGCTCTGTTTGGATTTGACCTCTCCGCTGTAGTAGTGATGGGCTTTCTGAGTCTATTCGGTGAGCCGGCACATTTGGCTCCGTTCAAGTAAAAGAGCGGGTTCATTTGGCTCATAAACGGATCTACCTTTAAAATGCTTAAAATAAATCTAGAACAATGAAAAAATTGCAAATATTCAATGTAAAAGCCAAAAGGTAGGCTACCATTAAGTCAGATCGTGAAATGCGGGTAAAAAATGAAGAATTCGTTTTTAAGCATGAAATAAATCCTCGTGGACCAGATTGACCCGCTCTCCACACTATTTATTGTTTCTGCAGTGAGGATTCACCCCCTTTAGATAATGATGTTGTAACTTATCTGTAGAAAAACGTTGTTCTGAGCTCAACAAGCACTAGTAGCAGTATGCAAATCAGAGAGACAGATGAATGGCTCTTTCACCGATGCAATGCGGCTCCAGACGTTCAACAAAAAGATCCGTTCAAAAAGATCCGTTCGTTCGTGAACGACACATCACCACGCTGTAGTTCTCCACCATTGCGTACCGTCAGCTGGAGGAGCGTTCGTCCAACTTCTCATCCAAGTAAATGGCAGCGGCGCATCATCCATCCGCTGAACTCCCAAGGGACTGCGAGGATAGTTTACGATGCAACAAGCGTTTGGGGAGTACATTCATTGAAACGCAATGAGTGTTTGTAAATTCTTGAGGGACTCTTGCTCCAGGGGAAATCTCAGCAGCGATGTCTCTGCTGTGCGTCAGAAGTAGGATATTTTTCTTCTTCGCTATGCTTATTATACTGTACACATATCTGTCACATTAATGACATTGCACTCAGGAAAGTTGTCTGTCGGCTATTGGGGAGATGCGCATAGCCCGTTGAGTTGTCACGTTCTAGTCCAAACATGACCTGGGATGTGAGAAGGGAGCTTTTCTATAACACATGTAGATGACATGGTGTCTTTATATGTGACCTGGGATGTGAGAAGGGAGCTTTTCTATAACACATGTAGATGACATGTTGTCTTTATATGTAGATTATATTTTGGTTTTATAGTTCATATTTGATTGATGATTAGGCCTATGACTTTTGATTCCACTTTGGCTGCCTTGCACCATATTGTCCTCTCTTGCTATATCTTACACTTTATGCCCTTGTGCAGATCTTCTCTCTAAACAATAGTCATGATAGTTTGAATGAGTTGAGTAAACTACACTGTTGTAATCTTGTCAGTCTGTACTGTACTGTCCCTGGAAGACACTCCACATAGTTCACCTAGATCCAGTCCCCTTTGTACCACTGGTCAACTAATTATCAAACCTCTGATTAGTGAATGAGGTGTGCTGGTGGAGGAATACATGATATGAACTGGTTAGGGGGAGGACAGGTTTGAGAAGGGAAAGACTAAATGGACTTTTCAGACCAACATCCCATTGACAGCCCGTCTGGCCAAAACTTGAAACTGACTCTAACCTAAACACTAACAAATACCAAACCTTTAAAGGTAGTCTCATCATGGGTGTGATTCAGACTGTAGTTTCTCCCTGTGTGTCCAGTAAACCTCCTCTCATCATGGGTGTGATTCAGACTGTAGTGTCTCCCTGTGTGTCCAGTAAACCTCCTCTCATCATGGGGGTGATTCAGACTGTAGTTTCTCCCTGTGTGTCCAGTAAACCTCCTCTCATCATGGGTGTGATTCAGACTGTAGTTTCTCCCTGTGTGTCCAGTAAACCTCCTCTCATCGTGGGTGTGATTCAGACTGTAGTGTCTCCCTGTGTGTCCAGTAAACCTCCTCTCATCATGGGTGTGATTCAGACTGTAGTTTCTCCCTGTGTGTCCAGTAAACCTCCTCTCATCATGGGTGTGATTCAGACTGTAGTGTCTCCCTGTGTGTCCAGTAAACCTCCTCTCATCATGGGGGTGATTCAGACTGTAGTTTCTCCCTGTGTGTCCAGTAAACCTCCTCTCATCATGGGTGTGATTCAGACTGTAGTTTCTCCCTGTGTGTCCAGTAAACCTCCTCTCATCATGGGGGTGATTCAGACTGTAGTTTCTCCCTGTGTGTCCAGTAAACCTCCTCTCATCGTGGGTGTGATTCAGACTGTAGTGTCTCCCTGTGTGTCCAGTAAACCTCCTCTCATCATGGGTGTGATTCAGACTGTAGTTTCTCCCTGTGTGTCCAGTAAACCTCCTCTCATCATGGGTGTGATTCAGACTGTAGTTTCTCCCTGTGTGTCCAGTAAACCTCCTCTCATCATGGGTGTGATTCAGACTGTAGTTTCTCCCTGTGTGTCCAGTAAACCTCCTCTCATCGTGGGTGTGATTCAGACTGTAGTTTCTCCCTGTGTGTCCAGTAAACCTCCTCTCATCATGGGTGTGATTCAGACTGTAGTTTCTCCCTGTGTGTCCAGTAAACCTCCTCTCATCATGGGGGTGATTCAGACTGTAGTGTCTCCCTGTGTGTCCAGTAAACCTCCTCTCATCATGGGTGTGATTCAGACTGTAGTTTCTCCCTGTGTGTCCAGTAAACCTCCTCTCATCATGGGTGTGATTCAGACTGTAGTTTCTCCCTGTGTGTCCAGTAAACCTCCTCTCATCATGGGGGTGATTCAGACTGTAGTTTCTCCCTGTGTGTCCAGTATACCTCCTCTCATCATGGGTGTGATTCAGACTGTAGTTTCTCCCTGTGTGTCCAGTAAACCTCCTCTCATCATGGGTGTGATTCAGACTGTAGTTTCTCCCTGTGTGTCCAGTAAACCTCCTCTCATCATGGGGGTGATTCAGACTGTAGTTTCTCCCTGTGTGTCCAGTATACCTCCTCTCATCATGGGTGTGATTCAGACTGTAGTTTCTCCCTGTGTGTCCAGTAAACCTCCTCTCATCATGGCTGATTCAGACTGTAGTTTCTCCCTGTGTGTCCAGTAAACCTCCTCTCATCATGGCTGATTCAGACTGTAGTTTCTCCCTGTGTGTCCAGTAAACCTCCTCTCATCATGGGTGTGATTCAGACTGTAGTTTCTCCCTGTGTGTCCAGTAAACCTCCTCTCATCATGGGTGTGATTCAGACTGTAGTTTCTCCCTGTGTGTCCAGTAAACCTCCTCTCATCATGGGTGTGATTCAGACTGTAGTTTCTCCCTGTGTGTCCAGTAAACCTCCTCTCATCATGGGTGTGATTCAGACTGTAGTTTCTCCCTGTGTGTCCAGTAAACCTCCTCTCATCATGGGTGTGATTCAGACTGTAGTTTCTCCCTGTGTGTCCAGTAAACCTCCTCTCATCATGGCTGATTCAGACTGTAGTTTCTCCCTGTGTGTCCAGTAAACCTCCTCTCATCATGGGTGTGATTCAGACTGTAGTGTCTCCCTGTGTGTCCAGTAAACCTCCTCTCATCATGGGTGTGATTCAGACTGTAGTGTCTCCCTGTGTGTCCAGTAAACCTCCTCTCATCATGGGTGTGATTCAGACTGTAGTGTCTCCCTGTGTGTCCAGTAAACCTCCTCTCATCATGGGTGTGATTCAGACTGTAGTTTCTCCCTGTGTGTCCAGTAAACCTCCTCTCATCATGGGTGTGATTCAGACTGTAGTGTCTCCCTGTGTGTCCAGTAAACCTCCTCTCATCATGGGTGTGATTCAGACTGTAGTTTCTCCCTGTGTGTCCAGTATACCTCCTCTCATCATGGGGGTGATTCAGACTGTAGTTTCTCCCTGTGTGTCCAGTAAACCTCCTCTCATCATGGGTGTGATTCAGACTGTAGTTTCTCCCTGTGTGTCCAGTAAACCTCCTCTCATCGTGGGTGTGATTCAGACTGTAGTTTCTCCCTGTGTGTCCAGTAAACCTCCTCTCATCATGGGTGTGATTCAGACTGTAGTTTCTCCCTGTGTGTCCAGTATACCTCCTCTCATCATGGGTGTGATTCAGACTGTAGTTTCTCCCTGTGTGTCCAGTAAACCTCCTCTCATCGTGGGTGTGATTCAGACTGTAGTTTCTCCCTGTGTGTCCAGTAAACCTCCTCTCATCGTGGGTGTGATTCAGACTGTAGTTTCTCCCTGTGTGTCCAGTAAACCTCCTCTCGTCATGGGTGTGATTCAGACTGTAGTTTCTCCCTGTGTGTCCAGTAAACCTCCTCTCATCATGGGTGTGATTCAGACTGTAGTTTCTCCCTGTGTGTCCAGTAAACCTCCTCTCATCATGGGTGTGATTCAGACTGTAGTTTCTCCCTGTGTGTCCAGTATACCTCCTCTCATCATGGGTGTGATTCAGACTGTAGTTTCTCCCTGTGTGTCCAGTAAACCTCCTCTCATCATGGGTGTGATTCAGACTGTAGTTTCTCCCTGTGTGTCCAGTAAACCTCCTCTCATCGTGGGTGTGATTCAGACTGTAGTTTCTCCCTGTGTGTCCAGTAAACCTCCTCTCATCATGGCTGATTCAGACTGTAGTTTCTCCCTGTGTGTCCAGTAAACCTCCTCTCATCGTGGGTGTGATTCAGACTGTAGTTTCTCCCTGTGTGTCCAGTAAACCTCCTCTCATCATGGGTGTGATTCAGACTGTAGTTTCTCCCTGTGTGTCCAGTAAACCTCCTCTCATCGTGGGTGTGATTCAGACTGTAGTTTCTCCCTGTGTGTCCAGTAAACCTCCTCTCATCATGGGTGTGATTCAGACTGTAGTTTCTCCCTGTGTGTCCAGTAAACCTCCTCTCATCATGGGTGTGATTCAGACTGTAGTTTCTCCCTGTGTGTCCAGTAAACCTCCTCTCATCATGGGTGTGATTCAGACTGTAGTTTCTCCCTGTGTGTCCAGTAAACCTCCTCTCATCATGGGTGTGATTCAGACTGTAGTTTCTCCCTGTGTGTCCAGTAAACCTCCTCTCATCATGGGTGTGATTCAGACTGTAGTTTCTCCCTGTGTGTCCAGTAAACCTCCTCTCATCATGGCTGATTCAGACTGTAGTTTCTCCCTGTGTGTCCAGTAAACCTCCTCTCATCATGGGTGTGATTCAGACTGTAGTGTCTCCCTGTGTGTCCAGTAAACCTCCTCTCATCATGGGTGTGATTCAGACTGTAGTGTCTCCCTGTGTGTCCAGTAAACCTCCTCTCATCATGGGTGTGATTCAGACTGTAGTGTCTCCCTGTGTGTCCAGTAAACCTCCTCTCATCATGGGTGTGATTCAGACTGTAGTTTCTCCCTGTGTGTCCAGTAAACCTCCTCTCATCATGGGTGTGATTCAGACTGTAGTGTCTCCCTGTGTGTCCAGTAAACCTCCTCTCATCATGGGTGTGATTCAGACTGTAGTTTCTCCCTGTGTGTCCAGTATACCTCCTCTCATCATGGGGGTGATTCAGACTGTAGTTTCTCCCTGTGTGTCCAGTAAACCTCCTCTCATCATGGGTGTGATTCAGACTGTAGTTTCTCCCTGTGTGTCCAGTAAACCTCCTCTCATCGTGGGTGTGATTCAGACTGTAGTTTCTCCCTGTGTGTCCAGTAAACCTCCTCTCATCATGGCTGATTCAGACTGTAGTTTCTCCCTGTGTGTCCAGTAAACCTCCTCTCATCGTGGGTGTGATTCAGACTGTAGTTTCTCCCTGTGTGTCCAGTAAACCTCCTCTCATCATGGGTGTGATTCAGACTGTAGTTTCTCCCTGTGTGTCCAGTAAACCTCCTCTCATCGTGGGTGTGATTCAGACTGTAGTTTCTCCCTGTGTGTCCAGTAAACCTCCTCTCATCATGGGTGTGATTCAGACTGTAGTTTCTCCCTGTGTGTCCAGTAAACCTCCTCTCATCATGGGTGTGATTCAGACTGTAGTTTCTCCCTGTGTGTCCAGTAAACCTCCTCTCATCGTGGGTGTGATTCAGACTGTAGTGTCTCCCTGTGTGTCCAGTAAACCTCCTCTCATCATGGGTGTGATTCAGACTGTAGTTTCTCCCTGTGTGTCCAGTAAACCTCCTCTCATCATGGGTGTGATTCAGACTGTAGTTTCTCCCTGTGTGTCCAGTAAACCTCCTCTCATCATGGGTGTGATTCAGACTGTAGTTTCTCCCTGTGTGTCCAGTAAACCTCCTCTCATCATGGGTGTGATTCAGACTGTAGTTTCTCCCTGTGTGTCCAGTAAACCTCCTCTCATCATGGGTGTGATTCAGACTGTAGTTTCTCCCTGTGTGTCCAGTAAACCTCCTCTCATCATGGCTGATTCAGACTGTAGTTTCTCCCTGTGTGTCCAGTAAACCTCCTCTCATCATGGGTGTGATTCAGACTGTAGTGTCTCCCTGTGTGTCCAGTAAACCTCCTCTCATCATGGGTGTGATTCAGACTGTAGTGTCTCCCTGTGTGTCCAGTAAACCTCCTCTCATCATGGGTGTGATTCAGACTGTAGTGTCTCCCTGTGTGTCCAGTAAACCTCCTCTCATCATGGGTGTGATTCAGACTGTAGTGTCTCCCTGTGTGTCCAGTAAACCTCCTCTCATCATGGGTGTGATTCAGACTGTAGTGTCTCCCTGTGTGTCCAGTAAACCTCCTCTCATCATGGGTGTGATTCAGACTGTAGTTTCTCCCTGTGTGTCCAGTATACCTCCTCTCATCATGGGGGTGATTCAGACTGTAGTTTCTCCCTGTGTGTCCAGTAAACCTCCTCTCATCATGGGTGTGATTCAGACTGTAGTGTCTCCCTGTGTGTCCAGTAAACCTCCTCTCATCATGGGTGTGATTCAGACTGTAGTTTCTCCCTGTGTGTCCAGTATACCTCCTCTCATCATGGGGGTGATTCAGACTGTAGTTTCTCCCTGTGTGTCCAGTAAACCTCCTCTCATCATGGGGGTGATTCAGACTGTAGTTTCTCCCTGTGTGTCCAGTAAACCTCCTCTCATCATGGGTGTGATTCAGACTGTAGTTTCTCCCTGTGTGTCCAGTAAACCTCCTCTCATCATGGGGGTGATTCAGACTGTAGTTTCTCCCTGTGTGTCCAGTAAACCTCCTCTCATCATGGCTGATTCAGACTGTAGTTTCTCCCTGTGTGTCCAGTATACCTCCTCTCATCATGGGTGTGATTCAGACTGTAGTTTCTCCCTGTGTGTCCAGTAAACCTCCTCTCATCATGGGTGTGATTCAGACTGTAGTTTCTCCCTGTGTGTCCAGTAAACCTCCTCTCATCATGGCTGATTCAGACTGTAGTTTCTCCCTGTGTGTCCAGTAAACCTCCTTTCATCATGGGTGTGATTCAGACTGTAGTTTCTCCCTGTGTGTCCAGTAAACCTCCTCTCATCATGGGTGTGATTCAGACTGTAGTTTCTCCCTGTGTGTCCAGTAAACCTCCTCTCATCATGGGGGTGATTCAGACTGTAGTTTCTCCCTGTGTGTCCAGTAAACCTCCTCTCATCATGGGGGTGATTCAGACTGTAGTTTCTCCCTGTGTGTCCAGTAAACCTCCTCTCATCATGGGGGTGATTCAGACTGTAGTTTCTCCCTGTGTGTCCAGTAAACCTCCTCTCATCATGGGGGTGATTCAGACTGTAGTTTCTCCCTGTGTGTCCAGTAAACCTCCTCTCATCATGGGGGTGATTCAGACTGTAGTTTCTCCCTGTGTGTCCAGTAAACCTCCTCTCATCATGGGGGTGATTCAGACTGTAGTTTCTCCCTGTGTGTCCAGTAAACCTCCTCTCATCATGGGTGTGATTCAGACTGTAGTTTCTCCCTGTGTGTCCAGTAAACCTCCTCTCATCATGGGTGTGATTCAGACTGTAGTTTCTCCCTGTGTGTCCAGTAAACCTCCTCTCATCGTGGGTGTGATTCAGACTGTAGTGTCTCCCTGTGTGTCCAGTAAACCTCCTCTCATCATGGGTGTGATTCAGACTGTAGTTTCTCCCTGTGTGTCCAGTAAACCTCCTCTCATCGTGGGTGTGATTCAGACTGTAGTGTCTCCCTGTGTGTCCAGTAAACCTCCTCTCATCATGGGTGTGATTCAGACTGTAGTGTCTCCCTGTGTGTCCAGTAAACCTCCTCTCATCATGGGTGTGATTCAGACTGTAGTTTCTCCCTGTGTGTCCAGTAAACCTCCTCTCATTATGGATGTGATTCAGACTGTAGTTTCTCCCTGTGTGTCCAGTAAACCTCCTCTCATCATGGGTGTGATTCAGACTGTAGTTTCTCCCTGTGTGTCCAGTAAACCTCCTCTCATCATGGGTGTGATTCAGACTGTAGTTTCTCCCTGTGTGTCCAGTAAACCTCCTCTCATCATGGGTGTGATTCAGACTGTAGTTTCTCCCTGTGTGTCCAGTAAACCTCCTCTCATCATGGGTGTGATTCAGACTGTAGTTTCTCCCTGTGTGTCCAGTAAACCTCCTCTCATCATGGGTGTGATTCAGACTGTAGTTTCTCCCTGTGTGTCCAGTAAACCTCCTCTCATCATGGGGGTGATTCAGACTGTAGTTTCTCCCTGTGTGTCCAGTAAACCTCCTCTCATCATGAGTGTGATTCAGACTGTAGTTTCTCCCTGTGTGTCCAGTAAACCTCCTCTCATCATGGGGGTGATTCAGACTGTAGTTTCTCCCTGTGTGTCCAGTAAACCTCCTCTCATCATGGGTATGATTCAGACTGTAGTTTCTCCCTGTGTGTCCAGTAAACCTCCTCTCATCATGGCTGATTCAGACTGTAGTTTCTCCCTGTGTGTCCAGTATACCTCCTCTCATCATGGGTGTGATTCAGACTGTAGTTTCTCCCTGTGTGTCCAGTAAACCTCCTCTCATCATGGGTGTGATTCAGACTGTAGTTTCTCCCTGTGTGTCCAGTAAACCTCCTCTCATCATGGCTGATTCAGACTGTAGTTTCTCCCTGTGTGTCCAGTAAACCTCCTTTCATCATGGGTGTGATTCAGACTGTAGTTTCTCCCTGTGTGTCCAGTAAACCTCCTCTCATCATGGGTGTGATTCAGACTGTAGTTTCTCCCTGTGTGTCCAGTAAACCTCCTCTCATCATGGGGGTGATTCAGACTGTAGTTTCTCCCTGTGTGTCCAGTAAACCTCCTCTCATCATGGGGGTGATTCAGACTGTAGTTTCTCCCTGTGTGTCCAGTAAACCTCCTCTCATCATGGGGGTGATTCAGACTGTAGTTTCTCCCTGTGTGTCCAGTAAACCTCCTCTCATCATGGGGGTGATTCAGACTGTAGTTTCTCCCTGTGTGTCCAGTAAACCTCCTCTCATCATGGGGGTGATTCAGACTGTAGTTTCTCCCTGTGTGTCCAGTAAACCTCCTCTCATCATGGGGGTGATTCAGACTGTAGTTTCTCCCTGTGTGTCCAGTAAACCTCCTCTCATCATGGGTGTGATTCAGACTGTAGTTTCTCCCTGTGTGTCCAGTAAACCTCCTCTCATCATGGGTGTGATTCAGACTGTAGTTTCTCCCTGTGTGTCCAGTAAACCTCCTCTCATCGTGGGTGTGATTCAGACTGTAGTGTCTCCCTGTGTGTCCAGTAAACCTCCTCTCATCATGGGTGTGATTCAGACTGTAGTTTCTCCCTGTGTGTCCAGTAAACCTCCTCTCATCGTGGGTGTGATTCAGACTGTAGTGTCTCCCTGTGTGTCCAGTAAACCTCCTCTCATCATGGGTGTGATTCAGACTGTAGTGTCTCCCTGTGTGTCCAGTAAACCTCCTCTCATCATGGGTGTGATTCAGACTGTAGTTTCTCCCTGTGTGTCCAGTAAACCTCCTCTCATTATGGATGTGATTCAGACTGTAGTTTCTCCCTGTGTGTCCAGTAAACCTCCTCTCATCATGGGTGTGATTCAGACTGTAGTTTCTCCCTGTGTGTCCAGTAAACCTCCTCTCATCATGGGTGTGATTCAGACTGTAGTTTCTCCCTGTGTGTCCAGTAAACCTCCTCTCATCATGGGTGTGATTCAGACTGTAGTTTCTCCCTGTGTGTCCAGTAAACCTCCTCTCATCATGGGTGTGATTCAGACTGTAGTTTCTCCCTGTGTGTCCAGTAAACCTCCTCTCATCATGGGTGTGATTCAGACTGTAGTTTCTCCCTGTGTGTCCAGTAAACCTCCTCTCATCATGGGGGTGATTCAGACTGTAGTTTCTCCCTGTGTGTCCAGTAAACCTCCTCTCATCATGAGTGTGATTCAGACTGTAGTTTCTCCCTGTGTGTCCAGTAAACCTCCTCTCATCATGGGGGTGATTCAGACTGTAGTTTCTCCCTGTGTGTCCAGTAAACCTCCTCTCATCATGGGTATGATTCAGACTGTAGTTTCTCCCTGTGTGTCCAGTAAACCTCCTCTCATCATGGGTGTGATTCAGACTGTAGTTTCTCCCTGTGTGTCCAGTAAACCTCCTCTCATCATGGGTGTGATTCAGACTGTAGTTTCTCCCTGTGTGTCCAGTAAACCTCCTCTCATCATGGGTATGATTCAGACTGTAGTTTCTCCCTGTGTGTCCAGTAAACCTCCTCTCATCATGGGGGTGATTCAGACTGTAGTTTCTCCCTGTGTGTCCAGTAAACCTCCTCTCATCGTGGGTGTGATTCAGACTGTAGTTTCTCCCTGTGTGTCCAGTAAACCTCCTCTCATCATGGGTGTGATTCAGACTGTAGTTTCTCCCTGTGTGTCCAGTAAACCTCCTCTCATCATGGGTGTGATTCAGACTGTAGTTTCTCCCTGTGTGTCCAGTAAACCTCCTCTCATCATGGGGGTGATTCAGACTGTAGTTTCTCCCTGTGTGTCCAGTAAACCTCCTCTCATCATGGCTGATTCAGACTGTAGTTTCTCCCTGTGTGTCCAGTAAACCTCCTCTCATCATGGGTGTGATTCAGACTGTAGTTTCTCCCTGTGTGTCCAGTAAACCTCCTCTCATCATGGGTGTGATTCAGACTGAAGCTGGAAAGGCCAGATCACCAGAAAAAGTCATAAAAGGTCAAATATCAGAATTACATTAAAAATAATAATGTTGACGTAAAGACCCCTGACTACTAATATCAACACTTACATTTTGGTTTGGAGAAATCGTTTAAGGAATATTGACTTGTGCCTTGTAATTCCGTTACCAAAAACCTACATAACTTTCAGATATTTTCACATTTGGATTTGTGAGGAGGGAGGATAATGAAAGTTCACAGAAGTAACAAGTAATGTTGGAGCTAACAATTAGTTCTTGTGATTTTTCTGATATATATTTTGTTTGTGAATTATTAAGTGATTAAAACTCGTAATTTCATTACTAGCCACTGTAGGTCTATACTGCTCCTACATGGTGTAACAATACATCATGTAGATGTATATAATGAACAGACTAGGTCTATACTGCTCCTACATGGTGTAACAATACATCATGTAGATGTATATAATGAACAGACTAGGTCTATACTGCTCCTACATGGTGTAACAATACATCATGTAGATGTATATTATGAACAGACTAGGTCTATACTGCTCCTACATGGTGTAACAATACATCATGTAGATGTATATAGTGAACAGACTAGGTCCATACTGCTCCTACATGGTGTAACAACACATCATATAGATGTATATAGTGAACAGACTAGGTCCATACTGCTCCTACATGGTGTAACAACACATCATATAGATGTATATAGTGAACAGACTAGGTCCATACTGCTCCTACATGGTGTAACAATACATCATCTAGATGTATATAGTGAACAGACTAGGTCCATACTGCTCCTACGTGGTGTAACAACACATCATATAGATGTATATAATGAACAGACTAGGTCTATACTGCTCCTACATGGTGTAACATTACATCATGTAGATGTATATAATGAACAGACTAGGTCTATACTGCTCCTACATGGTGTAACAATACATCATGTAGATGTATATAATGAACAGACTAGGTCTATACTGCTGCTACATTTTTGTATTATTATGTGTTATTTATTTCCCCTTTATTTAACCAAGTCGGCCAGTTGAGAACAAGTTCTCATTTACAACTGCGACCTGGCCAAGATAAAACAAAGCAGTTCGACACATACAACAACACAGAGTTACACATGGAGTAAAACAAACATACAGTCAATAATACAGTAGAAAAATAAGTCTATATACAATGTGAGCAAGTGAGGTGAGATAAGGGAGGTGAAGGCAAAAAAAAGGCCATGGTGGCGAAGTAAATACAATATAGCAAGTAAAACACTGGAATGGTAGATTTGCAGTGGTAGAATGTGCAAAGTAGAGATAGAAATAATGGGGTGCAAAGGAGCTAAATAAATAAATACAGTAGGGAAAGAGGTAGTTGTTTGGACAAAATTATAGATGGGCTATATATGTTAATGTTAAATGTTAAATGTAATAGCTAGTTGGCTAAATAGCTAACGTTAGCTGGTTGGCTACGCTGGTTAGGCTAATAGCTAGTTGGCTAAATAGCTCATGTTAGCTGGTTGGCTACGCTGGTTAGGCTAAAAGCTAGTTGGCTAAATAGCTTAATATTGCGGAAAGAATGTTGCTTCCAATGTAATTGTCTGCATCATTTCCAATCCCCCATATTTTTTTGGGTAAATATATATATCCATTCACGTATGCATACATATACACATATATACATACACATACCTACATAGACATACATACTTTTTTTAAGGAGTATACCTTTATTATTATTCCCCGCAAACCCTACCACCGATCCCCCAATTGGAGTAAACTGATAAACATTTCTGTTTTTACCTTCAATTTATACATCTTATACACATTTTACAGACACAGTCTACTTTATAATAGTTCTCTCTTGTTTGTTCTTAGTCCTTCCTCTATTTCTGTTGTCCATCCAGTTTGATTTCCACTTGTAACTGTGCTATTTCACAATAGCTCCGCACCTATACACAGATCCCGTATGCCCTACATTGTTTATCTTGTTATTAGTCCCACCCTTCAGCTCCACTCAACCTTTCCCATCTATCTTCCAAAATCATCCATTTCGGATTTTTATTTGCCATATATTTTTCAACTGTGCTGTGATGCTTCACAAAAGATTTGAATCGTCCTATTCTCATAGCTTCCACGGATTGTAAATTAAAAATAAACATTTTTGCTAAAATAATTATTATATTATTGATTGATTGACTATGGCTTTTCAAATCCCCCAGTATTGCTATCTGTAGCGTTAGTTCTACGCAAATGTTGCAATTCTTCAACCATTCCTGGACCTGTGACCAAAAACGAGCTACATGCGGACAATACCAAAATAAATGGTCTAATGACTCTGCCTCCTCACAGCAGAATCTACAGAGCTGGGAAGATTGTATCCCCCATATATATAACATTCTATTAGTTGCAAGAATTTTGTACAATAATTTAAATTGAAAAATTCGAAGTTTTGAATCCGGCGTTGTTTTGCGTATCAATTCATAAACCATGTGCCATGGAATGGGTACATCGAAAATCTCTTCCCAACTATTTTGCAATTTATATGGCACAGCTGTAAGTTTTTTGGTCCTTAAATGAAATTGGTATATGTTTTTATTTATCACACTTTTCTTTAACCATTTATGTTCTTTAATATAAGGCCGACATACAAGTTCCTTACTTTTATCCCCTTCCACCTGCCTCTTCCATTTTTGTGGTAATGCCGCAATTAATTGGTTGTAATTTTGGGTAGAGCAGACATTTCCATATGTCTGTGTTAGCTGCATGTGTGACATTACTCCACCAGTCCTATTTATGATATCATTCACAAAAATTATACCTTTTTTAAACATTTCTTCGATAAATACAGTTTTTTTATCAATTACTATATTTGAATTTAACCACAAGATTTGTTGTACTATTTGTTCCGTCCTTTCAGGTGGATTAAGCTGAAATTGCAACCAACTTTCTAAGGCTTGTTTAAAAAATAAAGATATTTTGGAAATTATTTCCTTTTCAAGCAACCGAAAGTGAGCAGGTGTAATCTGAATAAAGGGAAAAAGGTCCTTCTTGAACATAGGATGAGACATTCGTACCAATCTACTAGAGAACCAGTTTGGATTTAAGTATAACTTTTGTATGACTGATGCCTTTAGTGAGAGGTCTAATGCTTTAATATTTAATAATTTCTGCCCTCCGAATTCATATTCGTTATATAAATAGGCCCTTTTAATTTTATCTGGCTTGCCGTTCCAAATAAAATTGAATATTTTTTGTTCATATAATTTAAAAAGCAGGTCACTAGGTGTAGGCAAAACCATAAGCAAATAGGTAAACTGTGATATGATTAAAGAGTTAATCAGGGTGATTTTCCCACAAATAGACAGGTATTTTCCTTTCCATGGTAGCAAGATCTTATCTATTTTTGCTAACTTTCTATAAAAATTTATTGGAGTGAGATCATTTCTTTCTTTTGGGATTTGTATACCGAGTATGTCCACATCACCGTCAGACCATTTAATTGGTAAACTACATGGCAATGTAAAATGTGTATTTTTTTGTGATCCAATACGTAATATAGTACATTTATCATAATTTGGTTTTAATCCAGAGAGGATAGCAAATGTATCTAGATCCTCTAAGAGGCCGTGGAGAGATTCTAGTTGTGGTTTTAAAAGAAAACATGAATCATCAGCGTACAATGACACCTTAGTTTTTAGGCCCTGGATTTCTAATCCCTTAATATTAATGTTTGATCTAATTTTAACAGCTAACATTTCGATGGCAATAATAAATAGATATGCCGATAGTGGACAACCTTGTTTTACTCCTCTAGATAGTTTAAAACTTTCTGAGATGTAGCCATTATTTACTATTTTACACCTAGGGTTACTATACATAATTTTTACCCATTTTATAAGAGATTCCCCAAAATTGAAATATTCTAGGCATTTATATATAAACTCCAGTCGTACTTTATCAAAAGCCTTTTCAAAATCAGCTATGAAAACCAGGCCTGGTGTCCCCGATATTTCATAGTGTTCCATTGTTTCCAGTACTTGCCTTATATTATCTCCAATGTATCGTCCATGTAAAAAACCTGTCTGATTAGGATGAATAATATCTGACAAAACTTTTTTTATTCTATGCGCCAAGCATTTTGCTAGGATTTTTGCATCACAACACTGAAGTGTAAGAGGTCTCCAATTTTTTAAATGGACTGGATCTTTATATATACCACTTGGGTCCTGTTTCAGTAATAATGATATCACACCTTCTTGTTGCGTGTCTGATAATATATCATTTATATAGGAGTGGTTAAAACAAGCTAATAATGGTCCTTTGAGTATATCAAAAAAATGTTTGTATACTTCCACTGGTATGCCATCCAGTCCTGGAGTTTTCCCATCCTTAAAGGCCCCAATTGCATCAAGTAGTTCCTCCTCTGTAATTAGGCCTTCACATGAGTCTTTCTGTACAGATGTTAATTTTACATTATTATTAGGGAAAAAATCCATACAATTAGTTTCAGTTAGTGGAGATGGAGGAGCCTGAAACGAAAATATATTCTTAAAGTACTTTACTTCCTCTTTCAAAATATAATTTGGTGAATCATGCATGACTCCATCATTTGTAACAAGTTTTAATACGTTTTTTTTGGTAGCATTTCTATATTGACGATTGAAAAAGAATTTGGTGCATTTTTCCCCATATTCCATCCAGTTCGCTTTATTTTTGTAATATATTACACTGAATCTTTCTTGAATAAGTTCCTCCATTTCTTTTTGTTTTTTCTCTAACTTATTCTGTGCCTCTATGGTACCGTTTTTATTGTTATCTAACTGTACTGTTAGTCCTTCAATTTCCTTTGTTAATATGGACTCTTTTGATCGAAATTGCTTTTGTTTTATAGATGAGTACTGAATTGCATGGCCTCTAAAGGCACACTTAAAAGTGTCCCATACAATATGGGGATCTGCTGTACCTATGTTATGTCTAAAAAAGTCAGTTATAAATTCTTCTGTCCTAGTTCTAAACAATTTATCATCTAGTAGGCTTTGATTAAATTTCCAATATCCTCGCCCACGTGGAAATTCTGTAAGAGTAATATATATGCCAATTATGTGATGGTCCGACCGCATTCTGTCCCCTATCAAACACTTTTTAACTTTTGGTGCCAGAGAGAATGATATAAGAAAGTAGTCAAGGCGACTAGCTTGATTAAGCCTCCGCCATGTATATCTCACTAGGTCAGGGTATTTAAGTCTCCATATATCCACTAATTCCAATACATCCATGACATTCCTGATTTCCTTAAGTGCCTGAGGGTGATAGTTTGTAGTGTGATTTCCTTTCCGGTCCATAGAGGTATTTAAGACCGTATTAAAATCTCCCACTATAATAATAGAGTCTAGTGTTGCTTGTAGAGTTGATACATTCTTATATATATTGTCAAAGAAGCTTGGATCATCATTATTCGGACCGTATAGGTTAATAAGCCATATATGTTTATTGTCCAATAACATATTTAAAATAATCCATCTACCTTGAGGATCTGTTTGGACAAGTTGCACATTTGGATCAAAGTTATTATTAATTAAAACCATCACCCCTTTTGAATTTCTTTGCCCATGGGAGAAATATATTTTGCCCCCCAGTTCTTTTTCCACAAAACTTCATCTAAAACTGTCGAATGGGTTTCCTGTAAACAATAGATATTATAATCCTTCTCTTTTAGCCAGGTAAATACTGATCGTCTTTTCTTATTATCTGCTAAGCCATTACAATTGTAACTGGCTATACTTATTTCACCACTTACCATAATGAGACACACCTTTCAATTATTTTTATCAAAATATGTTTGTAAACGTCCTATTAAAAAGTAACATAATGATTGCGTGTCTATATAGTTGTACCATGACATTTGCATCTCCACTAAGCAAACCTCCAATTGGTCCC